>NC_088423.1:77768915-78113557 GCF_034236695.1 Oncorhynchus nerka
TTCAGTGGTGTCTGGTGCTTCCCAACCCGGGGTCCAATAGAGCATAAGGGCGGCCCAGTGACATCAGCCAGGCTCTGGAGAGGGAACCCGCTCCTGCCACCTGCCCTCCTGAACGCATCTACGTCCACATGGAGGTGAGAGATCAGCTGATCACCTAGGCACACACATCCCTCGCCGCTGGACAGCCAGGTAGCACCTGTACCATCCAATCTCTCTCCGATAAACACTGGTGGCCCACTTTGGCACAGAACGTTGCCCACTATGTCAACTCGTGTTCAGTATGTACTCAATCCAAATCTCCCTGGCACGCTTCAGCAGGGAAACTACTTTCCCTTCCCGTGCCTCAGCGGCTTTGGTTACATCTGTCCATAGACTTTGTAACGAAGCATCCCCTTTCTGATGGGTTTACCACTATTCTGGTCTAAATCCTGCCGTCTTATCCCTTTCTCTGGTCTACCTACTGCTCTTCAGTTCGCTGAGGCACTATTCCAGCAAGTCTTCTGGCACTATGGCCTTACGGAGGACATCATTTCCGATCGTGGCCCCAAATTCACGTTGCAGATATGGAAATCCTTTATGGAGAAACTGGGGCCACGGTCAGCCTCATATCCGGGTACTGGCCTCAGTCCAAGGGGTGGTTGGAGAGGACCAACCAGGAGCCCGGTTCCTTCCCTGGGCGGAACACGCCCAGAACTCACTTCGTCACTCCTCCACCGGACTGACTCCCTTCCAGTGCATCCTGGGATATCAGCCGGCCCTGGCTCTGTCGACTCCAAGCTAGACCAAGGCCGCTGCAGTGGACATGTGGTTCCGGCATCAGAAGGATCAGGTGGAACTCTACCGCAGTGAGGCTCCCGTGTTCCATCTTGGTGATCGCGTCTGGCTCTCCACCTGGAACCTCCCGCCCTGCCGGAAGCTGAGCCCCCGGTTTGTGGGGACCTCAAAGTCCTCCGGAGGGTCAACTACCGGATCTCGCCCTCCTTTCATGTTTCCCTCAGGCCGGTGGTTCTTGGTCCCCTGGTCGAGGCAGTCGCCCGCAACATCCCTCTTCCTCCCCTGGACATCGAGGAGACACCTGCCTATACTGTTAGGTCCCTCCTGAACTCCCAACGTTGTGGGGGACGGCTCCAGTACCTGGTGGACTGGGAGGGGTACGGTCCTGAGGAGCTCTCCTGGGTCCCGATGACAGACATCTTGGACCCCAACATAATCATTGTTTCTTTGTTTTTCTTACTATTTACCCACTTTTCTCCCTAATTGCGTGATATTAAATTGGTAGTTACAGTCTTGTCCCATCACTGCAACTCCTGTACGGATTCGGGAGAGGCAAAGGTTGAGAGCCAATGCGTCCTCCGAAACATGACCTCGCCAAGCAGCACTGCTTCTTGACTCACTGCTCGCTTAACCCGGAAGCCACCCACACCAATGTGTCGGAGGAAACACCGTACAGCTAGCGACCGCAGTCCGTGTGCATGCGCCCAGCCTGCCACAAGGAGTCGCTAGAGTGCGATGGGACAAGGACATCCCAGTTGGCCAAACCCTCCCCTAACCCGGACGATGCTGGGCCAATTGTTTGACGCCTCATGGGTCTCCCGGTCGCGGGTGGCTGCGACACAGCCCGGGATTGAACCCAGAACTGTAGTGACGCCTCTAGCACTTAAACTGCTGCGCCACTCGGGAGGCCCCATCATCAGGGTTTTCTATCTGTCATGCCTACTCCTGTTCCCTCCCTCCAGTACTGGATGTCTCCGGTTTACTAACCGGTCCTAGCAGCGCACACGTGGCAACCATCATTGCACACACCTGCTCCCCATCGTTAAGCACACCTGGACTTCATCACCACCCCGATTGCTCTCCCTTCATATAGTCATCAGGCAGTATCTGCATGTTTATTATTATTAAACTCACCTTCTGCACCTGCTTCCTGACTCCCTGTGTATAAGTTACAGCTATGCTGGGTTTTTAATCAAATTAAATGAAAACATATGCATCATGGCTGGATAGGCTGTGCCTTCACCTTTCAAAATCCAACCCATTATAAACTGTGTTACTGTTACGAGCTGCTTTTGTGGGTCTTAAAACTTCCCATTAGCGCTGCATGAAATTCTCACTTTTCGCTTGTTTTTAAGGACACATCTCAAATATTGCCACCCCTCCCACCTTAGCGCAAGCAAGCTGATGTTAAACTGGTAAATTGCTGAACCTGGCGTTAGGGCTGGAAAATGCCAGTGCATCATTTTTTACATTCGACAAGCTCCTACTGAAAATATAGCCCTTTAAGTGTTCCGTAGTTGTTTAGGGCATTCCAATTTTAGCGACTTCCCTACTAATAGATTAAGGACACAAGTAATTTGTAACCAAGTGACTATGCATGGAAAGTATTTTAAGAAAAGTACTGAGACACTAGTATTTGGAATGTTTTGCATTCCGTTACCTTACATTAAGGGAATGCATCCTAAATCACATGGAGGCATATAAATAGATAAGGGGTACGTCGCATCACCCCTCACACACATACATACTCATCCTCTGCCATCTTCTGCATTTTAATTGTCTCGCTGTTTGAAGTAACTCAAAGTGAATATGTGATTTGTCAATTGATTTTTTTCCTCCCAGGCTATGAATAAAACACTTTAATTATTTATGTGCTGACGTCAGACGTCCGTTTGAATGTTGTATGTGGTGCAGACCTCTTTCTCTGGGCTGGCTACTTCCCCTCCCCTCACAAACTCCCCCCTATCTGACACCCCTACCTGGCATTAATGGAACTCTCAGTGCTTACGTTGCAGGCAGCTTGCAGAGAGGCGTCAACCAATGAGAAGGCGGCGCCAGGCACGAGGAGGACGGGGCATTCACAAGCGTTGAGTAATAATAAAAAAATGAGTCTCTCTCTGCTGCATTCCCCTCCGCTAGAGGCTTGTCTATGCCATCAGAGAGGTGTAACTCTCTGGAGCAGCTGGCTCCTATGGTAAACTGCATCTCAAAGACCACTGCTAAGATTTGGCTGAATATGATTTCTCAGATCATAGCATCACATTCTCTGGGACATACTTATTTTCCCCTAATGTTTTTTAGAAAGATTAAAAGTGGATATGGCACAATGAATAAAATAAAGAACACTTCATTTATCTGTTCATCTTTTATTCTCATGCATTTTACCTTTGGTCAACACATTTTAATTTTAATGTTATATTAGAAGTTACATTGCCTCGTTATTTCATGCAACCATAACATAATGAGGCAATTGGCAGAAAAAGTTGTATTTCCTTTACTACAAAATGCTAACATTTTGTTATATCAAAATGTGCTTCTTGTTATTGATTCCCTTTGAATATCTAAAAATATTTTTGAAAGATACCATTTGAATATCTGACGGATGTTAGTATTGAATGGCCAGCTTAGCAATGCATTCACCAGTGTGGAAATTGGGGGACAAATGATGAATACCAAATCTGTCAACGGGATCAATGGGTGACATTCGGCCAATAGGGCAAGCGTGAATAATTGACTGGGTGAAACATTAGGCCTAGTTCTTGCACGTTCAGCATTCCTTGTACAAACTTCAGGTGGGAGAGAAGAGTATGTTAAAAAAAATTCACTCTTAACACATACAGTTGAAGTTGGAAGTTTACATACACCTTAGCCAAATACATTTGACTCAGTTTTTCACAATTCCTGACATTTAATCCTAGTAAAAATTCCCTGTCTTAGGTCAGTTAGGATCACCACTTCATTTTAAGAATGTGAAATGTCAGAATAATAGTAGAGAGAAGGATTTATTTAAGCTTTTATTTCTTTCATCACATTCCCAGTGGGTCAGAAGTTTACATACACTCAATTAGAATTTGGTAGCATTGACTTTAAATTGGGTCAAATTTTTCAGTTAGCCTTCCACAAGCTTCCAACAATAAGTTGGGTGAATTTTGACCCATTCCTCCTGACAGAGCTGGTGTAACTGAGTCAGGTTTGTAGGCCTCCTTGCTCGCACACGCTTTTTCAGTTCTGCCCACAAATGTTCAATGGGATTGAGGTCAGGGCTTTGTGATGTCCACTCCAATACCTTGACTATGTTGTCTTTAAGCCATTTTGCCACAACTTTGGAAGTATGCTTGGAGTCATTGTCCATTTGGAAGACCCATTGGCAACCAAGCTTTAAATTGACTGATGTCTTGAGATGTTGCCCTCTATATATCCACATAATTTTCCTACCTCATGATGCCATCTATTTTGGGAAGTGCACCAGTCCCTCCTGCAGCAAAGCAAAGCACCCCTACAACATGATGCTGCCACCTCTGTTTTTCACGGTTGGGATGGTGTTCTTCGGCTTGCAAGCCTCCCACTTTTTCCTCCAAACATAATGATGGTCATTATGGCCAAACAGTTCTATTTTTGTTTCATCAGACCAGAGGACATTTCTCTAAAAAGTATGATCTTTGTCCCCATGTGCAGTTGCAAACCGTAGTCTGGCTTTTTTATGGCGGTGGCTTCCTTGCTCAGCGGCGTTTCAGCTTATGTCGATATAGGACTCATTTTACTGTGGATATAGATACTTTTGTACCTGTTTCCTCCAGCATCTTCACAAGGTCCTTTGCTGTTGTTCTGGGATTGGTTTGCACCAAAGTACGTTCATCTCTAGGAGACAGACTGCGTCTCCTTCCTGAGCGGTATGACAGCTGCGTGGTCCCATGGTGTTTATACTTGCATACTATTGTTTGTACAGATGAACGTGGTACCTTCAGGCGTTTGGAAATTGCTCCCAAGGATGAACTAGACTTGTGGAGGTTTACATTTTTTTTCTGAGGTCTTGGCTGATTTCATTTGATTTCCCCATGATGTCAAGCAAAAAGGCACTGAGTTTGAAGGTAGGCCTTGAAATATAGGTACACCTCCAATTGACTCAAATTATGTCAATTAGCCTATCAGAAGCTTCTAAAGCCATGACATAATTTTCTGGATTTTTCCAATCTGTTTGAAGGCACAGTCAACTTAGTGTATGTAAACTTCTGACCCACTGGAATTGTGATACAGTGAATTATAAGTGAAATAATCTGTCTGTAAACAATTGTTGGAAAAATGACTTGTGTCATGCACAAAGTAGATGTCCTAACCGCCTTGCCAAAACTATAGTTTGTTAACAATATATTTGTGGAGTGGTTGAAAAATTTGTTTTAATGACTCCAATTTATGTGAATGTAAACTTCCATCTTCAACTGTACCTCTCTCTAAGATTGATATTCAGAATATCATATTGATGTTGACGTGTCCTTTAAAAATATATATATATATTATCTACCAGCTGGTTTTGATCGGAAATAGTATACCGTGATCTGCACATATTACCTTCTTTCTAATGAATGACGGCCATTTATGAGAGAGAGAGAGAGAGAGAGAGAGAGAGAGAGAGAGAGAGAGAGAGAGAGAGAGAGAGAGAGAGAGAGAGAGAGAGAGAGAGAGAGAGAGAGAGAGAGAGAGAGAGAGACTGACAACCTCATCTACTACAGATAGATGGAAGGTAGAAGTTTACAGTTGTTGCTTTTAATAGGTTTTGAAGAGCCTATTCAGAGCTCATAGTCAAGCCAGACTTATTTCATTCTGCTGCCTAGTCCCAATAAGACATAGAATTGGAGAAAAGACTGGAAAGATGTTCCAAGGTCTCGTGAATTAGAGGGATCAGAAATAGGGGAGAGGAAAGTGGGAGTGAGCAAAGGTTTGAGTTACTGCACAAGTACGCAACTACGTATGTTCACTATTTCACAGATTAAAGGTGTGATCCATATGCTTGACTACCAGTAAGAAGTGTTGCCCCGGCCAACACTTTCTATAAATAACTTTCTTGCATCTATAGGTGTTTAACTATGTTGTTACTGTAGCAATCCAGAGATAAACATTTTAAACTCTTTATTATATCATTTCTGAAATGTAACGCAAATTAACGTTTTTTTGTGAGCTTGTGAAAGAGGTGCTTGGGCTTGGATAATAGATTAATTTCATTTTGGAAGACTAAGGTCCTCCTGCATCATCACTTTGTCAAGTTTGCCTTAGGGAAAAGAAAATGGATTCCACATTTTAATTCAGTTGTCTGGGGGAGTGCAACCAAGGGTTAATCGCTTTATAGCATCACTTTTTAGAGTTTTAATAAACAATGATAGAAAGATGTATCTTTCTAGATGGCCTGTCTGTAATGAGGACTGCAATGTCCTCCAATAAACATAACGAAAATAAACACCAATTAGGGCATTTTACACACTTAAGATAGAGATAGGCTCTCTGAAATGAGTGATGAAGGAGACTCAAGCGCTTAAAGGACTGTTGAAGAGAGCTCAGAAAAATTACATATGACAAGCTACTGATGCTGATGATGAGTAATCCTGGAGTCACTTATCTGTTCATCCTTTTATATTCATTATTGACAACCAACGGCCGGCTCAGGGAAAACTGTTCTGAGGGGCGGTGGGGGTGAGGAGGGAGGGTTATGTGTCTGTGCTTGTTATAAAAGTGCCTATCTCTGTTAATGATGGGTGAATCACCCCCCTTCCTGCCCCTTGTCCACCACTAGTACCATACAAGCTACTAATGAGCTCCTTATCAGCATCAAGTTACACTCTGGTCACACATAAATGTGCTTTTGCTCTCTAACCTGGTAAATCCATAGAAATTCTGACTGGAGAATAATATGTTGGCTGTTGCTGTACATATTAACATTTAGCCATCAGCAGCAACATGAAGGGTGTCCCAGCTAGCACATTTGGTTCTTCGGAAGTTGTAGGAATGTATGTTTTTGGTTTCACACTAGTTGTCGGAATGAAGCCATACGTTTCCTGGCCGTAAACTGAACACTTTTTAAACGTTTTTTAACAGTGAAAATTTTGTCTGTTTTGAGAATGTTTATTTTTAGTTTGCAGGGAGGTTCTGAGAATGTTTTACTCTGGTTCCTTGAAAGTTTTCTTGGGAGGCTTAATCTACACTCTGAGAATGAAAATTATAGGTTATTTGGAGGTTTTTGAATAACTTCCTTAAAACTTTAACAGAATTTTTCAATAAGACTTTTAATAGCTCCCAGCAAAGATAGGACAAATGGAAATGCATTTCCTTAGACATTAATCATGTATTTTTTATTGTGACATGGCATGAGAGATTCAAACTTCTGTTCTCTACAAATGGAATTAGTCCACTGCCCCACCAGAATGGAGCTAGCATGCCACGTTTCTTTACGCATATAAAGCTGTTCATTTTAGTCTATTCAAACTGACCCAATTTGAAAGGAAACAAGCACTCGTTAAAGGTACAATATGCAGAAATTGCTCTGCCATTTTCTGGTTACTAAAATTCTAATAGTTCACCTAATTTCAGTTTATGTGATAAAAAAGCAATGGATAGTGTTGAGAATCATTGTACCATTTAAACCACTGTAAAATATAACAAAAAAATATAGTATTTTCAGCTGGTTGAATCTGGTGTACAAAACCAAAAGTAAAAGACGCAAAAACTAAACGTAAGAACAGGAAGCATAGAAATAGTGCCCATAGAACAGATCTACCGCGTCTTAGACTTGCTTTCAATGACAATTACATATCTATAACTCACATTTCTATGTGAAGTTGGTCGGATCGCCCAAAAACGTTACATATTTCAGCTTTAAGATCAGGTGAGGCCAATTAGTGGGCGCGGCCAACACACCTGAACACAATTAACAAGATAGTTGATAGAGAGAGTTTTGTTCCTTGAACTTGAGAACATTACTTTCAATAGAACCATGAGGAATCCTCTACGAAACATTATACTGTGGTATACTGAAGTACAGAAGAATGTTGTTTCAAACAAGTTGTAGAATGTTCCTAGAACATGACCAAAATTAAATGTAATCATGTTTGAACTTTTAGAAAATGTTCTGTTAAAGTAATGAAATACCAATCATTTTTGTTTTATTTTTGTGCCGGGAATGTTCCAAAGCAAGGCAACTATCCTGCACCTTTCCCAGAAAGTTGTGGGAAGGTTGTATGCAAAATAATAAGACAACCAAGCCCGAAAAACATGGTTCTCAGAATGTTATGTGCTAGCTGGGGTACCACATCTTAAAGGGTAACTCTCAACCCCAGTTACAGCCTTTGCCCAACCACTTCAAATAAAAGAATTAATGCATTTAGGTGAGAAGTTGTTGGTGAGGAGAATTGCTCATAAATATACATTTTGGGGTGGGTAAATGTAGTTGCACCTGATCCCAACACTTTGTCACTAAAGCAAACTTACCAGAAGTCCACTGGCATGCTCTGATAATACAATGATGTGCATCGAGAGCAAATGTGGCTCTTGACAGTTAGCTCACAGTGAGTGGTAAGGTGCTGAGTTCCTGAGAGCTATTGCCATTTGCGGAGTAAATTCTAATCACTCATGATATATTTTATGTGGACTCACATTTATTGCGGTGTTATGTTGGGATGAAAAGTGCAATCATCACCTTGAAAATGAAGATTAGGGGCTCAATTCAATCCAACCCGGAAGGCAGTATTTACCCAGTAGCTCTTTTTCCAATTGTCAAATTGACTCACCGATTGGTCTTGGGTTCTGTATAAAAACCTTCAACTACTACCATGGCGACTCCTTTCACAGGTATGCTTTCACTTTTCAGAATTAGAAGTGGGTGGGCACGGGATGAATATTTGATTAAATAAAGGATTTGAAAAAATATATCTGCTCCATGTGGGGTTAAAACTCCGAACCATTGATCTATGAGCCAACTAGTTTAGCAGACTACAGCACCAATTAGCCTAGCGGTCGGGAAAAAATACAATGATCTGACATGACCACCATTGTCATCTATTTCTTGCTACGATTGATGTATCTACAAATATTAACATATAATCCTCATGGACTACATGTTTTATTTCTTTGTAAAATCCCATAAACGATAAGAAAAAACGTCAAATTTGGTCATATGCCTAAATGTGCCTTAGTGTCTTTTGAATTTTGTGTAACGTATAGTCTAGTCAAGGAAGCATCATGCTAAATATATTGACGCACTTCACTTACCAAGAGCATTGACAAATAAGGCGCGCTGTCACCTGCTTTTATAGTAAGCCTTGAGATGGTACCAGAGTTGTGGACTCGAGTCACATGACTTGGACGATCTGACTCGAGTCACAAATTTGATGACTTGAGACTCGACTTGATATAAAATAAAATAACTTGAGTCTTGACTTGGAGCCTCAATACTTGGGACTCGACTTTGACTTGAGACTGATGACTTGAAATGATCTGGCTAGGTTTGTCACTCATTTTGTCACTCAGTCTCCGTGGATTACTCCCCACTCAGCCAGGGACAGTAGCCATCACGTTTCACTAGATTGGCTAGTGAAACGCACACTCGGCCCTCTGATTGGACCAGAAAACTGTCAATTAACGCAGGTCAGGGTGAGCTAGCGAACAGATTGCTGATTTGCTGTACAGCTACAGGATTGTGTGTGGCACAAATGTCAAATTGTAGGGAGAGAGGATAGCCATAATAAATAAATATGCAGCTCCAAAAGTTGTTTGGTGATCAATAACTTTTGCAAGCTTGCCAGCAATGGGGCATCAACCAACAATTACTAGCTTAGGCCTACTGGTAGTGCTGAGCTAAGTGCTTTTTGAGGTTATTTCAGTTAGATTATTAAAAAACAATCACGGTTTTCGTTTTCGGTTTTGAATATTATTTGTTACATTAAATGTACTATGCATTATGTGGGTTGAATGCTGTAACAACACAGAATAAAACAATTAATAAAAGTCCCATGAGGGTAGTGACTGTGCATTACTGCTTATCACCTTTATCACTATTACGTTAACAAAATCAATATTACATTTGTTGTATTTGATTACTTTATTTCATTACAAATCATCAGCTCATATCTATAGATTTGCTGCCTATGCTGTCTGACAAAATCCCTATTTTGTAGTTCTTTTATGACTGCTGAAACCAACTATCAATCACTTAGACCATGTATTTTTAGGTAGAGATACCTGGCAAATCAAAAACTGCTCTCTATATCACCTCAAGATCGCACATTCTTCTCTCTTCCTTAACAGTTTTAAAGATACACAGACCAAGACAAGAAGGTGAATTATGGTCATTGTAGGTTATTATGACATTTTATGCGCTAAACTATGTAGAATATTGGCCTGTTGGAAACTCCATACTACATCGCACAGTTCAGGCTAGATCTGATTTATCTCTAGAGAAACTGCTATGTGCACTTTGAGCTCCCAGAAAGAAAACCTGAAGGAAACGGAATTCAGATAATTGAATCGACTTTGCTCAAACAAAAAATAACAGCAATTTTGGGTTAATCGCTCAGCATTACCTACTGTTTTTTTGATAAGTCAAAACTGGTTGAAAGTGACAATTTACTTTACAGCTTGCATATGGAATCCGTTGTTAAAATGAATTGAACTGTGGTGAAGAAGCACACTGCTGTAGGTGTTGCTCCAATTGTGCTCTCCAAACTCCCGCCAGTGGAGAGCGCTTTGTTCTCTTGTTGAAATGTTTGCTGTTGCTTTCACATGTTTAAATGCACATGTGGTAAATCTTTAGTCCATCTCATACTACAATAATTGCTAACGTTTCATCATTCATCCCCATTCCGTTTATTGCAACACTTCGACATTTCTGTTTCAAGTTTGATACATTTTCATTTACCATTTCATACCCTGAGTGGGTGGGATGTTTATTGTGCACATAAATATTCGCAAGACTCACAAGGTAAAAGTTGTTTATTTACACTGAACAAAAATATAAATGCCACATGTAAGGTGTTGGTCCCATGTTCCATGAGTTGAAATAAAAATATCCCAGAAACGCACTAAAAGCTTATTTCTCACAAATGTTGTGCACAAATTTCCTTACATCCCTGTTAGTGTGCATTTCTTCATTAACAAGGTAATCCATCCACCTGACAGGTGTGGCAAATCAAGAAGCTAATTAAACAGCATGATCATTACACAGGTGCACCATGTGCTGGGGACAATAAAATGCCACTCTAAAATGTTGTCACACAACACAATGCCACAAATGTCTCATGTTTTGGAGGCAGCATGCAATTGGCATGCCGACTGCAGGGATGTCCACCAGAGCTGTTGCCAGTGAATTGAATGTTCATTTCTAAACGATAAGCCACCTCCAACATCATTTTGGAGAATTTGGCAGTATGTTTAACTGGCCTCACAACAGCAGACCACGTGTATGGCATCGTGTGGGCGAGCGGTTTGCTGATGTCAACGTTGTGAACAGAGTGCCCCCATGGTGGCGGTGGGGTTATGGTATGGGCAGGCATAAGCTATGGACAACGAACACAATTGTATTTGATCGATGGCAATTTGAATGCATAGAAATTTCATGACGAGATCCCAAGGCCCATTGTGAGGGCCATGTTTTTAAGGTATCTGTGACCAACAGATGCATATCTGTATTCCCAGTCATGTGAAATCCATAGATTAGGGCCTAATGAATTTATTTCAATTGACTGATTTCCTCAGATGAACTGTAACTCAGTAAAATCTTTGAAATAGTTGCAAGTTGCGTTTATATTTTTGTTCAGTATAATTCAATGTGCGGTTTCCTTTGTTCATATTTACCAGGTTATGTTAGAGTTTCGTGTGTTTGTGTCCTGTCTCCGTGTGGCTGTGTCCTGTCTCCGTGTGTCTGTGTCCTGTCTCCGTGTGGCTGTGTCCTGTCTCCGTGTGTCTGTGTCCTGTCTCCATGTGGCTGTGTCCTGTCTCCGTGTGTTTGTGTCCTGTCTCCGTGTGTCTGTGTCCTGTCTCCGTGTGTCTGTGTCCTGTCTCCGTGTGGCTGTGTCCTGTCTCCGTGTGTCTGTGTCCTGTCTCCGTGTGGCTGTGTCCTGTCTCCGTGTGTCTGTGTCCTGTCTCCGTGTGGCTGTGTCCTGTCTCCGTGTGTCTGTGTCCTGTCTCCGTGTGGCTGTGTCCTGTCTCCGTGTGTCTGTGTCCTGTCTCCGTGTGGCTGTGTCCTGTCTCCGTGTGGCTGTGTCCTGTCTCCGTGTGTCTGTGTCCTGTCTCCGTGTGGCTGTGTCCTGTCTCCGTGTGGCTGTGTCCTGTCTCTGTTATTCTGGTTGTGCGTAATAGGAACGTACAAACAGAAATAGGCTACGTTGCCTGCGGACTACACTTTGGAATCAGTACATTGAACAAGATACAATTATTGTCCCATGTATGAATGGGGATGGAATATCATTAATAATCATTAATTCTGATAAAGATGAATGTACCAATGTAACAATGGATGTGGAAATTGTATTTTACAATGTAGTTGTAATTGCCAATGTTGTAATTGTATGATCCTGGGAGGGGCCAAGTGCTTATGTACTGAACCTGTTTGAGCTCCTATTACACATATTCGATTTGGTTTCTCAAGGGGAGGCTCCAACTATGGATAACTGCATACTTGGACTGTTTCTGAAAGTGGGCGTTGCAAAAGAAGTGGGTGGCTCAACAGGGATGGGTGTAAAATCAGAGCTTCATTATTGGTCAGACCGGCCATAGTCAGGATCACCGCTGGTCAGCTTAATGTTTACATTGCAGGTTAAGAGAACTTATGTAGCAGGTTAGGAGAATTAACGTAGCAGGTTAGGAGAATGAACGTAGCAGGTTAGGATCACTAACGTGGCAGGTTAGGAGAGTGAGGTTAAGGTTAGGAAAAGGGTTAGGCTTAGCTAAAATGCATAGCAGGTTAGTATAATTAGTATAGTCAACCTGCCTTGCCTTCTGCTGATGTCATTCATTTACCACTGCTACAAGGTCCCTATTTTACAATTACATAATCAAAATGTGCTGTAGACAAAATAATCAAAAGGGCTGTCTGGTAGCCTCAATAAATAAACAAATATTTGTAGTTGAACAAGTCCTTGCATGTATAGATTTTTTTTAACTTGACTTGAAAAAAACTCGGTGTAACGCTCATTCCTTCGATGATAAACGCGAATCCGACCATCACTCCAGGTGATACAAAACCGCGACTCGTCAGTAAAGAGCACTTTTTGCCAGTCCTGTCTGGTCCAGCGACGGTGGGTTTGTGCCCATAGGCGACGATGTTGCCAGTGATGTCTGGTGAGGACCTGCCTTACAACAGTCCTACAAGCCCTGAGTCCAGCCTCTCTCAGCCTATTGTGGACAGTCTGAGCACTGATGGAGGGATTGTGCGTTCCTGGTGTAACTTGGGCAGTTGCTGTTGCCATGCTGTACCTGTCCTGCAGGTGTGATGTTCGGATGTACCAATCCTGTATAGTTGTTGTTACACGTGGTCTGCCACTGCGAGGACGATCAGCTGTCCGTCCTATCTCCCTGTAGCTCTGTCTTAGGCATCTCACAGTACGGACATTGCAATTTATTGCCCTGGCCACATCTGCAGTCCTCATGCCTCCTTGCAGCATGCCTAAGGCACGTTCACACACGAGCAGGGACGCTGGGCAACTTTCTTTTGGTGTTCTCAGAGTCAGTAGAAAGGCCTCTTTAGTGTCCTAAGTTCTCGTAACTGTGATCTTAATTGCCTACAGTCTGTAAGCTGTTAGTGTCTTAACGATCGTTCCAAAGGTGCATGTTCATTAATTGTTTATGGTTCATTGAACAAGCATGGGAAACAGTGTTTAAACCCTTTACAATGAAGATCTGTGAAGTTATTTTGATTTTTACGAATGATCTTTTAACCTCTTAAAGATCGGGTCTTGAAAAAGGGACGTTTTTTTTTTGCTGAGTTTATATCACTTTTGCAACAAACGGTCAAAATGAAGACCAGAATTGACGTGTTTCACTATAACCAAGCCTAAAACATTTATTTTAAATTTTTATGAAAGTTACTCTTTAAGGCCAGGATTCAATCAGATTAAAGTTAACCCGCAATCACCGACAAACGCATAACATATCATTGTTTTTGTTTAGGCGATGTCGGAGGTGTAACTGCATTGGTGCTGTCAAATTGGTGAGTGGCTGCTGTTGGGGTCATTGTGACGAAACCACACCCATCCTTATATCCCACCCACGTTAGTTCAGAATGAGAAAGTGTCGGACATACAGAAATGACACTCAAATTGAAAATCATAAAACAAAATAAGTATTGATATCAGCCTAATCAAGGTTTAGTGGCCTAATATTCTGAACAATAATCCCTCCTATGATTGAAAGCTAGCTGTAATCATCGGAAGCCATATGAATCTCAAGACAACAGCAGAACAACAATAATGGATGATAGTAATGTCTCAGTATGCACTTTGGGCTGCATAACAGGTTCTTTACAAAGAATAAATGTAAAATAAATATCAATATGGAAAGCACCTCCACACCACACCTGCCAACTCCCACTGCTTGCCCTTGTACAATACATTTAGTGTTTTAAGCAAAAGGGTACAGTACACACCTATATTCGAGTGTGATACAACTCGTTATTACCTAACACCTGAAAACAATGAAACATCCTGTCCAGCTCCAGATATTCTCTTTTGTTTTTATCAGTCTCCTCACTATTTGAGCTCACAAACAGAAACTTAACGTCTTGTGTGCTGGCTTTGAAGAATAATAAGGATGGGGAGGCTGATGTGCACCTCTCTCCCCTGTGAGCATGCCTGCCTGTGAGGAGGATACGGAGAGAGAGGACTGGCGTGCGCCATAGATGAAGTGATCCTCGTGAGGAGGAGGCGGCACATTGAAGCAGATGCAGAGAAATGTGAGAGGGTGTCAGTGAGACTGGTGATGACGCGCTCATGGCTGCGGAGAGCTGGCGAGGCCGCGGCCCTGGCTCTGACTCACCTCATCCCCACGAGGCCTCCTGGCTGACGTCACTCGGCGGGCTGTGGCATTTCTCTGCTTCAACTTCACTTGCAGGCAGGCGCACTCGAACCCTCTCCTCTAAAAGACTAACAAATGTGTACACTCCCTCCTGCAGTCTCATTCACTCACAGCCTCTTTTCTGGCATATTGCTGTTTATTGCTGCTCATGTCAACACTTGTCTACCTAATGATTCCCTCTTAACCCTACTTAGTGCTGGAAACAGATGTGAATGGCTGGGTATATCATTTTATCATGTCTACAATATCAAATTAAATGAAAAACAATCACACTGGACTAGATCACCAACTGTTTTCTCCAGAAAAGTGACACTTTTAGTCTGTTTGCCACCTTTGCACAGGTCTCATGATGCAATAGTTGCACCACATTATTCAATGGGGTTTGGGCTGACCAATTTGGTTTATACCTTTTGTTAAGTTGGGGAGAACGTCACTGGTTTTACTACTCAGGGAAACATGTATATACTGTGCATTAAAGGACCATGATGCTGCAGGTTTGTGTACATTGGTGGCCTCTCCTTTTGAATGAAAACTATGCAAGAGAACAACACACACAAACACCACAAGTTAACAAAGCATAGAACAGTAAGAGGCAGGGGTACGTTGCAATTAAATCATAAGTGGGCCGACCTCAAATGTGGAAATTGTACGTTATTATCTCGCCTGGCAAATAATGCATCAGTGGTAATTGCTGTGGCACTTACGTCTTGTTTTGATCAATTACTTGTAATCAGCAATAATCATGTAATTTGCCTGGTAGAAACCAGAAATACCAACGACTATTCCTGTCTCTTTTTTTGCCCTGCCTCCTCTTGCTCCCTTTCTTTCTCTCTGGTAAAATGTCAAGCATGCGGTAAAAAAAACAACTGCCTGATTCAATGGTAATTGTATCTGTTAATAATGAATAAGGACAGTCTTAGTCATGCTGCTGGGCAAGAGGGAATGTTTTGATGTGGAATATTAGACTAAAAATCATTGTGTTAAAACTGAGATGGAAGATACAGTAGTTGTAGCTGTGTGTGTGTTCGAGTGTGTGCATGTGATGTGATTCAGTCAGAGGAGGCTGGTGGGAGGAGCTATAGGAGGATATGCTCATTGTGATGGCTGGAATGGAATAAAATGGCATTTTTATATGTTTGATGTGTTTATACTATTCCATTCCAGCCATTACAATGTGCCCAACCTCCTATAGCTCTTCCCACCAGCCTCCGCTGGATTCCATTTTTGTGTTGTACATACTGTACTGTACTTCAAATGCATCAAAGACAGTAGCCCCTAAATGAACCATTAGTATCCAAAGATATTGACAGAGCTGCGGTTCAACAAGGCCATTCAAAACTACAAAAATATAGTCGGTTAAGGATAAAATATATTATTACAATAATTTTATGTTCCTGACTCCACTGGGGATCCTTATTTTTTGACCAATTAGGATCACCCATTTCTCTGTGCCGGTTACAAAGCAGAGCGCTGTTAAAGTGGAGCTTAATTTCATGTGGGGCAGCTGTAGGTTTGTGCAGTGACTCAGGCCTGTGGCAGCCAAGGAGCCGATGACCATCTGGCCAAGAGGGTCCTCATTGGTCATGTTTATTTGTCCTCCACATTTTGACCAGTGGAGGCTGTTGAGGGAAGGATGGCTCACAATAATGGCTGGAATGGCGCAAATGGGATGGAATGAAACATGGAAACCATGTGTTTGATACTATTCCACTCCAGCCATTACCACAAGCCCATCCTCCCCAATTAAGGTGCCACCAACCTCCTGTGATTTGACCCATAGCAAACACATTTTTAATTTAAAATACATCTTTGACACTTGATCATGCTGTTCCATAAATCATTTCAGCTACACCATGCAGCACAGTGGAATAATATAGGACTGCTCACAAGTGTTTCAATTCACCTGGGACCGGATTGATTCTGGTAACACTATGGATCAAACAGACAAGGTGACAGTGTAAAATGAGGGAGGAGTCATAAAGACATGAAAAGGTTTAACAGAGGAGAGGAGGAATCATAGGAACCTTCCCTCTCATCATCTAATTAAATGCTCCATCACAGCTCACAAATCCAACACCAGGGATCATTAACAGTCTCTTTGGCCCTGATTAAAAAAGGAATCACCCACCCCGCTAACTGCATTAGAGTTCACTAACGATGAGAGACAGATGCCGTGACCATTATAGACAGACCACAGGACTCCTATTGGTACACTGCTCCAGCAATCTGACACACCAACAGGGTAGCTGCTGATAAGCTGTCAGGAGAGACCAGGCTGAGGAGGACTCCATTTGGGCCATACAGGAGGATGTGTTGCTTTTGTATGGAGTAAATGACACCTGCAACAAACCCTGTCATTACCTAAGGGTGATTGTTATGTCTGCAACCTCCAATTCACTGTCTTAAAATGGTGCCACGGTGAGAGCCCATGGACAGCCACTGGGAATATTACAGGTCGCAGTGCAAACGTGATTTTCCTAGAGAAGGGTAATGCAGCCAAAGTGGAAGGGCCGCTGGACTGAGTCAGGGCCCCCCGCTGTGAGGGAGATGATTTTATTATGCCGCCACTATTCAATACGTTGCCTCATTGGTGTTGATTACTGATAGCTCCTGGTTTCTGGGCTTCGTCATTCCCCACTGTGCCAAAGAATCCTCCTGTCAGTGTGATTTCCTTTAAAGCACCTGACAATTTTGTTATTTTAACAAACGACCAATAAAAAGAGATTGGTAAAAAATAACCCATCTCAATTCATCTGTTCCCATGTACGAAAATAAATTGCATTTTTCAAAACTCCAAATTCATAAATGGACTTTGGTGAAGCCTTAACCAACATACTTTTTCCAATAGCCATACTGTGCTTACAAGCTAGAGCACATCTAACCTCAGGCCTGGAGAATTTACTGATGAGGAAAAACTCCTGGCCCCAAATCCTACAGTAATGTCTGTGCCCTGTGTAAATTACATTACAGACTCAACACAAGGTATTCCCCTAGCTCTGGGACTTCTCAGCCTGTCCAGTATGTTGATCATTATTATGTGAGCAGAGTGATGTGGAATTCAGTCCATTCATACAGTCCACTGGGGAGTCTGTCTCCAGGGTATCTACTGTCCTGAGACGAGACCACTCTACCTCAGGTTACTATGTAATCTGACAACGCAGAGGGGTGCATTCTATTACAGGTGAGAATAAAATAGATTATTTTGAGAACAGACTGAGTCAGAGGGTGGATATTTATGGTTGGGTTCAAGGCATTAGCTATGCATTCTCAGGAGGGGTAGGACTTCATAAATACTATTTTCATTTAATATTTTATTTTCCATATCCAAGTTTTAATCGAAAGTCAGCAAAATGCAGCTGAAGCCCCCACTACAGTAGCTGTGCTCCCCAGCTCCGCTTCAATGTCGGTCTTCTCCCACAGCCCCTGCGTCATTCACAAAAATCATTCAAATGGCTTTGACCTCAAAGCCTTTTTCATTGAGAAATCTTTTTATAGCAGGAGCAGCAGAGACAGGCGGGAGTGAGTGAGAGCAGGAGGGTGGGAGTTGTGGAGGGAGGGGGTTCGCAGACTGTGCTGTCCTTACCTGACTAGCAATGTACTCTGAGCCACTGCTTCTGCTCCTCTCCATCTCTCAGAGGGGGAGCCATTGGCCGGCACATGTGTCTGTTTCATCTCGTGTGATGAGCTATTGGCCAAGATACATATCTCTTCTGCTTCGGATAGTGAAAAATTGGCTGGAGCAAGCAACAGTCAGACTGTGCAACTATTGAACAGTAAACCATTGGCTGGAATATCCCTCTGGTTAGGGATTGGCTAGAGAAGGCTTTTTGGCTCAAACTACAGCAGTGCAGACAGGTTTGAGTGAAACAGTGAGCTAGTCTTGGAAACAGGCAAAAATACTTCAGCTCCTTTGTTCATCTCCCAGTTTAGCAAGAATGCACAGCACACACACAGCCTACACACGCATGTAGAGCTCCGATTCCATTGGTTGGGTCATGGACATGTCTTCAATCATTGACGTTTTCCCAATTTCAAGAGGATGTCATTTTGTCAGCCATACTAATTGAATCTTAACATGATTCTACCCACTTTTTTCATTAAATGCATATTTCATATATTATCTTTCTTTTATATTCTTCATTCTATACTTCCTTTTTCAAAGCTATGGATAGTGTTCCAAGACTTATCATAAATATAATTTCCCTTTTCCAAGGTGACTCGACAGCGGGGATCCAGCATGCACGCTCAACCTCCACAAATAGCCTACCCCCCACCACCATACCATCTCCACTCAGCCCACTCAGGATTTCACATAATGGACAAAAGGTGTCTAATTATGGCTAATTAGAATGAATGCAAGCAGGTATCTCATTACTTGCCCAGATATTCTGTTGACTCACATTTTTAATTGGTACATTAAAAGAAACAGTACGCAAAGTCAGGGTGGAGTTAGGAGATGAATGTATTCATTTTGGTCTAGAATGAGCAGCCCAAAAGTAATCCACAGAGCAGGGAACAGGAAGTGTTAAACATTCTTTCATTGCCCCTCCCCATTGTAAATATAGCCAAACTTGTGGAAACATCTGGAAAAGTGTCAAATCGTTAATTAAGAAAGCAGATCCATTCATAGCTTTATCCTTTGTCTCCTGACAGAAAGGCGTATTCCAATATGGTCAAGGCTGTCAAATCTATTCCTTTTTGAGACATATAGTAAACAACCGAAGCATACACAGAGAAAAGGACTGGATTTCATTTTTTATTTGCATTCAGTTACAATTTTCCTCTGTAAATCCTTTCTCAGAAAACTGAGGTGAGTTAAGAAATCGGTTTTGTGAGTTTGTTCCTATGGCAACTGACCCAATACACACCTTTTGTTAGTACATGGGGACGGACGTGTGTAACTCGTCTGCACACTGAAAGACTTAGCCAGAAACAGGCTTCTGAGAACTGATTAACATCTTCCTGGTAGGTATTACTTATTACTTGGTAGTAATTCAATCCAAGGATTGATTCATGACTGTTAATAACAGAGCAAGTTATCCCAACGACTGTTCACTTACGCCACTGTTTCCATGGTAATTGAGAACATACAAGTACAGGTCAGTCTCATTTACAGCCACTGACATATCTGCTTTATGCTCAAGATTAACTCAATTGATGTTCACAATGAACAGTCGTGGCCAAAAGTTGAGAATGACACAAATATTAATTTTCACAAAGTCTGCTGCTTCAGTTTGTATGATGGCAATTTGCATATACTCCAGAATGTTATGAAGAGTGATCAGATGAATTGCAATTAATTGCCAAGTCCCTATTTGCCATGCAAATTAACTGAATCCACAAAAAAACATTTCCACTGCATTTCAGCCCTGCCACAAAAGGACCAGCTGACATTGATTCTCTCGTTAACACAGGTGTAAGTGTTGATGAGGACAAGGCTGGAGTTTACTCTGTTATACTGATTGAGTTCGAATAACAGACTGGAAGCTTGAAAAGGAGGGTGGTGCTTGGAATCATTGTTCTTCCTCTGTCAACCATGGTTACCTGCAAAGAAACACGTGCTGTCGTCATTGCTTTGCACAAAAAGGGCTTCACAGGCAAGGATATTGTTGCCAGTAAGATTGCACCTAAATCAACCATTTATCAGATCATCAAGAAGTTCAAGGAGAGCGGTTCAATTGTTGTGAAGAAGGCTTCAGGGCGCCCAAGAAAGTCCAGCAAGCGCCAGGACTGTCTCCTAAAGTTGATTCAGCTGCGGGATAGGGGCACCACCAGTACAGAGCTTGCTCAGGAATGGCAGCAGGCAGGTGTGAGTGCATCTGAACGCACAGTGAGCCAAATATTTTTGGAGCATGGCCTGGTGTCAAGTACAGACTGATATTCTGCAAAAGGTACAGGGATTGGACTGCTGAGGACTGGGGTAAAGTCATTTTCTCTGATGAATCCCCTTGTCCGGAGAAGACAAGGTGAGCGCTACCATCAGTCCTGTCTCATGCCAACAGTAAAGCATCCTGAGACCATTTCTGTGTGGGGTTGCTTCTCAGCCAAGGGACTGGGCTCACTTTTGCCTAAGAACATAGCCATGAATAGAGAATGGTACCAACACATCCTCTGAGAGCAACTTCTCCCAACCATCAAGGAACAGTTTGGTGACGGACAATGCCTTTTCCAGCATGATGGACCACCTTGCCATAAGGCAAAAGTGAAAACTATGTGGCTCGGGGAACAAAACATAGATATTTTGGGTCCATGGCCAGGAAACTCCCCAGACCTTAATCCCATTGAGAACTTGTGGTCAATCCTCAAGAGACGGGTGGACAAACAAAAACCCACAAATTCTGACAAACTCCAAGCATTGATTATGCAAGAATGGGCTTCCATCAGTCAGGATGTGGCCCAGAAGTTAATTGACAGCATGCCAGGGCAGATTGCAGACGTCTTGAAAAAGAAGGGTCAACACTGCAAATATTGACTCTTTCCATCAACTTCATGTAATTGTTAATAAAAGCCTTTGACACTTATGAAATGCTTGTAATTATACTTCAGTATTCCATAGTAACATCTGACAAAAATATCTAAAGACACTGAAGCAGCAAACTTTGTGAAAATTAATATTTGTGTCATTCTCAAAACTTTTGGCCACAACTGTACGTTACAAGTCTTAATATTGCCAAATCGGGATCCATGAACAAGAGCATGCAGTGTAAAACAGAGAAAAAAAAAATACAAAAGTTGACAGGTTATGAGAAGTGGGTAGAAACAAAGCAAAGTTTGTTAAATTGGTTCAAGTTAGACAAACTTGGGAGAACTGAAGAAAGCTTTAATTTGGTCAGGTGGCAGAGAGGGTGTACAGGAAGGAAAAGGCAGATGATGTGTACAGGTGCTGACGGATATCTATAGAATAATTTATGGTTGGAATTGTCACCACTTGCACGATTATGAGTCACAGTTATATAGTGGTCATCAAAAGGGAGAGTCACATTTTTAGTTTTGAATTCAGATTCCAAACACCAGGTGTTCCATGTCTGAATCATTCCTGATTAGATGGGAGAAATGGGGGTCTACAGAGTAAGGGGCTTAGAACCCTTGGACCATCCATTAAAGACCAGATCAAACAGGATTACCATTCTTATTTCAAATTGAATTCAAATAACCATGACGACTGTGTGACGTTGACTGACCTCAAAGAGAGGGGCGTCAAAATTCTACATACGGCATCGTTTCGCAGAAGATTAAAACAGCAAACACATTTAGACACAGTTAAATGTTACTTGTGCTGTTTAGTTTCCAAGGTAACAAGAAGTGTATATTTAGAGTGTACAGAATGAGGCAGAGGGGAAGAAAAGTGTTGATCCTCTTGATGAAGCAATTACAAATAGACAAAGTCCAATAGCACAGATCAAAACAGCTCATCTGTTAACAGTTGGAGGAGAAGGCTCATGAACGAAACAGTCATCCGCTCATTCACCACCACTTGTGACACTTGAGTCACTTGGTATTTAAAGACATTACTGATTCATGCAGTGCAGTACACATTCGGCCAAAACTACCTAGGAAGTTGTTATCTCATTGCTGGAGTATACAGACATCAGTGAGGGAGGTTAGTGCCTACATCCGTTGATCTGGATACTCATCAGTCGGTTGGAGGCAACATTGTTCTGATGAATTAATCAGTCAAAAGAGCAAAGACATTATGGGTTCAGCCAATGGGGAGAACTGAGGAAACTCAGAATTCAAGACAGAACTGTTACTGTATGCAACGTTGTCAGCTCAGCCATAAAGTAATGCAGTACAAATTGAGTGAGTGAGTGAGATACTTTTTGTCTTCTGTATCTCTGGCTTCAGCCTAGGTTGAAGATACCCAGATTAGAATATTTCGAAAAATAAACAGATTCATGGGACCGTTGCTAACTAGCATAGCTGGCCCCTTTGTTTTCTAATTATTTCTCATTTATGCAAATAGTTATG
The DNA here is from genome assembly GCF_034236695.1 of Oncorhynchus nerka. NCBI lineage: Eukaryota > Metazoa > Chordata > Actinopteri > Salmoniformes > Salmonidae > Oncorhynchus > Oncorhynchus nerka. Next base: position 77,791,707 of record NC_088423.1, read on the forward strand.
GGATATTAGAATCCTTATCTTAACCTTTGTTATCTTCAATTTAGGCTTCAGCACAATTGTATTTCCTATACTTCAAAAATGGTACACAAATCACTTAAACTAAATGAAATAAAAACTCTGTGCCAACACACAGTATACTACGAACTAAAGAGCACATGCCTACATGGATTGTTGACTGTTAGTGCATGGCAGTTAAATACCAGTCAGCCTCAGCGTTCCACCATTAACAAGGCACTTGTTCTGTATGTCACCCAACCGACACCAGTGAGACTGTGCCTGGATATGATCAGTATGGTCGTGTCTGACGAAGACCAGCCTGGTGGTTCTGTAGTCTAGTTAAAAACAAGGAGGATTTAATTGGTGCAGGTTGAGGCCAAGTTCCAGAGGGTTATTGTTTGAATGCTGCCCTGAGTTTGGCTGAGCGTCCCCGTGGATTCTCCAGTACGTCTTCTGCCTGTGGCATCAGCACCCCTCTCTGCAGGTCAACCCAGTGACCACTGTCCTTTTCCCCACCCTTCTCTTCTTCCTCCTCCTCTTCCTCCCATCGCTGGACTCTCTGACGGACACTCCGGCGGGGTGGGGCACCTACATCCTCTCCATGGAGAAAACGCTTTACCAAGCGGTCCTCTAGTGAATGGAAGGTCAGCACACAGAGGCGGCCGCCAGGTTTAAGCACTGTCTGAGCAGTGCAGAGTCCAGCATGCAGTTCATTCAGCTCATCATTGACAAACATACGCAGCGCCTGAAATGTCTTGGTGGCAACGTGTGAGGGTCGCTGAAGCCGATCTTTGCGGGCATAGAGAGCGCTGGCAGCAAAAGATCCTAGAGACAAAGAAATGCTTTTATTTTAAATAAATCAAACAGTTGGCATGAAGCATTTATATAGCGCAGGAAGCATGTTATTCACCTGGAGAGCAGCATACCTGAAATGTTTCACATTCAATCCAGGAGACACGTGGTTCTCAGCAACAGACCAAAAGTCTCTCAGCTCTCTAATGACGCTTAGTTTTTAACCTAACTCGCAGTCTGAATAAGCCCCAATCATAGCCACATTTTCCCATATCTTGTCCAGGCTGCAGCTTTAATATGTGATTGACAATGACAGTAAGTAAAACCTGTAAATAAACAGGTGCTTGTGATAATATTGAAAATAAAGTTGTGGTTCTCACTCAGATTACTCTCTTTTCATCCCCCCCATTTCTAGCAAATAGCCTATAATGGTTGCCTTTGCTTGTGTGGTTTGATGACGCCATGTTCAGACAGACTGTGTTCAAGTAAGCTCAGATGGTCATGTTTGCATTTGGTACTGTTTGAAGTGCCACAAAACAATCTGTGCTGGGTGAAGAGCACGACCACTCCTCCCTGCTCCCTGGCACTGATTGACAGGCAAGGGGTCCAGACTGCAGTGCCTTCCTGGCTGCTGAAGCGCTGCTCTGTTTCCTATCTGGAGCTTTGGTGTCCCATGTCCAGAGTAATGCCAGCATTGACGTAGGACCCAGCCCATATGTGTACGTGAGAGGAGAAGACCTGGAGGGTGGGAGAGAGAGCGCGGGGGGAGGAGAGGAGAGAAGAGAGAGAGCAAGAGATAAAGCAAGAGAGAAAGCAAGAGAGAGAGGGGGAGAGAGAGCAGTGTGGCATTTCTCTCCTCCTGCGTTAGACAGCACTGACTGTGAGTCACCCAGCAATCAATAGAAAACCTGCGCTGCGGCCGTGGCCCAGCCTCACCAAGTTGTTCTCTCTCTAATTCATCTTTCAAGGGTCCCACAGCTAGAGTGCATGAGGAAAAAAAGCAAAGATGCCACAAACAGGCAGACTGGGAAAGCTAACAGAAATCTAGCTATATCCAAACAATCTCACTGATCAACTGAACAGGCTGAACAAATAGCATTGCCAAACAGACACCAAATCCTCCAGACCTGTTGGAGGCAGCGGAGTTCTGAAACCCCTCTGGGATGTGGTGGTTATTCCCATTTTATAAGACCAATCACTTTGTCTTCATCGCTAATGGATAAATAATCATCTAAAAATACGTTTGTCTAATGTTATTTGCTACAACCCTGACATAAAATGTGGAAGAATTACAAAAAAGCTTAATTATTAACGAATAATTTAGTCTAAGAATGCCCTTGTTTAAATACATTTCTTCTCCAGGTGATGTTACCCCTGGTGATTGTCTGGTCCGAAGGCTGACGTGATGGACTCTGTCTTGCTATGAAATGAAAGGGTATCGCTGAGCTGTACATGTTCTTCTCCATCTCATTTTGTTTCTATAAAGGGGGTCTGGGAAAGACATTCACTTCACAATAATATTACAGCAATTACTTCTCAATAAGGACAGTACTGCACTGTGGAACAACACACCACTAAAGATAAGGGATCCAAAGTACATGGCTTCATTTGGAGTCCTGGAAGAACCATTCCTAGGCAGCCATACACTGCCTGTTTATGCACAAGAGTATTTCAGACTGATGCTTGATTATTAGTTCATAAATCCTGTGTTCTATAAAGCAGTGAGGCACTTGAGGATGTATTACATCATTAATATTGTCAGCGCTTGAGGCATGAGTGCAACGGACTGCTCGTGAACTCTCCATGGAGCTTGGGCTTGTGCCGTGGTGATGATTTGTTTCTGTGAGCTGAAACCACCGCCTCATTCACAGTCTGTGGTTAGTGAAACACCACCGCCAAATGTCACCAAGTTGCAGACACCATGACGAGGATAGAAAACATTCACATTAGAATGTTATTCTTTTGAGGTTGTTTAACCCTGGAAAGTGTGATTTAGAAATCAACACAGCGTTGCAATTCTAAGGGCTGTTCATTTATAATTGAAGAAAACTAGTGTCCATTTAGCTGGGCAAACTTCACACTGACACAATGCATTTATTGCGAGGCAAACAGCCATTACTAACCGCATCCGTCACGTGAGTGAATGTTGAGTTGAAAGGCCACACACTCCTACAACAGTCAATCATGTTATCCTCACTAACTGTGTCCATCACCATATCAAGGATGTGCCTGTTCACTCTGCTGCGTTAACTCTCAACACTGTGAGTCCATTTGAGATGCATTAGTGGTTGGATGCACCACTCTGACCCAGTGAATAACAGAGCCTATATGGCAGGGGTAGACAACTAGATTCATCCGCGGGCCTATTTTTGTCGGAACGGATGGTCAGGGGGCCGGAACATAATTAGAATAATTTTACACTGCAAATTGACCACACCTTAGCCTAAAAAGAGATTGTTATTTTCAAATACAATAATTTCATACCTTGATTACATTGAGCCATGACATATATATATAACTTTTTGTTGTTGTTGAGAATTAAACACATTTTTAGCTGAATTCCTGGATATTACGGTCTTATTTGACAAAATAACGTGTTGCTGACCCCTGCTATATGGGCTAAATGGATTGCTCTCCATAATAATATGTTACGAGTTCTTTAAAAAAATATATGAAAACATTTTAGGGGCCTCAGTCAGCCACAGCTGTGTGGGTTAACACAAAGGAAGGAAGAGAGAGACAAGGAGATGTATGGAGGGAGGGAGTGAGTGGGGGGAGCAAAAGGCTCCCAAGGCACCTGTCATTATGGTGTCTCAACACCTTCAACAACCCAACCACCACTGCTTAATTTGTAACAAAATAGATGCTGGGGTGCAAGCGAGAGGGGGTAGGGAGGACTCATTAGGCATTACTGTTGACTCTGGCAGGGAAGGGGTTGGGCGACAATCGGCTTAGAATTAATATATATAAATATAAAACTGCATGATTGTGTTATGCAAATGTATGTAAGCTAAACACACAAAATTAATTATAATAGTCTAATATTTGATTTGTTAGTGGATTGTAGATTTTGTTCATCATACCCCGAAAATATTTAGTTGTATTCATATACATTTTTATAACCTATGGGTTGGTTAAGTCATATTTATTTGACTGGTTTGTCTATTTCTGTGGTGTTTTTCTCCTCATGAAATCAGATCCATGTCCTTTAGCTAGCTCTGCTAAAGAGGTTAATAAACAGATGAATCAAATTCAAATTTCGGAATTACGTTCAGTACAATTAACTCTGAATGGCTCTATTGAGGCAGGAACTATTTGAATTAGTACGTCACTACATTTTCATAATACAGGTGAATGGAAAGGAAATGTAGAAGGCAGGTCTACTACTCCTTATAGAAGGGCTGCAGGGCTACTACTCCTTATAGAAGAGCTGCAGGTCTACTACTCCTTATAGAAGAGCTGCAGGGCTACTACTCCTTATAGAAGGGCTGCAGGGATACTACTCCTTATAGAAAAGCTGCAGGGCTACTACTCCTTATAGAAGGGCTGCAGGGCTACTACTCCTTATAGAAGGGCTGCAGGGCTACTACTCCTTATAGAAGGGCTGCAGGGCTACTACTCCTTATAGAAGGGCTGCAGGGCTACTACTCCTTATAGAAGGGCTGCAGGGCTACTACTCCTTATAGAAGGGCTGCAGGGCTACTACTCCTTATAGAAGGGATGCAGGGCTACTACTCCTTATAGAAGGGCTGCAGGGCTACTACTCCTTATAGAAGGGCTGCAGGGCTACTACTCCTTATAGAAGGGCTGCAGGGCTACTACTCCTTATAGAAGGGATGCAGGGCTACTACTCCTTATAGAAGAGCTGCAGGGATACTACTCCTTATAGAAGGGCTGCAGGGCTACTACTCCTTATAGAAGGGATGCAGGGCTACTACTCCTTATAGAAGGGCTGCAGGGATACTACTCCTTATAGCAGAGCTGCAGGGCTACTACTCCTTATAGAAGGGATGCAGGGCTACTACTCCTTATAGAAGAGCTGCAGGGCTACTACTCCTTATAGAAGGGCTGCAGGGCTACTACTCCTTATAGAAGGGATGCAGGGCTACTACTCCTTATAGAAGGGCTGCAGGGATACTACTCCTTATAGAAGGGATGCAGGGCTACTACTCCTTATAGAAGAGCTGCAGGGCTACTACTCCTTATAGAAGGGCTGCAGGGCTACTACTCCTTATAGAAGGGATGCAGGGCTACTACTCCTTATAGAAGAGCTGCAGGGCTACTACTCCTTATAGAAGAGCTGCAGGGCTACTACTCCTCGAAGAGCTGCAGGGCTACTACTCCTTATAGAAGGGATGCAGGGCTACTACTCCTTATAGAAGGGATGCAGGGCTACTACTCCTTATAGAAGAGCTGCAGGGCTACTACTCCTTATAGAAGAGCTGCAGGGCTACTACTCCTTATAGAAGGGCTGCAGGGATACTACTCCTTATAGAAGAGCTGCAGGGCTACTACTCCTTATAGAAGGGATGCAGGGCTACTACTCCTTATAGAAGAGCTGCAGGGCTACTACTCCTTATAGAAGAGCTGCAGGGCTACTACTCCTTATAGAAGAGCTGCAGGGCTACTACTCCTTATAGAAGGGATGCAGGGCTACTACTCCTTATAGAAGGGCTGCAGGGCTACTACTCCTTATAGAAGAGCTGCAGGGCTACTACTCCTTATAGAAGGGATGCAGGGCTACTACTCCTTATAGAAGAGCTGCAGGGCTACTACTCCTTATAGAAGAGCTGCAGGGCTACTACTCCTTATAGAAGAGCTGCAGGGCTACTACTCCTTATAGAAGGGATGCAGGGCTACTACTCCTTATAGAAGAGCTGCAGGGCTACTACTCCTTATAGAAGAGCTGCAGGGCTACTAGGCTTCCTGTCACTGTAGTCTATGAGGCTTAAGAGATCTGCATCCTGATCTAAGTGTGCCTGCAAAAAGGTAGAGAGATGGAGAGAGAAAAAGAAAGACCCGTCCAATAAACCTATAGCACACAATCATTTCGGTCCTGAACACCCCCAACCATTGCGCTACAAAGTGTGCCCCCTTACACAAATACAACCTCCCCTCCCCTCCGCCCACATGGCATTCTTCCCTAGGCAACGGTGTCACCAGCAGCCTAGCTGACCCCTGGGACCCGCACGAGTCAGGACCTCTCGGATTGATTGGAATAAAGATTGCTGGTGACTCGCTCTGCTCTTCAAGAGATCAAACAGCTGTCCTCCCTCACACCTGTTCTCCCTGTGTGACGCACGTAGCGCCTAGCTCCGTAACAGCCATTGAGAAGACCTCTCTTTCTAGCTCTCAGAGGGAAGCAAAAAATATATTTTTAAAATGCATTAAAAAATGATGATCCATCCTCAATGTGTGCATGAGTGTGTGTGCATGTGTGTGAACGAGACGGGCTGCGGGGATGGGCATAAAATAAGACAGGGTGGGAAACGAAATCAAAAGCAACAAAGGGGAGGAGGAAGACGGGAGTAAGGGAAGGGAGAATGGGGGCTCGTGTGAAAAAGAGAGGTAGTCACTCTCTCTTGTCAGAGCGGCAGCCGCACCCTACGCATCTCTCCGCCTTATTACTAGTAATCTCATCAGGAAAGGGGTGCGAGAGGCATCCAAAATCCAGACAGGAGAGGATGATGCTTGAGATTAGAGCCATCGTGATTTTCCCCTAGACAAATAGGTCCCACAAGGAGACGGGGGCTTAATATTTCCCTACCGTTTCTGCACTGAGCCTCTAAGACGATGTAGGGAATTAATGAGGGTACCTGCCACCACGCTGGCCAGCTGCTGTGTCCGGGTGATGGGGTAGACACTGCGTGCCTCCACCATGGCCGAGGCTATTTTCCTGGCATGCCTCTCCTCCCCATAGGCAGTGAGGATGGACGCAAGCGCCTGTTGATCTAAGGCGTTCACAACGTCAGCGGCGCAGGGCATGTCGGGGTACCTACGCACAAAGAAGAGCCCAATTAGGCTGCTTGACGTCACGTCCTTGCTGACAGCGGCGAAGTCCGACATATCTCAGACACAGCTGAAAACCTCTGTGGCTACCAAGGGAGATGTAGCCAGTGGCAGAGCCATATGTCTATATTTGCCAGTTCATTTGTCTCCATTTACTCATCGACAGGTTCTCGGTACATCTCGTTAGAGAAACATAATTAATGTGGATAAAAATACACCAAAGTGTTTGGAGGGAAAGACATTTAAAGCTTTAGATTAATAACGTGCCAATGATCATACATATCATGTGTCGTTTTAGTTTGTGCTGGGAAACAAATGCAAAAGGTTATGTCAGAGGAAAAATCAACGCTGACCTCTGCATATTAAAATTCCACATACGCCTCAACAGATTGGAATGCATAGAAAAGGAGCAGGCACACAAACATCACCTGTACAGTAGACCTTGAAATAGACAGTGTAGACGACTATCTACAGTCGGAAGTTTACATAGACCATCGCCAAATACATTTAAACTCAGTTTTTCACAATTCCTGACATTTTATCCTAGTAAAAATTCCCTGTCTTATGTCAGTTAGGATCACCACTTTATTTTAAGAATGTGAAATGTCAGAATAATAGTAGAGAGAAAGATTTATTTCAGCTTTTATTTCTGTCATCACATTTCCAGTGGGTCAGAAGTTTACATACACTCAATTAGTATTTGGTACCATTGCCTTTAAATTGTTTAACTTGGGTCAAATGTTTCATGTAGCCTTCCACAAGCTTCCCACAATAAGTTGGGTGAATTTTGGCCCATTCCACCTGACAAAGCTGTTGTACCCGAGTCAGGTTTATAGGTCTCCTTGCTCGCACAAGCTTTTTCAGTTCTGCACACAGATTTTCTATAGGACTGAAGTCAGGGCTTTGTGATGGCCACTCCAATACCTTGACTTTTTTGTCCTTAAGCCATTTTGCCACAACTTTGGAAGTATGCTTGGGGTCATTGTCCATTTGGAAGACCCATTTGCAACCAAGCTTGAACTTCCTGACTGATGTCTTGAGATGTTGCTTCAATGTATCCACATAATTTTCCTCCCTCATGATGCCATCAATTTTGGGAAGTGCACCAGTCCCACCTGCTGCAAAGCACCCCCACAACATGATGCTGTCACCCCCGTGCTTCACAGTTGGAATGGTGTTCTTCGGCTTGCAAGCATCCCCCTTTTTCCTCCAAACATAACGATGGTCATTATGGCCAAACGGTTCTATTCCGGTTTCATCCGACCAGAGGACATTTCTCCAAAAAGTACAATCTTTGTCCCCATGTGCAGTTGCAAACTGTAATCTGGCTTTTTAATGGCAGTTTTGGAGCAGTGGCTTCTTCCTTGCTGAGTGGCCTTTCAGGTTATGTCGATATAGGACTAATTTTTACTGTGGATAAAGATACTTTTGTACCCGTTTCCTCCAGCATCTTCACAAGGTCTTTCGCTGTTGTTCTGGGATTGATTTGCACTTTTCGCACCAAAGTACGTTCATCTCTAGGAGACAGAACGCGTCTCCTTCCTGAGAGGTATGACAGCTGCGTGGTCCCATGGTGTTTATACTTGCGTACTATTGTTTGTACAGATGAACGTGGTACCTTCAGGCGTTTGGAAATTGCTCCCAAGGATGAACTAGACTTGTGGAGGTCTCCAAGTCTTGGCTGATTTCATTAAATTTTCCCATGATGTCAAGCAAAGAGGCACTGCGTTTGAAGGTAGGCCTTGAAATACATCCACAGATGTTGTCAATTAGCCAATCAGAAGTTTCTAAAACCATAAAATCATTTTCTGGAATTTTCCAAGCTGTTTGAAGGCACAGTCAACTGAGTTTATGTAAACTTCTGACCCACTAGAATTGTGACACAGTGAATTAAGTGAAATAATCTGTCTGTAAACAATTGTTGGAAAAATTACTTGTGTCATATACAAAGTAGATGTCCTAACCAACTTGCCAAAACTATAGTTTTTTAACAAGACATGTGTGGAGTGGTTGAAAAACGAGTTTTAATGACTCCAACCTAAGTGTATGTAAACGTCCGACTTCAACTGTATAAACTTGAGATCTGCCATATGAACAATTATTGAAAGAGGTTCATTGGTCATTTCAACTAGGGTAACAGAACAAGGGTAATATAATAAATATTTTTTTAAAGGAATATGAATTACAATAAAATGCTTTATTGAACTTAGTACAATTGTCATACCTTATCATAACCTAAAAACAAAGGATGTTTTGCTCCCTGTCTGAGAGACAAAAATATGTAGCTTCAAATAGTGTTTAAAATACATTACCTTTGAGGTTCCTCAAATGGGGCAAAAATAAACCACATAATTGACCGAGATGGGTTTTTACAGTGTAAATGGGTGGTAAAGATAAAGAACAGATGCAAGCCCTAATATATTGTTCATCTACAACAGCAAGAGTGACTCATTCATTCATCGAACACTAACATGATATTAACCACTCTGCTTTGCTACTGTGAGATGTATCAATCATTTTGCTGCTGTAAGGGTTGGCCGATGCGGCGGAATCCTACTGATTATACAATAACAATTGCCGTTCCTCTCCGCAGAAACATAATACCTGTCAATTTGAAAAGCTCATGTCACATCACTGTCAAAGTCCTCGGAGGCAAGGATAGATTGATAGACTACAAATTCCAATGTGCATATATATATATATATATATATATATACACACACACACACTCACACACACAGTGGGACAAAAAAGTATTTAGTCAGCCACCAATTGTGCAAGTTCTCCCACTTAAAAAGATGAGGGAGGCCTGTAATTTTCATCATAGGTACACTTCAACAGACAAAATGAGAATCCAGAAAATCACATTGTAGGATTTTTAATGAATTTATTTGCAAATTATGGTGGAAAATAAGTATTTGGTCAATAACAAATGTTTCTCAATACTTTGTTATATACCCTTTGTTGGCAATGACAGAGGTCAAACGTTTTCTGTAAGTCTTCACAAGGTTTTCACACACTGTTGCTGGTATTTTGGCCCATTCCTCCATGCAGATCTCCTCTAGAGCAGTGATGTTTTGGGGCTATTGCTGGGCAACACGGACTTTCAACTCCCTCCAAAGATTTTCTATGGGGTTGAGATCTGGAGACTGGCTAGGCCACTCCAGGACCTTGAAAAGCTTCTTACGAAGCCACTCCTTCGTTGCCCGGGTGGTGAGTTTGGGATCATTGTCATGCTGAAAGACCCAGCCACGTTTCATCTTCAATGCCCTTGCTGATGGAAGGAGGTTTTCAATTCTTTCCTTTACACGGATCAGTCGTCCTGGTCCCTTTGCAGAAAAACAGCACCAAAGCATCATGTTTCCACCCCCATGCTTCACAGTAGGTATGGTGTTCTTTGTCCTCCAAACACGACGAGTTGAGTTTTTACCAAAAAGTTATATTTTGGTTTCATCTGACCATATGACATTCTTCCAATCTTCTTCTGGATCATCCAAATGCTCTCTAGAAAACTTCAGACGGCCTGGACATGTACTGGCTTAACACGTCTGGCACTGCAGGATTTGAGTCCCTGGCGGCGTAGTGTGTTACTGATGGTAGGCTTTGTTACTTTGGTCCCAGCTCTCTGCAGGTCATTCACTAGGTCCCCCTGTGTGGCTCTGGGATTTCTGCCTACTGTTCTTGTGATCATTTTGACCCCACGGGGTGAGATCTTGCGTGGAGCCCCAGATCGAGGGAGATTGTCAGTGGTCTTGTATGTCTTCCATTCCCTAATAATTGCTCCCACAGTTGATTTCTTCAAACCAAGCTGCTTACCTATTGCAGATTCAGTCTTCCCAGCCTGGTGCAGGTCTACAATTTTGTTTCTGGTGTCCTTTGACAGCTCTTTGGTCTTGGCCATAGTGGAGTTTGGAGTGTGACTGTTTGAGGTTGTGGACAGGTGTCTTTTATACTGATAACAAGTTCAAACAGGTGCCATTAATACAGGTAACGAGTGGAGAACAGAGGAGCCTCTTAAAGAAGAAGTCTGTGAGAGCCAGAAATCTTGCTTGTTTGTAGGTGACCAAATACTTATTTTCCACCATCATTTGCAAATCATTTCAATAAAAATCCTACAATGTGATTTTCTGGATTTTTTCTCTCATTTTGTCTGTCATAGTTGAAGTGTACCTATGATGAAAATTACAGGCCTCTCTCATCTTTTTAAGTGGGAGAACTTGCACAATTGGTGGCTGACTAAATACTTTTTTGCCCCACTGTATATATAAATAAATAAATATATAAATACATATATATACATATATACACATATATATATATAAATAATATATAAATACACACACACACACACACACACACACACACACACACACATACCTATGGGAATAAATTGTTGACCCAAATGACTTTCCTCTCATGCCAGTGACAGAAGCAGGGAAATAAAATTGCCTCCACAGATTATAAAATTTCCCAGCATGATGTAGGAAGGAGATGCCGTATGTGTGTTGAGGAACACATACTATGTTAGAGTAACCTGGGCTGAAGGTAGTTCAATGTATCCTCCAGACACATAGGCCTATATCATTAATAATCACTGATAGTACCCTATAATACATAGTGATGGACATAAAATGACAATAATGCTTTGTGCAACTTGTGGTCGAAATCGTGCACGGAGCCTTCACCGTGCACTGCCACTTTAAGAGCGCATCAGCAGTGTAGGGGTGATTATGCGTGGTCCCACCTGTCTGCATCCATCCTCATGTCCAGAGGGCCATCCTTACTGAGGGAGAATCCTCTCTCGGGACAGTCCATCTGCATGGAGGAGCAGCCAGCATCCAGAAGAACAGCATCCACACTACCTGACTGCAACCTCAGTCTAGACAGCAGGGCTCCCAGCTCACTGAAACGCCCCAGTAACGGGTGCACCCGGCCACTGGGGGAGGGAGGGAGGAGGGGGGACCTTTCATCAGATAATTAAATGTCAGGAAAGAGACATGGAGAAATGGGTACAGATTATGTAAACACATTCAACACAGGTCAGAAATACTGTACAAGAATTTGTACAAAAACTCCTGTTGACTCTTCCTGTTTGTTATGAATGCTAATGAGAAAAATAAAAAGCACTATAAAAACCTTTAAAGCAAAAGTGGTGGACAGAAAAAGTCACCCTTTCCTTGCTGTTCAACACCTGTCTCCTCTGGACCCCATCCCCATGCAAATCCTTCCTGTACAACACACAGCCTCCTGCCTCAACACACACACAGCCCTGTACAAGACACAGCCTCCTGCCTCAACACACAGACAGCCCTGTACAAGACACAGACTCCTGCCTCAACACACACACAGCCCTGTACAAGACACAGCCTCCTGCCTCAACACACAGACAGCCCTGTACAAGACACAGCCTCCTGCCTCAACACACAGACAGCCCTGTACAAGACACAGACTCCTGCCTCAACACACACATAGCCCTGTACAAGACACAGCCTCCTGCCTCAACACACACACTGCCCTGTACAAGACACAGCCTCCTGCCTCAACACACAGACAGCCCTGTACAAGACACAGACTCCTGCCTCAACACACACACAGCCCTGTACAAGACACAGACTCCTGCCTCAACACACAGACAGCCCTGTACAAGACACAGCCTCCTGCCTCAACACACAGACAGCCCTGTACAAGACACAGACTCCTGCCACACACACAGGTAGTGGGATCTTCCAATCACGGTCATGCATTTTTCATGTGACCTTTTCAGATAGTCAGCAGAGATGATGGCTGGTGTGAGCTAGAGGGGCAGCCATAAATCAGCCTGAGGGGTCACCCAACACTGGCAGACAGAAAGGGAGAGACAGAGGCGAGGTCTTACGACACCACACCAACCTGACATATAACGTCTTCCACATCTCAGCACCGCAGACAATTGCGATCCCTCCGCATCTAACATCCACTAATCTCCTCTCAATAGTCTTGTTGAAATAAAATAAAAGACCCCCATTGCGGCAATAAAGATATAATAGCAGTGGCCATCTCGATAAGGTCTCTCCCACTAACGGCTTAGCAAGGGGCGTTACCAAGCAGCCCTTGGGGTCCTTGTGTTTATACACCCACTGACGCTTGAGAGACCAAAGGTTGAGTGCAGCATCTCGCCCGCGCTGTCAGGCCAGGGCTTTCCTTATCATGCTCTAGAAGTTTTCCATTCTTCGCTGCAGTCATTAATATGCTGTAAAATCTATAGCAAGGCATTCTCCACACCCACGTGCTTCACAGACCCGTCCACCCCCTCCCGGTCCCATCTCAACAGAGCAGTGCCCCCAGACAGAGCAACCATGCCTACTGTGTACCAACACAGTATACAGTAAGACCTTATGTCAATATGCTGAGAATTTATGGCTTCTGCAGCTCCTTGGTTTAAGACCATTTTTATCAATCAGGACTCTTGATGCAAGTCCCCTAAAAAGTTACATTGAGTATAAAATGTAATAAAGTGTAGGAAAACTGAAGGGATATCATATTATCCATAGATTGTTTCATGGACATAAAATCTAAAATGTACAAACCTTTGTAATCCCCCTAATTCAATTAAACGTGGTTACCATGGTAAACAACACAGTGTGTGGAGATACATTTAATTTCATCCAGGTAGTTGACTTGTTTAAATGCATCGTAAGGTTTAATCATAAACTTGGTTTGGTACAGATGGTGTCGTGTCAACTCTTCTAGCCTCCTCCACAAATCTTACATTGTCTTCAGCAATAAGGCAGGCAGGCAAGGAGAGGAGGTGGATTAAGTAATGAAGAGACAAAGACCCTAACAAACTGTTCTTATAGTAGTTATGGCTAAAACGTGTTGAACTACAAAAGATTATGATGGAGCTTTCTTAGTAAGGGATTTTAATCTATGGGCTTTATTAATTGATAATTGCAAGAGATGAGACACTGACCAAGTGGGCAATTTCCTTATCATTAGTAACCATTTTCAGTTACTATATTTAAGATCCTGGTTATTTTTTTCTACACACCCTCAGCTATGCCGGTTGAACTCCCCAACACGCTGAGGAGGCTCCGATGCTCTGTTTCTGTGAGTCACAGGAGGATTTAAGAATATGCAAAACAGTTATAACGTTTTTTATTGATTAACTTCTTTATGTGGCTTAGACACATGGTTGGATATATAAATGCCTTATGTAAGGTGTTATATTATTAAACATGCCCAGTTTCAGAAGTGTGTGTGTGTGTGTGTGTGTGTGTGGTCCAAGTATAGGCTTATAATTGCTTTAGAGAACTGATCTATATGTAATTGTGCAACCCACAACATTGACATCATTCTTAACTTAGAACTGAATAAAAGGTTGTTGTTGTTTTAAATGCCATCTCCCCTGGCCCACCTACAACATGTTAAATGATTGAAGAGAAGGCCACATTGGGGCATATGGTGGATTGAATGACCTTAAGTAAATGCTGGACGATGCCCTGCCCTGCTGAGTGAGGTAACAGGGCTCCAGGCAGGGCAACCTTGTTTAAAAAAATAATGATGAACTGGTTATTGTTACAACCACTCTCCTTCACGTGCATGTGTCAAACTATGGCCAGTAGGGACACTCTTCCCTCTGGATAAGGTAGGCCCCAATGCCCCAGGGTGGTGACTGGGGTTACTGTCCTGCAAAGAGCGCCATTCGTCAGATGAGATGTTAACACTGAGGCTCTGACTGTCTGTAGTCACTACAACTTCCATGTCACATATCACATTAAAAGGTGTTTTGGGAACTGCTTCCATTTAAGTTCATTAGGGTCTTCAGGACGTGTGAAGATTGGCCATTAAACGGCAAAACTTCTGTCTTTCTTAATCAACACCCTGTTCCAATTTCTGTCAAGGTTCTCCACAAGTGCTCAGCTTGCATCTATTTTTGCTACTTGCCCCAGAAAATGTCCCCAGTTGTCCACAAATGTTATAAAGAAAGCCCTTCCCCTGTCTGTGTACTGTAGGCCCATCCTGGAAGTAAGTATTGGTGGTAGTATTGGTGCCCTGGAGCAGGACCTTAATAAAGGAACAGAGTTTTGAGCTGCTGCAGTCTACTTCATATGAGTGTCTGTCACCTGGTTATATGGGTTTGAAGTAGAGCAGATAAGGGTTTGCCTACACATATTCTGTCATTGTAAATAAGAATTTGTTCTTTACTGACTTGCCTAGTTAAATAAAGGTTAAATTAAAAAATAATTAATAATACAATTCCTCTGTTGGTTTGTTTAATCTTTTAAGCACTTCCTCTGACGGATGACACAGATGTACAGTACGGATGTACTGTGTAAAGATTGTGTCCTTTGTTTTCCATTTTCATGACTGTAACCTGAACACATTACACAAAAATGCACTATTTTCAGCAGCACTTGAAAACACACATCCGCAGATGCCATTCCCCTCCCAACGCCCCATCTTGAGGTAAAAGTGCCAGGAGTCCTCACCGTTGAGTGCTAAGCGTGTGTGTGTGTGTCCAACGTGATGCGCTGCTTCTCCACAAATCAAGTCTGAAATATTCCCCAGTGCTGACCTGCTCAGCTCCTCTACCTGCGTCACTAAGGCCTAAGACAAGATGCTGATTGATTGCTTTCAGCAGGGGAGCAGTGATGAAAATATCTACAGGACATGAAAAAAGAACACACACAAAGTACCACTGGCGAAAGATGCTTGTGTTTGGTTTGGAATGTGAACTTAAGCAACCTCAACTCTAGAAGTTTAAACTAAACTTAAAAATAAACAAATTTAGCATGAAGTGTTTAAGATGTAAGCCTAAGACTAAAGAGAGTTAGAGCTACGTAGATTCTCAGTAGAGTGCCACAACTAATGTCGTTTCCCCTTTCTTCTCCCTGGTAGGCCTGTTCACTAGATTTCACCCTAGGAGAGTGGAATGGTGTCTAAAGTAAACATGATATATCAGATACTGGCAAAATATTGCGATACTGGTATCGTCTCAGGCCTTCTTTCATTTTGATTTTGGCACAAATGAAAATGTGCAACTGATTTGCCCATTGCTTGACGTTTCAACATTGTCTCAATGAAGAGTTCAGCGTTCGACTAGCCATGTGTGACATGTACGCACAGTTACAAGCCTGATAGAATTTGCGGCAGGCTTCATACCATAGTAATACAGATGAAGCCTGAGTTGGAATCTGAAGCTAATTGAAGCTGGTTAGCTTTAGAAAACCCTGAGTAGATCCAGCTTCCTTCGTAGGATACCCCTCAGACCACTGCAACCAATGTGAAAGTTGTCAGGGCGTCTACTACGCTAGAAAATCGAACTCTTCCTCTGGGCACTAATCTAAGCAATTACATAAGTGCAGATTCACATCGCTCTTCAATAGTTTGCATCAAGGCTGTACTTTTTGCAAGGCAAAAGAGAAGTGAAATCAGTGAGGATAAAAATACGAGAGAGAGAAGAGAATGCTCTCCAGCCCTGTTGTGTGGAGGCATTACGTGGGCTGCAAGGGTCTTTTATACAGGCTTCCAATAATATTAGCTAATTGCTAGATTTCTCTGGCTTCTCTCAAATCGTGAGTGGGTGTGGAAGGGTTTATAGCTGGGGTATATTGCTGCTGACAGAATGGCGTACTCTGATTTTCTATCTTCCGTCTCATCCCCCTCTCATAGGCACGTTAGTGTAGCAGACATTCCCCCCCGAGAGAGGTTTCCCCGGAATCTACGTAAAAGGATTCCTACCCACGCCATGGTCTTAGGAACATCTAATTTTCATCCTCCCTCATGCACTCTCGCTTGCTCTCGCACACACTCTCTCCCTCATTATTAAACACAGTGGCCCGGTGTCTCCCTCCTCTCTCTTCGAAGTTTGCTGGGCTCTCCTCTCTCTTTACCTCCCACTCACCACTGACGGAACCTCAGTGGGAGGCAGCATCTCCCTCACACTGGGGCCGTGGGCCTCTGTTCTGACAAATGAGACGCCAGGCCCACCAGCTAAGCGTGGGGGGACTGGGTTTAAGTCTCCCTGACACAATGGATGTGGATGGTTTGTGAAACGAGGGGCTTTAACAGCAGTTACTCAGTGATTCATTTTCTTTCAGGGTTTGAAGGTTGGCAGGGAGGTGGAGAGGGTTGGGAGCTGGGATGCAAAAGGCTGTATCATGATCTAGCTAACCTTCAATCCAAACTATGATCCATAAATTGTTGACTATATAACTTTGAGGGAAAATAACCCACATAACAGCATTAACAATGCAAGCACATACCAATCACATTCGGCAGTAGAGCTATTGTGAATCAGACTTTATTAGAGTGTCTATTCTGTTTTGTAGTCTCACTTCAAATAACTGCCTCTAAAGCATGTATATATTAATCATAATGTAAGCAGGTACAGTGAAATTAATTGCATTGTAGGTAGCCTACACAATTTACAATGACTTTTATGTTTCTGCATATTAAGATGTGTTAAAGGGATCCTTTGGGATTTTGGCAATGAGACCCTTTATCTACTTTCCCAGTCAGATGAAGTCGTGGATACAATTTTTATTTATTTGTGTCTAACGTTAGCACCATTTGTAACTAGTTAGCAACTTCCTTCATACTGCACGCAGAGACATAAAAATGGTATCCATAAGTTCATCTGACTCTGGGGAAGAAGAAAGGGCCTCGTTGCCAAAATCCCAAAGGATCCCTTGATGTTCATTGACATTTCTACATGCAGATTACATTTGCAAACAAATGTATTTTGACTTGCAAATCTGTGAAATATGTGACTTAAGTACAATGTATAGCAATATTATACATACCACTGTAATTATTATAAAAAAGGCAATCACCTGTGTTCCTTGGCCAGCTGTTGAGCTAAGCTGAATGCTGTGGGGTCTCGGTCTAGAGCCACGACTGTCACCTCAGGAGATGCCCTCAGGATGGCTTTGGTGTGACCTCCACCTCCAAAAGTCATGTCCAGAACAACCTATGGACACAGACAATAGGTAGTCTGATGTCAAGGACAGTGCTTTCAGAGGCCTTACAATTACAACACTCTATCAATTAGCCTATACATGGTCCACATTTCTAAGGTGATTGCTCAGAGAATGATTAGTTAGCATACCTCAATTCCTAATGCACTATTACACTATGAAAGACTAAATAATCATGAAATGTCCAATCATATAATTGCAATTATATTATATATTATTGCCATTGTATTAATTGCTATCATGCACTTAAACATAGTTGTGAACATTTGAAGAACCTTTTAACCAACCGTGCTTTTTGAGTCTCTTTTTGTTGTCACAAAACAGCTATCTAGATAGACAGTTCTCCATTCGCATCAAAAAGTCAATTGTTTAGTCATCCTTGCCCCTCTTGAAAGATCTTTGTCAACTCAGCCTGCCGTCCAAGCTACACCCCAGCCCCAAATTCCCTGGACGATCTAAGCTACACCCACACATCACACAATATGTGTCCTGATAAATAAAAATGCCACTGAAAAATAAAGACTTACCCCCAATAGCACCTTCTGAAAAATGTACAATTAGTTTGACTGCCAATCTCTTTCTGGAGTTATAAGCTCAGCCCCTGCACATACTTTATCACGAGCCTTCTCGGGTCTCTACTCCTCCCGTTACGGGGTCTGAGACGCCGAAGCCCCTCACCATTAGCTCTGACAAATTGAAAACCCTAGTCATTGGCGACTCCATTACCCACAGTATCAGACTTCAAATGAATCATCCAACGATCATAGACTGTTTACCAGGGGGCAGGGCTACCGACGTTAAGGCTAATCTGAAGATGGTGCTGGCTAAAGCTAAAACTGTCGAGTGTAGAGAGTAGAGGTCGGCCGATTATGATTTTTCAACGCCGATAGTGATTATTGGAGGACCAAAAAAGCCAATACCAATTAATCGGACGATTTTTTAAATGTATTTGTAATAATGACAATTACAGCAATACTGAATGAACACTTATTTTAACTTAATATAATACATCAATAATAATCCATTTAGCCTCAAATAAATAATGAAACATGTTCAATTTGGTTTAAATAATGCAAAAACAAAGTGTTGGAGAATAAAGTAATAGTGCAATATGTGCCATGTAAAAAAGCTAACGTTTAAGTTCCTTGCTCAGAACATGAGAACATATGAAAGTTGGTGGTTCTTTTTAACATGAGACTTCAATATTCTCAGGTAAGAGGTTTTAGGTTGTAGTTAATATAGTATTTATAGGACTATTTCACTCTATACCATTTGTATTTCATATACCTTTGACTATTTGATGTTCTTATAGGCACTTTAGTATTTCCAGTGTAACAGTATAGCTTCCATCCCTCTCCTCGCCCCTACCTGGGCTCGACAACAGCCACCCTCGAAGCATCGTTACCCATCGCTCCACAAAATCCGCAGCCCATGCAGAGCAAGGGGAACAACCACTCCAAGTCTCAGAGCGAGTGACATTTGAAACACTATTAGCGCGCACCCCGCTAACTAGCTAGCCATTTCACATTGGTTACACCAGCCAGTTGATAGGCTTAAAGTAATAAACAGCTCAATGCTTGAAGCACAGTGACGAGCTGCTGGCAAAACGCACGAAAGTGGCGTTTGAATGAATGCTTACGAGCCTGCTGGTGCCTACCATCGCTCAGTCAGACTGCTCTATCAAATCATAGACTTAATTATATCATAATAACACACAGAAATATGAGCCTTAGGTCATTAATATGGTCGAATCCGGAAACTATCATTTCGAAAACAAAACGTTTATTATTTCAGTGAAATACGGAACCGTTCCGCATTTTATCTAACGGATGGCATCCATAAGTCTAAATATTGCTGTTACATTGCACAAACCTTCAATGTTATCTCATAATTACGTAAAATTCTGGCAAATTAGTTCGCAATGAGCCAGGCGGCCCAAACTGTTGCATATACCCTGACTCTGTGTGCAATGAACGCAAGAGAAGTGACACAATTTCACCTGGTTAATATTGCCTGCTATCCTGGATTTCTTTTAGCTAAATATGCAGGTTTAAAAATATATACTTCTGTGTATTGATTTTAAGAAAGGCATTGGTGTTTATGGTTAGGTACAGCAGTGCAACGATTGTGCTTTTTCCGCAAATGCGCTTTTGTTAAATCATCTCCCTGCGTTGCATCAATTATATGCAACGCAGGACACACTAGATAAACTAGTAATATCATCAACCATGTGTAGTTAACTAGTGATTATGATTGATTGATTGTTTTTTATAAAGATAAGTTTAATGCTAGATAGCAACTTAACTTGGCTTGTACTGCATTCGCGTAACAGGCAGGCTCCACGTGGAGTGCAATGAGAGGCAGGTGGTTAGCGCTGTAAGGTTGCAAGATTGAATCGTGGCCTGTTGAGGAGTGACTGACTCCATCCTAGCAGGAGGGGTGCTCTCATCTTATCTACGAACAGAGACAGGGCTCTAACTCCCCTAGCTCCACAATGAGATAGGGTGCAGGCCAGGCAGCAGGCTGTTAGCCAGCCTGCCAGCTTAGTGGAGTCTGCCACTAGCACAGTCAGTGTAGTGAGCTCAGCTATCCCCATTGAGACCGTGTTGGTGCCTCGACCAAGGTTGGGCAAAACTAAACATGGCGTTGTTCGCCTTAGCAATCTCACTGGAATAAAGACCTCCTCCATTCCTGCCATTATTGAAAGAGATTGTGATACATCTCAAAATAGGGCTCCTTAATGTTAGATCCCTCACTTCCAATGCAGTTATAGTCAATGAACTAATCACTGATCATAATCTGGATGTGATTGGCCTGACTGAAACATGGCTTAAGCCTGATGAATTCACTGTGTTAAATGAGGCCTCCCCTCCTGGTTACACTAGTGACCATATCCCCGCGCATCCCGCAGAGGTGTTGCTAACATTTACAATAGCACATTTCAATTTACAAAAAAAGTTTTCATCTTTTGAGCTTATAGTTATGAAATCTATGCAGCCTACTCAATCACTTTTTATAGCTACTGTTTACAGGCCTCACGGGCCATATACAGCATATCTCACTGAGTTCCCTGAATTCCTATAGGACCTTGTAGTCATGGCAAATAATATTCAAATTTTTGGTGACTTTAATATCCACATGGACCCACTCCAAAAGGCTTTCAGAGCCATCATCGACTCAGTGGGTTTTGTCCAACATGTCTCCGGACCTACTCACTGCCACAGTCATACTCTGGACCTAGTTTTGTCCTGTGGAATAAATGTTGTGGATCTTAATGTTATCCCTCATAATCCTGGACTATCGGACCACCATTTTATTACGTTTGCAATCACAACAAATAAATCTGCTCAGACCCCCAACCAAGGATCATCAAAAGTTGTGCTGTAAATTCTCAGACAACCCAAAGAATCCTAGATGCCCTTCCAGACTCCCTCCACCTACCAAAGGACGTCAGAGTACAAAACTCAGTTAACCACCTAACTGAGGAACTCAATTTAACCTTGTGCAATACCCTAGATGTAGTCGCAACCCTAAAAACAAAAAACATTTGTCATAAGAAACTAGCTCCCTGGTATACAGAAAATTACCTGAGCACTAAAGCAAGCTTCCAGAAAATTGGAACAGAAATGGCGCTACACCAAACTGGAAGTCTTCCGACTAGCTTGGAAAGACGTACCGTGCAGTATCGAAGAGCCCTCACTGCTGCTCGATCATCCTATTTTTCCAATTTAATTAAGGAAAATAACAATCCCCCCAAAAAAATGGATACTGTCGCAAAGCTAACTAAAAAGCAGCATTCCCCAAGAGAGGATGGCTTTCACTTAAGCAGTGATAAAATCAGGAAATTCTTTGAGAAAAATATAATATAAATATACATTTCGGACTCCTTTAAATCTGCGTATTCCTCTAAAGCTCAGTTGTCCTGAGTCTGCACAAATCTACCAGGACCTAGGATCAAGGGGGACAATCACGTTTTTTAGTATTTTATCTCGACACATTAATGGAAATAATCATGGCCTCTAAACCTTCAAGCTGCATACTGGACCCTATTCCAACTAAACTACTGAGAGAGCTGCTTACTGTGCTTGGCCCTCCTATGTTGAACATAATAAACGGCTCTCTAGCCACCGGGTGTGTACCAAACTCACTAAAAGTGGCAGTAATAAAGCCTCTCTTGAAAAAGCCAAACCTTGACCCAGAAAATATAAAAAACTATTGGCCTGTATCAAGTCTCCCATTCCTCTCAACATTTTTAGAAAAAGCTGTTGCGCAGCAACTCAGTGCCTTCCTGAAGACAAACAATGTATACAAAACCTTTCAGTCTGGTTTTAGACCCCATCATAATGGCGTCAGACCGAGGCTCTGCATCTGTCCTCGTGCTCCTAGACCTTAGTGCTGCTTTTGATACCATCGATCACCACATTCATTTGGAGAGATTGGAAACCCAAATTGGCCTACACGGACAAGTTCTGGCCTGGTTTAGATCTTCTCTGTCGGAAAGATATCAGTTTGTCTCTGTGAATGGTTTTTGCTCTGACAAATCAACTGTAAATGTCGGTGTTCCTCAAGGCTCCGTTTTAGGACTACTATTTTCACTATATATTATACCGAATGATGTCATTCGGAAACTAAATGTAAACTTTCACTGCTGTGCGGATGACACACAGCTGTACATTTCGATGAAACATGGTGAAGCCCCAAAATTGCTCTCCCTGGAAGGCTGTGTTTCAGACATAAGGAAGTGGATGGCGGCAAATGTTCTACTTTTAAACTCGGACAAAGCAGAGATGCTTGTTCTAGATCCCAAGAAACAAAGAGATCTTCTGTTGAATCGGACAATTAATCTTGATTGTTGTACAGTCGTCTCAAATAAACCTTGGCTTTACTCTGGACCCTGATCTCTCTTTTGATGAACATATCAAGACTGTTTCAAGGACCGCTTTTTTTCATCTACGTAACATTGCAAAAATCAGATACTTTCTGTCCAAAAATTATGCAGAAAAATGTATCCATTCTTTTGCCACTTTTAGGTTAGACTACTGCAATGCTCTACTTTCTGGCTAAAGCACTAAATATACTTCAGTTAGTGCTAAACACGGCTGCTAAAATCTTGACAAGAACCAAACATTTTTATCATATTACTCCAGTGCTAGCCTCTACACAGGCTTCCGGTTAAGGCAAGGGCTGATTTCAAGGTTTTACTGCTAACCTACAAAACATTACATGGGCTTGCTTCTACCTATCTTTCTGATTTGGTCCTGCCGTACATACCTACACGTATGCTACGGTGTCCTGGCAGAATCAGAATTCTTTAGGTAACATTTATAAATAAGATGTTTTCTTAATATGTATAAGCATGCTTATGTGGGAAAAGTTACTTGGGGCCCAGAGAGGGGAGAGGTCGGGTTAGTCTTATCTGTGAATGTGTCTGTAAACTATTCCTAAAACATGTGAAGGGATGGTGTGATTAATGGGGAACCAGTTAGGTGGCTCCACAATGTCTGTGTGCCAGTCACATCTCTCTGTAAGCTTGTCCAGGAGGGGGTGTATTTGATATATGCCATTGGATGAGGTAATGTTTTTGGTTCTAAGTGGTACCAAGAATGAGATAAGAGCTTTTGTTTAGGAGACCAAACTGAACGATAATTTATAGCTAATTCTATAAATTATGGGATACTCCTTTTTCTGGTAAAAGGTTATTTCCTAAGATCTGTTATTCGTCATGCGAGTTTTGATTGGTGTGTCTTGGCTATAAATGATACTAAGGACTGTTTTGTAAGCAATCTCAGAGAATAGATTTATAGACACTGAATTGATCTGAGAGTCACAGGGCTATGGTGAAGCTCATATAATTAAAAATGTACTTTATGATAACTCGAACTTGTGTGTGGTTTGCTCTCTCATGATTTGGTAATACAGGAAATTTCCACAACAACGTTCACAAGACACAGGCCTCCTTAATGTCCCTAGAATTTCTAAGCAAACAGCTGGAGGCAGGGCTTTCTCCTATAGAGCTCCATTTTTATGGAATGGTCTGCCTATCCATGTGAGAGGCGCAGACATGGTCTCAACATTTAAGTCTTTATTGAAGACTCATCTCTTCAGTAGGTCCTATGATTGAGTGTAGTCTGGCCCAGGAGTGTGAAGGGGAACGGAAAGGCACTGGAGTAACGAACCGCCCTTGATGTCTCTGCCTGGCCAGTTCCCCTCTCTCCACTGGGATTCTCTGCCTCTAACCCGATTACTGGGGCTGAGTCACTGGCTTACTTACTGGTGCTCTTCATTGCCATCCCTAGGAGGGGTGCATCACTTGAGTGGATTGAGTCACTGACGTGATCTTCCTTTCCGGGTTGGCGGCCCCCTTTGGGTTGTGCCGTGGCGGATATCTCTGTGGGCTATACTCAACCTTGTCTCAGGATGGTAAGTTGGTGGTTGAAGATATCCCTCTAGTGGTGTGGGGGCTGTGCTTTGGCAAAGTCGGTGGGGTTATATCCTGCCTGTTTGGCCCTGTCCCGGGGTATCGTTGGACGGGGGCCACAGTGTCTCCCGACCCCTCCTGTCTCAGCCTCCAGCATTTATGCTACAGTAGTTTGTGTGTCTGGGGGCTAGGGTCAGACTGGAGTATTTCTCCTGTCTTATCCGGTGTCTTGTGTGAATTTAAGTATGCTCTCTCTCTCTCTCTCTGAGGATCTGAGCCCTAGAACCATGCCTCAGGACGACCTGGCATGATGACTCCTTGCTGTCCCCAGTCCACCTGGCCGTGCTGCTGCTCCAGTTTCAACTGTTCTGCCTGTGGCTCTGGAACCCTGACCTGTTCACCGGACATGCTACCTGTCCCAGTTCTGTTATAATCTCCACTCAGCACAGCCAGAAGAGGACTGGCCACTCCTCATAGCCTGGTTCCTCTCTAGGTTTCTTCCTAGGTTTTGGCCTTTCTGGGAGTTTTTCCTAGCCATCGTGCTTCTACACCTGCATTGCTTGCTGTTTGGGGTTTTCGGCTGGGTTTCTGTACAGAACTTTGTGACATCAGCTGATGTAAGAAGGGCTTTATAAATACATTTGATTGATTGATTGATCACTCTCTGCATCATCACTGTGAATGGGGATTGTGGAAAATGGCTGTCTGTGAATGAGCATTCAAATAAACAAATGGTAAAATTGTTGAACATAGTAAATAATATTGATGACATTTGTCAAAAGTATTTGTCTGAGAAAATCACTACATAGTTTTGTAGAAATTACCCATTGATTATTTTCTGAGAAAATCACTACATAGCTGTTTCTCCACTACCTAGCCGCCTCTCTCTTTTACTTCAGTGGTTTGTAAAATAATTGAGTCATCCAGACATCTTTTTAAAACACCTACAGAGCTGTTCTCTTCCAGTGAACAAAACACAATGAGCATAAACAAGTTAAGATATAACTTGTTAATCAAGGTAATTTGCTTATAGATCAGTCTATGTAAAGTCTATTCACTCCCCGACTGTTTTGGCTCACAGCTACGGTTTCCAGCTTGAATTGAAGACTCTCGGGTATCGGGTTACATATCCACATCCATTGGAGGCTGGGAAGTCCCGCCTAAACTTTCATTCGCTGGTCAGACTGTCTGTACATTTTTGGTGGAAGGATAGGTCGCACCCTCATATGCAGCACAGAGTTGGAAAACTAAGAACCTTCCATATAGATAGCATCTAGTTGTTCTACGATAAACAAATGGTTTTATAAATTATATATTTTTTAAATGAACAATTTGTAGACAGTCATTATTCATACTTCATTACAGCAGGACAACAAGTATAGGAGACGAAGGCTGAGATCTTAAATTCGTAGAGTCACTAACCAACTCTGTGAGATGTACAGGAGGGGAGGAAAGAATGAATCAAGGCAGTACTGCAGGAAATAAGGATACTTTTCCAACCCACTAGTTATATGATTAATTATTACAGTAAAAAGGCAGCTGAACTCTTACAGGATGTAATTTATGAAGTTTATAGTAAATATACAGTACAAGTCAAAAGTTTGGAAACCTACTAATTCAAGAGTCATGTAGTAATCATATGCAGTAACCACAAAATTGTTACACAAATCAAAATATATTTTAGATTTTAGATTCTTGAAAGTAGCCACCCTTTGCCTTGATGACAGCTTTGCACACTCTTGGCATTCTCTTAACCAGCTTCATGAAGTAGTCACCTGGAATGCATTTCAATTAACAGGTGTGCCTTGTTAAAAGTTCATTTGTGGAATTTCTTTCTTTCTTAATGCTTCTGAGCCAATCAGTTGTGTTGTAACAAGGTAGGGTTGGTATACAGTGAAAGAACCGACGCTGGAGTCGAGAAGCAGGTATGGGGAGTAGAACATTTAAATAAGGAACTAACAAAGAACAAGACAGGAACTACGTCAGCACACGGGTACACAATTACAATCAACAATCAATGCAGCAGCAGGTAACAGAGATGGGGAACTGACAAATATAAGGGAGGTAATACGCTGATGCGAGTGACGGGGAAAGGCAGGTGTGTGTACTGATGGTGGCAGGAGTGCATAATGCTGGGGAGCGTGGCATCTTCGAGCTCCAGGGAGAGGGAGCAGGCACAGGCGTTACAGTACCCACCCCCCCACCACAAGCCTGATGGGCCGGCCGAGGAATGGGCGCTGGACAAGCCAGCTGGGTATGAAATCCAGACAAAGCGGCAGAGGCGTGGGAGCCTGACGAGCTGGCTGGGCTTCATACGAAGCACTCCCTGATGCTTCGTATGAAGGCTTCTGCATTGATTGTCTTATATCCTTGTGCTGACGCTGTTCCTGTCTTGTTTTATGTCTGTTCCTGATTGAATGTTTGACTCCCCGTACCTGCTTCTCATCCCCTGTGTTGGTCCTTACAGAATGCAGAAGCCTTCATACAAAGCATCGGGGAGTGCTGATGTTCTAGTTGTTGGTGACATCTACATTTGAGATTTTTGGTTCCAACCGCCGTATCTTTGTGAGACGCAGAGTAGGTGAACGGATGATCTCCGCAAGTGCGATTCCCACCGTGAAGCATGAAGGAGGAGGTGTAATAGTGCTTTGCTTGTGACAGTGTCTGATTTATTTAGAATTTAAGGCACATTTAACCAGCATGGCAAGTTAAGGAGAGTGATGGAGTGCTGCATCTGATGACCTGGCCTCCACAATCACCCGACCTCAACCCAATTGAGATGGTTTGGGATGAGTTGGACCGCAGAGTGAAGGAGAGAATGCCAAGAGTGTGCAAAGCTGTCGTCAAGGCAATGGGTGGCTACTTTTAAAAATATATTTGGATTTGTTTAACACTTGTTTGGTTACTACATGATTCCATATGTGTTATTTCATAGTTTTGATGTCTTCACTATTATTTTACCGTGTAGAAAATAGTCAAAATAAAGAATAAGTAGGAGTGAGTTGGTTTCCAAACTTTTGACTGGGACTGTATATTTTTACACCCCTCAAAAATATCTCTCTACATTTTGGAAAGGAAACAATTTGCCAACTTTTGTGTCTTATTTGGGACAGAAGACTAAAGGTTGTCGGCAAAGTCTGGGTGAGCGACCATAAAATTCTAGTCTTGTCACCTCTAACTGGTTCAGACATGATCCACTCCATTGCCATAAGGAAGAACAGGGGGGCAGGGGTTGACCAGGGGGTTAAATGTCACTAGGTATGTTTTTTTATTTGATCCTGTCACAGAGACAGAGCTTTTCCCTGTCAGGACATGCTTGCCTTTTTTGTGTGGCTGTCAAACAGAAGGTGGGGGCCAAGTTATCCACACAGATTCTGTGACAAAATGTTACTTTACTGCCTTTCCATTCATTTTCTTTTTCTACTATAAAGAATGTTATGTAAAAATGATTGAGGGTGTGCACAAATGCCCAATTACAGAGCAGCCTACAGTACAATTATCTACATTGCACTTGCATCCAATTACAGCAGATGTGGTCATATTGTTATGCTCCCAGTGTAATGGGGCATGGCTTTGGAAAAAATGTATGACGGAAGAAAGAAAACGGCAAGCATCACATTTTTTGATTAGACCACAAATCATTTTGAATAGAATTTGTTTTGATGACAGTTTGTGTAGATTCTTACCAACGTATTCAGCTCATCTGGATGAGGTGGTTCATGGTGGTTTTGTGAAGAGTAACTTTTCCTGAAGACTTGTGTTAGCTCCCAGAGTGTATGGCTAGGCTTTAGCTCATCGGGATAACAGTCTTGTGGCATGCGAGACAGCTGGGTTTGAACCTATTTGTTGACATTGGTGCCATGCCTCAGATCGGTCTTTGCAAGAAGATCCTCAAAAGTGGGTAAAGTTGAATGAAGATGGTTTGGTAAGACATGCTTGTGCATTGCCTGAGAGTTGAGGACTTGTGATACATCCCGAGCTAATGACTACGATTCAGCTCAGTGAGCTAACACAGTCTTGTGGTGTGCAGGAAACCCGAGTTCGAACTCAGTCGGTCACATGTACATAACCATAAGTATTCAGTAAACACAAATTTTAGCCACACTGTACTTTCAATATCTTATTTTTTTCTTTCTGTGCCTTTACAACCATATGCCTATTTATTTTGGGTTGGAAGGGAAATTGTTTTCAGCGTCTCTTAACAGTGGATGCTCCCTAACCATTGCATTTTTTAAGAAAGTGAAAGGAAAACATTGCAGTCAAGTTGTCTGTGGCTTATGACTTCTGCCTTTTGTCACATTGCATCAACAAAAAGGGCTTTTTGGTGGCCAACAGATGGAAAATGACAATGGGAAATGTCTTCCGTTCCCCACAGAAACATTAAACATGCCGATCGATAGTGACGTCGGAGGTGGGGTGTGTGTGCATGTGAGAGAAGAGGTGATCAATGGCGTTTCCCTCTCCCATCTCCCATCTAAAGCACAGCAGCAGATGGGGCGGAGGTGTGGGCTAGTGGGATGAGTCACACGCATAATGAACTCGCCTGTTGTGCCATTCAATACAAAAAAAAGAAAAAACAACAAAATTACAAACTGCAAAGTCTGCTGGCCTTTAACCAACATGTTAAATAAGACAACATCTTATGGCACAATAGGAACTGTGAAATGACACACACAAACACTATCATACACAATCTACACACGCCTTCTTTAGTTGTATTATTTGTATATTGTTGTATTTAACATTTGTGTGACTGTTCTCGTCGTGTTTTGGTTTGTTTTTGTGTGGACCCCAGGAAGAATAGTTGCTGCTTCGGCAAAAGCTAATGGGGATCCGAATAAACCAAACGTTTCAAAACCAAAAGGGTAAGTATATGCTACTAAAAGGCAAACTAGTTATTAGCCTAAACAAAAATTCACAAATTCTACAGCACAACGCCAGAGTCATGTCTTAAGTGTAAAACTAACATTATAAACTGTGGTTCGAGCCCTGAATGCTGATTGGCTGACAACCGTGGTATATCAAACCGTATACCACGGGTATGACAAAACATTTTTTTTCACTGCTCTAATTACATTGGTAACCAGTTTATAATAGCAGTAAGGCACCTCAGGGATTTGTGGTATATGGACAATATACCACAGCTAAGTGCTGTATCCAGGCACTCTGCGTTGCATCGTGCTTAAGAACAGCTCTTGGCTGTGGTATATTGGTCATATACCACACCCCCTCAGGCCTTACTGCTTAAAAATCCAAAAGTTATGGGCGGAGTTAGAAAGTTGGCGGTCAGAAGTATTACAATGTAAATGTACTTTTAATCTGTTTGTCTGCATATGTCAAGACATGGCATTTGAGGGTGCAGTAAGATACCCAATGGGTTGGGCAATACTTTCATCAATCATCTTGAAAAAACATGTACTTAAAAACTGGAAATCAGCCAATCCTGCATCATTAACACAATGGAAAGGTCAAATGCTCTATTATCTACATTTTTTAAGTGTGTGGGCGACGGAGAGAAACAAAATGGTGCCGTTTGAGGCCATGTGGCGGAGAGTGATACGGGCGCGTGAGCAGGTGGGTCTGGGCAGGGTGATGTTGTGGATGTTTGTGTGAGTTTGTATGTTGTCGTTTGTAAATTGATGTTTTGTATTGTTAAAAATAAAATCGTACAACAACAAAAAATGGAAAACTAGTCTTCTATGGGGGCAAGCAGGGGATCCAATCTCATCAACTCTACCTCAGCTCAGCTCAAGCCTCCTAAATCTTTAGAACTGTGGCCATAGAAGCAACAATGCTGATCCTGCCTAGGTGATGTGGATTGCTAAAGTAGTAAGTCGAAAGTGATAATAAACAGTGTAGGCTTACTAGGCTATGTGGCAGTATTGGAATCAGAGGTAGATAAGGAGGAATCCACCTATGAGCATCAACTAATAAAAACTTTTTTTTTTAAATGCCTTCTAATACAGTATTAACCTGAAGCTAGTAAACCTGTTAATGTAATCACAGCACAACCCACTCCAGTCTAGACACCAATCCTCATGATGTCTCCTAGCCCAGTCTAGGATAACAAGGACTGCCTCTGGGCATGAACAGATAATCTATTACATTTTTAATCCATGCTTTAGATGTATGATGGGAAGATCACCACCACCATGACTGCTCATTGAGGATTAGGCGTGTGAACACATGGGACCTTTCAAGCTTCGGGCACCAAATACACCCCACAGTCCAATTTTTGGGGGAATGGTAAAACGTTTTCAGTGTACACTACATCGACTAAAACCAGATATACACTACGTAGAAAATAAAATTGACCTATATATTTGTTAATAAGATCATCTTTGAGAACTATCGACCACCAACAACAAAAAAGGCACAGTCAAGGAGAATCAAAAATGTATACATTCAGGAGTATTTTTTATCATGGCAGGATTTGGTTATGTTTGAGTTTCTCAGATAGCATAAGCCATGCCAAAATGTGTAGAATTTCAGGAAACTGGATTTTAAAACTGCAATTATTTCTCCATGCTCAATTGCAAAATGTGTAGAATTAAAAAAAAATTGGCTTAAAAAAAAGCAACATTTTGTCTCTGTGGCCAAGAGAAGTGTCGCAAAAAAATCTGGTCGGCGGCGCACCAATGGCCAAGCCCATTGTCACCCCCCACATATCTAAGCCCCATTTTGATCCAGAAAAAAACCCTGCCTATGTGTTAAACCTCATGTGACAAATGGAAATATATCCTACTACGGGAAGGAGCATGCAATGCAACAAGTCTACCAGATCCAGCAGTGTCATTGGAGGGTATTTTCATTTGTTTACCCACAACTCTCCTCCTGTGATGTATTTTTAGAGCATGATGTCTGTTTTGAAAAAGAAAAAGAGAAAAAGCCTCAAATAAGAATGCCTTGTGTAACATCTACAGAGGCCATCATTTTATGTGATCCTTCCCCTTTAAACAACCTGCCATCTCGGCAACCAGACGGACCAAACAACTCCCTGAAGGATTTGGCTATAATGGGCTTGGCATTTGCAGTGACGATTGACACTGAAGTTGGATCAAATCATTCGCATACATACAGAGGGGTGTCTGTAGTGCTCTAGCCAAGTCTGCCTGGACCAAGACATCCTGGATCAGGCAGGAGGGGAAAGATATAAAGAAGCTGATTAAACTGCATGATCATTACACAGCTGCACCTAGTGATGGGGCCAATAAAAGGCCATTCTAAAATGTGCAGTTTTGTCACACAACACAATGCCACAGATGTCTCAAGTTTTGAGGGAGCGTGCAATTGGCATGCTGACTGCAGGAATGTCTACCAGAGCTGTTGCCAGATAAAATGATGTTCTTTTCTCTACCATAAGCTGCTTTCAAAGTCGTTTTAGGGAAATTGGAAGTCTGTCCAACCGGCCTCACAAACACAGACCACGTGCGTGGCATAGTGTGAGTGAGCGGATTTCTGATGTCAACGTTGTGAACAGAGTTCCCTATGGTGGTGGTGGGGTTATAGTATAGGCAAGCATAATCTATAGACAACACAATTGCATTTTATTGATGGCAATTTGAATGCACAGAGATACCGTGACAAGATCCTGAGGCCCATTGTCATGCCATTCATTCAGCATGATAATGCACAACCCCATGTTGCAAGGATCGGACACAATTCCGTGAAGTTGAAAATGTCCCAATTCTTCCATGGCCTGCATACTCACCAGACATGTCCCCCTTTGAGCATGTTTGGGATGCACTGGATCGACATGTACGACAACGTGTTCCAGTTCCCGCCAATATCCAGCAACTTCGCACAGCCATTGAAGAGGAGTGGGACACCGTTCCACAGGCCACAATCAACAGCCTGATCAACTCTATGCGAAGGAGACGTGTCAAACTGCATGAGGCAAATGGTGGTCACACCAGATACTGACTGGTTTTCTGATCCATGCCCCTACCTTTTTTAAAGGTATCTGTGACCAACAGATGCATATCTGTATTCCTAGTCATGTGAAATCCATAGATGAAGGAATAATGACTGATTTCCTTATATGAACTGCAACTCAGTAACAGTTTTGAAATTGTTGTGAGTTTATATTTTTGTTCAGTATACTTTAAAATGACTAAAACAAAATCAAAATGTGTAGAAATGATAATGGACCTACATTTAAACAGTTTCTTGACTGTCCAGATCACTAATAATCACCGGAATTAAAGCTGCACAGTCGAAGAGTATAGAAATGTTCAAAAACTATGCAAGTTTTGACGGCGAGGAAATATAACCAATATTCAGTGCGGCGCCCCCAAAGACCCCGGTTAAAGATTGAAGACGGCCACCGAGACAAAATTAGTTTGACACCCCTGTCTTAGATGAACATATGTTAATGATGAGGTTGTAATCTGATTTGACAAGGCAGGAAGAAAGGTAAAGCAATCATAACAGGTGAGACATACATCTTGAACCTTAGCCTTGTGAATGATCATCAATATACAGTTGCATGCATGTCCACTAATTAAGGGATGTAATATCTGCCTTTTCCAGCAGAGGGAACAGGAGAGTCAGGAGCGCACCAAGTGTCGCAGTTGGGCATTGAACCTACAAGGCAGTGGTAGTTTGCAGGGCAGTTGGGCATAGAAACTACAAGGCAGTGGTAGTTTGCTGGGCAGTTGTGCATTGAATCTACAAGGCAGTGGTAGTTTGTAGGGTAGTTGGGAATTGAAACTACAAGGCATTGGTACTGTAGCTTGCAGAGCAGTTGGGCATTGAAACTACAAGGCAGTGGTACTGTAGCTTGCAGGGCAGTTGGGCACAGTCACCTCACTGCATTCCTCTAAACACCTTCTATGCTCAACATCCTAACAGAAACAGGGGAGAAAAGTTAGATACTGCTTAAGGGTAAAGTTACACAATAGCCTATATGAAAATCCTTCTGGGATGCCCTTGCATTTTATAAAATGGTTTTACATATCGAGTTCATTAGTGATTTAGTTCATGCAGACATATGACAGTCTGGCTATATGAAAAAAAAAAGGCCACATCTCGATAATCTCCCTCTTCAGTTCATTAGGAAAAGGGGACAGGAACCTGAGAGATGGCAGAGGACTCACGAAAATCCTACTTGTGACTCCCCAGCCCGGGTCAGTTACAATGAGGGATCTAAAATGTCATTGAGGGGAGTTTTTAAATATCTTGTTACACTAACAGACAGACCATTAGGGAGACCGATCCACTGGTACAGGATCGCTTTCCTTGTCGCATCTGTTGCCATGACAGGGATGGGGGAGTGGGTTTGCATTTCCCCCGTCACTCAAAGTTCAGAGCAAGATTAAGTATACATAAATTTGTCAATCTTGTGATGGAGTGTTTGTATTTTATGTAGGGCACTCAGTGTCTTCAATGGCTAATAAAGGTGCAGAATGTGATGGGGGTGAGGGCAGTTGTCATCGACTGGATGGCTTTATGGTTGAGAAGCAGAAGTGTCTCCTGTATAGCCATTGCCCATGGATTCACTCAATTGCACGGAAGGCAGGCGGCCAACTGGCACTTACTGGTTAAGGCTATTAAAAAGCTGTAAAGAACTGTTAAACATCTACATTTACACTGAATCTTAAAGACTGGTGATAAAATCTTGGAATAAGGTCAATGTGCTTTACAGAAGAAGATGTTTTGTTTATTAGGGTCAACATTTCCCTCTCATCACAGACACGTGCAGATCTCACAAAAGAAAAAACATCTTAGTGCTAAATCAGTATTTCTCGCTGCACACCTGTTCAGGAATTATAATAAGTCTGGGCCGAACACAGGGAGCGAATAAAACATCATACTGAAAAAAAGATGTACAGTATCTGGACAAGCCAATTGGCAGGTAGCCTGGCAGGTATGGGCCAGTAACCAAAAGGTTGCTGGATCGAATCCCAGAACCAACAAGGTAAAAATGGGTTGTTTTGCCCCTGAGCAAGGCAGTTAACCCCCAACAACTGCTCCCTGGGCAGCAATGATGTGGATGTCGATTAAGGCAGCACACCATACCTCTCTGATACAGGAGGGCTGGGTTAAATGCAGAAGACACATTTCAGTTGAATGCATTCAGTTGTACAACTGACTAGGTATCCCACTTTCCCTTTACTTTAAACCAAGTTCTGTTGCTCCAAGTGCACATATAATTTACAACTTTGCACAGTGAAACAGAGTTCACACTTCATTTAAAATAGGTCTGCTTCAGAACAGGCAAGCCAGAGCCACGCTGAAGAACTTGCACTAATATACCGTATGGACCTCTGTAGCACAAGATGTATCAATATTTCACATTATTAATCAAGGTCAGACTCATTCCCACTAGGATAACTTACTATATACAAACATGTCACAGAAACTCTTAACGGAATCCAATACAAACCAAGTGGAAGTTTAAAATGTTACAGAAAAGAAATAGCAAGCTACATCATAAAACAAATAATTGTCTAGGCATCATACACCAAGGCTTGAACAGCAGCAACACAAAAGGCAAATGAGAGGTGAATATCTCACGGACAAGAAAACTTCTAGCAATTACTCTGTCAAGACTGAGGTTATTATGTTGATCGGCTTCATTGCTGTTCGTGGCCAAGACACATGTGGTCTCTTGCCTCAACTGTCTCTACAGGCTTTGAATAGACCTACCTGAAAAACTTCCCTCTGTGTGTGTGTGTGTGTGTGTGTGTGTGTGTGTGTGTGTGTGTGTGTGTGTGTATGTGTGTGTGTGTGACCTGACAAAAAATGAGATGGCAAGAGGGTCGTCTTCGACTACCTTGCTGTATGTAGAGGTAATCTCCCTTTTGTTAATGGAATGCAGTAGAGTTACAACAAATACAAATATTCTTTGTCCATTCAAACCTCTAGAGATTTTAAGTAAAGATTTATTTTGGAGAAAGCTTTTAAGCTAGCAAGAACAAGACAGAACTGCATGAGCCAAAACATTTGTTACTATAACCACCCTGTCTGAGTAGGTTTAGGGAATATTTCCTAAACAAATGAAAACATTAGCAGCTGAATTCCATCAAGAAAAAGATTCAGAGGCCCAGAGCACACAGTCTTTAGTACCCTACCATAACACCTCTGTGGAGAGTCCGGCCAATGGCTGCCATACTAGAGATCTGACCCATCCTAACCTCGGAACCCATTAGCACATCTCTCACCAGGTAGCTAGTTAACTCTATCTTCATATTTATATGAATGTCTGTTACGAGAGATTAGACCCATCACGATGTTCACAAAATCGTAACTGCCTTTTGTAGACCAAGACAGATTTTTCAGTCCAACAAGTCAGCATGTAAAAAAACAATTTCATGCAAATCAATTGCAAAACTACAATAACATTTTTTTTACAAAAACAAGTTAGATTTTTTTGTGATTTTCCAGAAATGTACTTAAATCGATAATCACTTAGGCTTCTACCTTCAGTTTATACATCTTATACACATTTTACAGACAGACAATCTATTTTTACAATAGTTATATTTAGTTTGTTTTTACTCCTTCCTCTATTTCTGATGTCCATCCAGTTGGATTTCTATTTGTAACTGTGCTATTTCACAAAAGTTCTGAACCTATATACATTTGACAGACCCCGTATGTTTTACATGGTTTATCTTGCCATTAGTTCCACCCTTCAGCTCCATTCAACCGCTCCCATCTATCTCTCAACATCATCCATTTTGGATTTCTATTTGCCATATATTTTTCAACTCTGCAGTGATGCTTCACAAACGAATTGAACCTTTCTATTTGCATAGCTTCTACAGATTGTAAATTAAAAATATATTTTTTTGCTAAAATAATGATTATATTATTGATTGATTAACTATGGCTTTTCAAATCACCCAGTATTGCTATCTGGAGCGTTAGTTCTAGGCAAATGTTGCAATTCTTCAGCCATTCCTGGACCTGTGACCAAAAACGAGCTACATATGGACAATAGCCAACTAAATTATCTAATGACTCTGCCTAATCACAGCAGAATCTGCAGAGCTGGGAAGATTGTATATATACAGTGGGGCAAAAAAGTATTTAGTCAGCCACCAATTGTGCAAGATCTCCCACTTAAAAAGATGAGAGGCCTGTAATTTTCATCATAGGTACACTTCAACTATGACAGATAAAATGAGAGAAAAAAAATCCAGAAAATCACATTGTAGGATTTTTAATACATTTATTTGCAAATTATGGTGGAAAATAAGTATTTGGTCACCTACAAACAAGCAAGATTTCTGGCTCTCACAGACCTGTAACTTCTTCTTTAAGAGGCTCCTGTCCTCCACTCGTTACCTGTATTAATGGCACCTGTTTGAACTTGTTATCAGTATAAAAGACACCTGTCCACAACCTCAAACAGTCACACTCCAAACTCCACTATGGCCAGGACCAAAGAGCTGTCAAAGGACACCAGAAACAAAATTGTAGACCTGCACCAGGCTGGGAAGACTGAATCTGCAATAGGTAAGCAGCTTGGTTTGAAGAAATCAACTGTGGGAGCAATTATTAGGAAATGGAAGACATACAAGAACACTGACAATCTCCCTCGATCTGGGGCTCCACGCAAGATCTCACCCCGTGGGGTCAAAATGATCACAAGAACGATGAGCAAAAATCCCAGAACCACACGGGGGGACCTAGTGAATGACCTGCAGAGAGCTGGGACCAAAGTAATAAAGCCTACCATCAGTAACACACTACGCCGCCAGGGACTCAAATCCTGCAGTGCCAGACGTGTCCCCCTGCTTAAGCCAGTACATATCCAGGCCCGTCTGAAGTTTGCTAGAGAGCATTTGGATGATCCAGAAGAAGATTGGAAGAATGTCATATGGTCAGATGAAACCAAAATATAACTTTTTGGTAAAAACTCAACTCGTCGTGTTTGGAGGACAAAGAATGCTGAGTTGCATCCAAAGAACACCATACCTACTGTGAAGCATGTGGTTGGAAACATCATGCTTTGGGGCTGTTTTTCTGCAAAGGGACCAGGACGACTGATCCGTGTAAAGGAAAGAATGAATGGGGCCATGTATCGTGAGATTTTGAGTGAAAACCTCCTTCCATCAGCAAGGGCATTGAAGATGAAACGTGGTTGGGTCTTTCAGCATGACAATGATCCCAAACACACCACCCGGGCAACGAAGGAGTGGCTTCGTAAGAAGCATTTCAAGGTCCTGGAGTGGTCTAGCCAGTCTCCAGATCTCAACCCCATAGAAAATCTTTGGAGGGAGTTGAAAGTCTGTGTTGCCCAGCAACAGCCCCAAAACATCACTGTTCTAGAGGAGATCTACATGGAGGAATGGGCCAAAATACCAGCAACAGTGTGTGAAAACCTTGTGCAGACTTACAGAAAACGTTTGACCTCTGTCATTGCCAACAAAGGGTATATAACAAAGTATTGAGATAAACTTTTGTTATTGACCAAATACTTTTTTTCCACCATAATTTGCAAATAAATTAATTTAAAATCCTACAATGTGATTTTCTCTCATTTTGTCTGTCATAGTTGAAGTGTACCTATGATGAAAATTACAGGCCTCTCTCATCTTTTTAAGTGGGAGAACTTGCACAATTGGTGGCTGACTAAATACTTTTTTGCCCCACTGTATGACATTCTATTGGAAGCAAGAATTTTGTATAGTAATTTAAATTGAAAAACTCGAAGTTTTGAATCCGGCGTTGTTTTGCGTATGAATTCATAAACTATGTGCCATGGAATGGGTACATCGCAAATCTCTTCCCAACTACTTTGCAATCTATATGGCACAGCTGTCAGTTTTTTGGTCCTTAAATGAAATTGGTATATGTTTTTATTTATCATACTTTTCTTAAAACATTTATGTTCTTTAATACAGAGCCGTCATACAAGTTCCTTACTTGTTTCCCCTTCTACTTGCCTCTTCCATTTTTGTGGCAATGCTGCAATTAATTGGAAGAAAGAAATGGACTTAGTGTGCAAGAGGAACTGTCCCCGGGACCCAGAGGTGAAATTAGCTGTCCAATGTTTCAGTCAGTTCTACCTAGCACACACAGTCAGTGGATGAGCTCTACCTTCTTTCGCCCTTTGCTAGCAAGGAAAATAGCTACCACATAGGCTATTCAAGCTGCATTAAAAAATATATATATATTTGCACTTAATAATTTTCTCATTATTAGATGAACTCAACATAATCAAATAAATCCATATTAATTCCTTTAGGGCTTAGGGTGAGGGATCTAGTGTATTTTAAACTAATTTGCATTGCCCTTAAATCTAGCCTAACATCAAACCACATTGGCCTATATCATCATTCTCTGAATCACAGGACATTGGGTGAGAACAAACAAAGGATTCCGTTTTTTTTATGGCAACCAATTCTGTCATAAATTCATAGCTTAATAATTGTCTCATTCGGGTGATCAACTCTTTAATGATCCTACAATCACTTGCTGTTTTACAGATCATGAGGCTACCACGTCGTGTCCCCAAGCCACACTGAGTGGAGGAGGACAGAGGGAATTGGGAGATAAATCTTCTCTCTCCATCAACGCCCCCAAAGATGTTTCTAGATGTTACAAATGCCATCGACAACTCCTGTCCGAGCCTCCTCTTCATAAAGCCCCTGTCAACCCTGCCTCCCACGGTAGGTGCCCTGAGACTGCCTTAACAGATACAGTGGTGGATGGAAAAATAAGGAGGAGCCTGTATATGAAGCCCTTAATTCTACTGTTAAAATAGACTGCAATGAATCACATACTGAACTTGTCAGCAAAATACATTGCTAGACAAATGTCTGAGCTATATCTGATGTGAAGAGTACTTTTTCCTCTGTCAAATACAAGCAAAAATGTTTCACAGGTAAAAGTCCAATATGGTGGCAATCTAGTCTGGAGGCAATGAATGGCAGCAGGTAATGAGTTATTTGAATGTTCCAGGTTAAGGAGAAGGAACAAACTCTTCTAAGTGTGTGCATGAGTCATCACCCCATACCCAGAATTCTAGACAGATTTTGCCCTGTAGGTTAGTGATTCACCAGCACCTCTTATTTTCCAAATAAATTTGGACTTACTCATTTATATCATCACCATCAAATAATATGCAGATAGATAAAACATTTAAGATAAAACATTTAAAATAAAAAGGCTTGTGAAAAAGTGTCGACAGATGTACGCAGACATCACTCGACTGAAGGAAGTGTTGATTTGAAGAAAAAAAAAAAGAAAGTCTAACGAGAGTGAAATTTGATGAGTAGG
Source organism: Oncorhynchus nerka (assembly GCF_034236695.1). Lineage (NCBI taxonomy): Eukaryota > Metazoa > Chordata > Actinopteri > Salmoniformes > Salmonidae > Oncorhynchus > Oncorhynchus nerka. Next base: position 77,831,115 of record NC_088423.1, read on the forward strand.
CTGAATCCAAGCCATAGCTTTGAGGTACAGAAAGGATGTTAGTCATGCCTGCTGTCTCTGGGAGGAGGTGGAACTGAGAATAACAAAACAAATATTATAAAGCTTGAACTAGGGGCGTAGCTTAATATTGCACCAAAATATTTTGATTGCCATTCATTTGAAATATTTCTTCCCACTATAGAGATGAGAAAAGCTCCAGAGGTTGGGGGATGAGGGGAAGGATTTAAAAGAAATGGCAATGCCAAAAAGCTCTTCTTAATTCATTTCAACAAGAACAAAACAAAAACAGGGTCAAACATGATACAGCGGATCTTTTCAAAATGACTATGCGGTCGGTTGGTGCCCATTTTAAAAGACTCCACTTTGTCAAATGGATGAGAGAGTGTAACAGTATTGTCAACACGGCGTGCAAAGGAAACAATGCAAACTATTTATAGCCCAAATGAAACCAAATTGAAATGAGGGGGTTCAGGGGTAGAATCCTCTAACTACTGTATATTCACAAAATGTAAAGAAGCAGCGGGAGAAATGGCTTCCTTCCTGAAGGTGAATTTCATGGTACTAAAGGAAGACAAAAGAAGAACAGGGTCATGTCCATTAGTATGTGTCAAGTGTGGCATCAAGCTAAATGAAGACCTCCCAGTGAAAGAGTACTCAAAGAAGAAAAACAATCTAGAAGCATATGAAGAGATGCTTCTGGTAGTTGAAGGCTCCTTTCACAATAACCGATGAAAGAAATAGAATTGGGGGCAGGGAGTGTTGGATGGGTTGAGAGACTGTGCCATCCTTCATCATGTACTGCAACGGTTTAAAGATTTCCTGATAAAGTGGATGCCCCAGGCAATTTGAAGACAGGAATTATCATCAGTCCAAAGCTAGCTATTTTGTATACATCTAGCTGTTAGAAAGGGGGTGGTGTGTAGCCTACTAAGTGCACAGCTTTTCTAGTTCAACCTCTCAGACACTATCAAAACACAAGAGAATTTTCACTTTTTAAGCATTAGAAACCCCTGAAAGTCATTAAGGCACCAAAACATCCTCAGATGTTAATCTATTATCTTTGTTTTGCGTTGTATATGTTTTGTATGGTACAGTTGTAAATGGCACATAATTCAATGTTGGCAATAATATGCAGAGGTTGGCATTCCTGGACGTGCTATGGGACTGGGCAGAATAATCAAGGATGAGGAGTAGGACGGAAAAGAGTGTTGTGGGCCTGATCTGTTAAAGCCACAAAGCAAGCATTGATCCACAGTAAACAGCCTTCGTAGTGAAGCTCCTTTGAACAATAGATGGGCAGTTGAGCTTGACAATTTTCATCAGCGCACTTATACTGAAAAATAAAATAAAACAACTTCAAAGATTTTACTGAGTTACAGTTTATATAAGGAAATCAGTCAAATCCAAATAAATTAATTAGGCCCTCATCTATGGATTTCACATGACTTGGAATACAGATTGCTCACAGATACCTGCGTTGTCTCACTCACTTCAACGGCTGTTTGAAGTCGTACATGTCGATCCAGAACACCCCAAACATGCTCAATGTGTGACATGTCTGGTGAGTATGCAGGCCATGGAAGAGCTCGGACACTTTCAGCTTCCAGAAATTGTGTACACCTCCTTGCGACATGGAGCCATGCAATATCATACTGAAACATGGTGATGGCGGAGGATTAATGGCCTGGAAATGGGCCTCAGGATATCATTGCAGTATCTCTGTGCGTTCAAATTGCCATAGATAAAATGCAATTGCGCTCATTGTCTGTAGTTTATGCCTGCCCATACCATAACCCCACCACCATGGAGCACTCTGTTCACAACATTGACATCAGCAAACCGCTCGCCCACACAACACCATACCAGTGGTCTGTGTTTGTGAGGCCGGTTGGACAGACTGCCAAATTCTCTAAACCAACTTTGGAGGCAGGTTATGGTAGAGAAATTAACATTAAATTATCTGGCAACAGTTCTAGTGGACATTCCTGCAGTCAGCATACCAATTGCATGCTCCCTCAAAACCTGAGACATCTGTGGCATTGTGTTGTGTGACAAAACTGCACATTTTAGAGTGGAATTTTATTGTCCCCAGCACAAGGTGCAGCTGTGTAATGATCATGCTGTTTAATCAGCCGATATGCTAAACCTGTCAGGTGAATGGATTATTTTGGCAAAGGAGAAATGCTCACTAACAGGGATGTAAACCAATTTGTGCAAAGAATTTTACGCTGCTGCTACTCTCTGTTTATCATCTATGCATAGTCACTTTAACTATACCTACCTGTACATATTAACTCTGTACCGGTACCACCTGTATATAGCCTTGCTACTGTTATTTTCACTGTTTTCTTTTTATTTTTTATTTCTTTACTTATTGCTTACCTAATACCTATTTTTAACTTAAAAATTGCACTATTGGTTAGGGCTTGTAAGAAAGCATTTCACTTTAAGGTCTACACCTGTTGTATTCGGAGCACGTGACAAATAAACTTTGATTTGAAATAAGCTTTTTGGGCATCTGGAAAATGTCTGGGATCTTTTATTTCAGCTCATGAAACATGGGACCAACAGTTAACATGTTGCGTTTATATTGTTGTTCAGTATAGTTTCTGGAGCAAGCACTAACCCCAATATAACTGTAGTATAATTACTTTGCAAGGAAAACAAGCTGTAGTCTAGGTGTTGTACTAAATACGCTTTCCAAAGTTGTACCAAAGAAAACCATTGGAAAAGCTGAGTAATCTAATGAGTAAACAAATATTAATGAGGCTGTTTATATCGGAGTTTGATAAATTACAAACAAAATATATGCCTATGCTGCCATAAAAACAGAAGACACGGTGTAAAGGTATGAATGAAAGTTTGAAAAATAAATCTGTAAAAAGTAGGCAACTTATCATCAAGATTATACTACTTAGTATCAGTATTATTAAGGGAGAAACTGTTCAAGACCCAATCAAGAAGCAGGTTTAGGACTAAGCTATGTGCACAGGGTAGGAGTTGAACAGTGGGGGAGAGTGCATGTGTTCAGATACCTGGTCTTCCCCTCCAAGACTCTTATTTGTTTGTTTGTGTGGGAGCAGTGAATTGGTCTAGCTCCAATTAAGGAAACGGAAAGGGGGATACCTAGTCAGTTGCACAACCGAATGCATTCAACCGGCATGTGTCTTTCACATTAAACCCAACCCCTTTGAATCAGAGAGGAGAAGGGGGTTGCCTTAATCGACGTCATTGGCGCCCGGGGAGCAATTGGTTACTGGCCTTAACCGCTGCGCTACCTGCCTCCCTTCCCAGGCTAGTGCTTTAAGGGTTATTGGACAACTAAAAATACAAAAAACGTCTCAGAAAATATTATTGTGACAGATTCTGGGTATTCCAGCTTACAGGCATGTTTGAATATGAACTTCCTTTGAAACAGACTTGAAGTTGTCAAAACATATCAAACCATATTACAATTATAGTACAAATGTAGATTTCTAATACTTAGCTGGCAGGCACATCAAATCAAATGTTATTTTTCACATGCTCAGAATACAATACAAAAACCTTCTCGTGAAATGCTTACTTACAACCTTAACCGATAATGCAGTTCAAGAAATAGAGTTAAGAAAATATTTACTAAATAAACTCAAGTAAAAAAAATTATAAAAAGTAACAATAAAATAATAATGAGGATATATACAGGGGGTACCGGTACTGAGTCAATGTGCGGGGGTACAGGTAATCAAGGTCATTTGTACATGTAGGTAGGGATAAAGTGACTATGCATGAAATCAGACTGAAGACTGCTTGTTGAAAGTGTTAAAAGCCCTGCTGCACCTACCCTTCACTACCCCATACCAATGTTTCCCCAATAACAATAACAGCAGAATCATCCTGGGAATGACAGAGCCAACTCAACCCTACCTGCAAGCCAAATATGTGGCACTTCACTTCCCTTCACTAGCCCAGTGTTTATTCTGGGGCTGTTTGAGCCGCATTGAGTGTGCTTGTACTATGACACAGATACAATGCAAACAGATGACCTACCCAACTAACAATAAGCAACAATCCCAGTGCATACAGGGAGCTCTATGAGCCTGTTTCGTACAAGCTAAGGCAATATGTGTGTAGAGTACACCATTCATAACTGGTACTAGTCTGGTTGCCCCAATTTCTGTTAGACAACAATATATGCTAACTGAGAGATTACTCGTTTGTCACTTTGAGCCTTGAACATTTACAATGTTGGAAACCCAAAATGTTCTACTTTGGCTTGGGCAGTCCTAGATTTTGTTTTGGTTGCCCCTTGCAGCTATATCTGCATATCAAATCTCACATCTTTCATGACGCAACCATTTGGGTTTGTGGGACATCATTTATGAGGACTAACATCTGCTGGTGAAGACTGCTTAACCACATATCCTTTCATTCTGGTTTTGCCAGGGTGAGAATATATATATATATTTTTGATTTTTTTCCACAGCTGATTAGATGCAGGTGTAATTCAGCACCACAAGGAGTAATGCATCCTACCCCACCTGAACCCTGGGCCACTAAGCAGCCTGAGCAGGAACCAACACCGCAGTATAATCCTACTTTCAATGGGCTCAGTGTAGAACATTTATAGCACTGGAAAACCATTATTTAACTTTACACAATCATGTACATAGTGAATGCATATGACCTTATGAGTTCGTAGATAAATTCAACATATTAAATTGTTGCCGTTAGTATCGATACTGTATCGTATCGTTGTGTGGCCATGAGGTTTAAAAACCTTGGATTGAGCTCCTACTTGATATTGTGTTTGTATTGCAGATAAAATATTGTTAACATTTTGTTATATTAAAGCTCAATGCAGATTGACCAAATCCCTGCTATAATCTTTTCAGGGGTTTTATTGAATGTGAAACATTCATGTTTATAAAAATTCACCTTCAGCAGTACTTTTTAACATTGCTAAGTGAAATGTATTTTCTCTCAGGAAATGGTCTCCCTGGTCATCATGAAATTTACAAATGTTTTCTTATATCACTAACAGTGGAGTGATTCCTTATTTTTCCCGGACCCTATTTTTAGCTATATTTTACATAAATAAATTAGTCATGTATTCAATTAATCAATTAGTTCATTCCCATGAGATAGTGAGCTGTGTGGCTGCTGATGGCTGATGCTTAGAGAACTAACAAGACACAAGTACAGGAAAATTCTGATAAATAGGCAAGAGTGATGTATGTTTATCAAACACTCAACCATCATTCAAGTACTATCCATTAACTCAATAGACAGTCACGTAGAGAAGTGTTTCCCAACTCCAGTCCTCCAGTACCCATAACACAACACATTTTTATTGTAGCCCTGGACAAGCACACCCGATACAACTGGTCAACTAATCATCAAGCCCCAGATGAGCTGAAAGAGGTGCGTTTGTCCGGGCTAAAACAAAAATGTGTACTGTTGGGGTACTTGAGGACCAGAGTTGGCAAACACTGATTTAGATGGCATGGGCTGCATTTAGACAGGTAGCTCAATTGTGATATTTTGTTTCACTAAATTGGTCTTTGAACCAATCAAATCAGCTCTGAAAAGGATCTGCTGTGATTGGTCAAAGGAACAAAATAACATATTTGAATTGGGCTACCTGTGTAAATGAGACAAAGTCAGTCTGGTCTAAAGTATGCTATACATATCACTGTAGACTGAAGGTCATGCCAAAATGACTACATGTCAACAATCAGTCAACAATCAGTTCAACTGGATTTGCTGGCAAATTCATGAAATGTTTTACATCAGTGATGAGTTTAAAATGTTGAATTGTACATCAATAACCAATGATGATTACAGTGCCACAGTGTTTGACATGTCCTGTATGATAGGAAAATGACAGCACAGTGTTAGGGAGGGTCACAAAACGAAACAAGACAAAATGACAGGCTTCTCAACTCACCCCCTCTGAACTTGCCTCAGACAAGAGAGCTAGTTTAATTTCCAGCGCTGTATTACACTAGCACTACAATTGTTCCATATGCTTACCAAACCTCTATGACCTGTGTATGCACTATACACAGGCCCCATTACTTATGAATGCCTTTATTGGATCGATGCATTGTTAGCTGCCCCCCCCCCCCTCCCCCACACGGCTGTCAAAAATAAACACAAAACCACTAGGGGGGATCCATGGTGGCATGAGCATACTTGCAACAATAAATGAATAGGGGTACATACTTTGAGGACTTGTCACATCAGGTGATTGGCTAACAACTGCACTTCAATTAAATCTGAGGCTGTTTCCCATTAGTTCAAATTAATATATACACTGATTGTTTAAAGCAAAACCTGAACAATCCAAAATAAAGTCTATTGTAAGCCCCGTTCAGCAGGTATAGCCAGATGAAAGTTGTGTCTCGGCTACTGATATTGCCTGGGGTTGTTGGGCATGCAAAAATACTTGTAGCTCAATGACAATTACATGCAGTTCGACACTGAAGTAGACACATCAGTTATCACAAAAGATGAGAGGTATTTCAGAAGGTAGAAAGAAACACAATTCGTAACGTTTAAATAGATGGTCTGACTGATGCATGCTACATTTGGATCGGTTTGGGGTCCGCAGACCGATGCACTTCTATCTTAAACATTTGAATTGGGGACCGATGCGTATCGGTAAATAGTTACATCCCTAATATTAACCCCCAAAATAATTCATCTGCCGTAACTTTACTGTATCATAGCTAACAATTATTACATACATCTATTCATAGGGGTGGCTCAGAGATAGATAGAGGACGAAACATTGTATCTGTCCCATTATGGCGTCTGTGAGAGCATGGGCAGATGAATTGAGGCCATCACCATTTTGAAGTAGTACATTTTCTTCTTCTACTACTATTTTATGAGTTGGTAAACAAACTGAAAGGGTCCATACGGCCACCTGCAGTGTGTTATTTGTACAGGTATGAAGCCAAGGTTGGCAATTTACTGCCACCTACATGGAATGTGGAATGTTTGCTCACGTGTAGAATTCATTGGCTGATCCCTTCTGGTGACCTGGATGGAATTATGTGATCCTTCCTTAACCCATAGGAAGTCCCAACCAGTTGACTACTTCAGAATGGTGAAAGTCCTCAATGGCACTGCCTAATCTAAAACATGCTTTTGGGTACTAGAGTCCTCTATCCATCTCTATGGGTTGCCTACACTTCCAGGATTACAAGCTAGCTAGCATCAGATCGTCTGAGAAACCTTGAAGGTTCTGATGAGAATATGAGGAAGATATGTAACTTCTTATAACATGTCAATCTGATCTTAAAAGCACGTCTCGGCAGAATTTTTTTATTATAATATATACATTTATATATGTTTTTTAATGTGCAGTTGGGCAATGATTTGGCAGCGGTGGTGCGCCGCTGCTAAATAAATATAGGGGAACACTGAACCCCATACTCCCCCTCACCCCAAAGATAATAATAACTAATAAAGGAAATATTAGTGGACATAATGATAACATTAAATTCACAAGCATAGCTGGAGATGTACTTTTTCAGGAAACGGTTTCATTATGGAGATCTACTGTAATACATTTAAGAGAAATCCTCATTCAAATAATGCAGTTTTTGAGCCCTCATTCAAACCCCAATCAAGGACATGTTGCAGGGATGAGTCATCATCTCAATCCAGCTGTCCACGGGGCATACATCTGATTAGCATACCCACGCTCACACACCAGGCGCAAATGTAAATATTGTAATAAAACCCTCTGTAATAACATTGCTCTCGTGTCTTGGAAAGGCTTTGCTTTGTTTATTTTTCCCACTTTCAGCAATATTGTATGACTGTGAGCAAGTACGCAAATAATAGTTATTAAAACTGGATTTCAGGTGCAGCTTTCTGAGATCCTTCTACAGGCAGCCTCCTCTCTATTCTGTTCCTTATGCTCGCTCTCCTGACATTTTTATCATTAGTATAAATATCATCCTCATTATTGACAACATGAGTAACCATCAAGGCAGATATTCAACTGTACATTTTGATCTCAAGATATCAATAACTGAAGTCAAATTCATGGAACCTGTTGACAAAACAAGCACCTTCTGCACACGGTAATGTTCTCATTTGTAATGTAAGCAACTAAACAAACTGGCACAAGGATACGTTTGGGTGTGATACGATAAACACGGCTATATTCACACATTATGGACTTGTGCCACTAATAGTTTGCATGTAGAGTACATTGATGTACATGTATCTAAATGAAACTAAAGCCGCAGACTGTGTAAGATGAAAGGGTTAAAGTAGCTCAACATGACAGTCCGGTGGAGCACCCACAAGGGGGTTGTCTGCTCAGCAATGCTGAACCACCTGCTGCTCTATAGACTCAGGCACCCCATTTCACTAATGAAGTCCCAGACTCTCTTTCACACCACGCCCCCATCACCACTATGAAATGGTCTACTCATGAAAGTAATGAGCCAGGGAGGGAGAGAGACTCTGCTGGCCACTGATAACCTCAGACTAAACTTGCAACCTTACGAGACAAGGGCTTAATATCTGGCCGTCAATCAGCCCCGGCGTCCCTAGCTGGAGTGTTTAATTACAAGGATCAATTATTCACCAGCCTCCTCTTTTACTACACTGTGCTCCGAAAAACAATGGAGGAGTGAGAAAAAAAAACATTGGCCGTGGCCCACAGGGGGCCCCAATTTTACCCTTGGGGGACAGTTAACCCCCTGCTCTTGTACATACACAGAGTGTGCAAAACATTATGAACACCTGCTCTTTCCATGACATCGACTAACTGATCAGGGGAACCCAGGTGAAAGCTATGATCCCTTATTGATGTCACCTGTTAAAGCCACTTCAATCGGTGTAGATGAAGGGGAGGAGACAGGTTAAAGAAGGATTTTTAATCCTTGAGACAATTGAGAAATGGATTGGGTGTGTGCGCCATAGAGAGGGTGAATGAGCAAGACAAAATATTGAAGTACTTTTGAACGGGGTATGGCCAGGCGCATTGGTTTGTGTCAAGAACTGCAACGCTGCTGGATTTTTCACACTCAGTTTCCCGTGTGTCAAGAATGGTCCACCACCCAAAGGACATCCTTTGTCTATGGGAAGCATTGGAACGCTTTTGACACCTTGTACAAAATATCAACAAATTGAGGCTGTTCTAAGGGAAAGGGGAAGGTGTTCCTAATATTGAGGTCCTTCTACTTCAAAAAGCACAAGAAAGAAGATTTCGACTCCCAACATCTCAGATTGTTCTGAAATTGTTTCTGTTGTTAGAAACTGATAAGATTCTGTATACTGGTTGTTAGGGTGGGATTGGCGTGGGGTGCAGGGGGTCCGTGGGTGGCTTTTGACTATTTATTTGGATTCCGCATATCTTACCCCCTGTTAGAAAAAAGTTTGGTTCAAATCAGATGTTAGGAATTTATTGAATAGTATATGAATCCTATAAATTAAAAATTGCCAATTTGAGAGCAATTTAATTAGCTTAATTTATCAGAGATCAAATTATATTTCAACAAAATAATGTTGCAGGAATGTACAAGGAATGTATTATCCATTTCTAACTACGGAAACTATTTCAGAACAATCCGAGATGGTAGGTGTCATGTCATGAAATGACCCACTTCCAAAACTGTCATTGGCATGGTTTTAAAGTCAGTTTTAAAGCTAGTTTCCTGCAATTTTACATATTTTGCCATAGTATGAGTACACAGCATAAGCCATCTGAGTGACTCAAACATTATAACAAAATCAATGTGGGCCTCATGCCATGACATTTTTTTATTCTACATGATTCTCCACCATAATTTGCAAATAAATTCATTAAAAGTCCTACAATGTGATTTTCTGGATTTTTTTTCTTCTCATTTTGTCTGTCATAGTTCAAGTGTACCTATGATGAAAATTACAGGCCTCTCTCATCTTTGTAAGTGGGAGAACTTGCACAATTGGTATCTGACTAAATACTTTTTTGCCCCACTGTATAGCGCCATTATCTTTTCTACATACTTTATATATGATTTAGTCGTTTAAGTTTACACTGAAACATGTAAACAAATATGTATGTTTTATGATATTTTTGGGAGTGGAGGCAACGATTTAGCAGCGGTAGCCTTTATGTAAATGGATCTATTTATGTAAATGCATAGGCAACCACAAACAGTTGCAAAAGTCTCTGGATAAGAGCCAGTTAGGTCATCCATTTCTTCACTTATTTATTTAACAGATTGAACTATAGATTTAAAAAACTATTTATGCTGAGTAAATTGAATCTCTGCAGTTCAGCACATACACTTTCCTGTCTCCCTGTTTTTCAGACAGCAGAAAGTATAAAGGTGCTTTGATTTCCTTCATTATTTGGCTAACAAATATCATTGGAACTAAAACAAAAGGACATTGTACTTGTTATGTATTTAAATTCAGGTAAGGAGAAGGTGTAACACAGGAGGCCATTTTAATTCCACAAGGGGGAGTGTGGTGAGACTGCAGTGGCCACCTCGTTTTCCCTGCTAAAGCAGTAGTGAATCTTTCCCTGGACACCCAGTTGACGGCTCATTAATCTGCCCTGGCGGAGGTCCCCAATCCTGGCACCAGAGAAAAGGATTCCCCACACCTTGTCCTCACTCTCACCTGCCTGGGCAAACCACTGAGATAAGGAGGGGACGAGAGCCACAACAACAAGACGGGGGATTCCTGACAGCATAAAAACAAAGAAATCACTTCCTGCACGTGGAGCCACCGGGATGTCATCTGTGAGTGGGCGTGTGAAAGTGGGGGGGGACCACACATACGGAGAAACACTCACCCACTATCATCTGTGGGCTTGTAATGAGGGATGCTGGAGGAGAAAATCTATTGCAGTGGTCGTGGGTGGACCTGACAAAAACAAAACACTCAACAATATTGAGTTCCGGGGCTGGGCGACAGGCTTTTAGTTCATACATTTTGAAAAGATGTCTCTTTTCCTAAGAGTGATTGGGGAGGTCGTGAATGGGGGCTGGATAAATGGTTCAACTTGCTGAGAAAAGTTCAAACGTATTCTTTCTTTTTAAATATTGTATAAAAGCTATGTTCTACACTTGCAGAGAACACTTGTGCAAGACAGTTTTCTTCATTGTTTCATTCAAACAATTAGGTTACAACAAAGGGAGTGTCAGGGATGATGCAGGGGGTTCCATCAAGGCTATTAACTTAGCCCGATTAAAAAAGACGAATTGTATCATCAGCCAGGGTGTAACACAGTGATTTATGATTACTGACTGATGGGCTAGGAACACAGAGATACTCTCTGTATGTTCCTAGCTGACGGGGCAGCCCTGACATTATGTGGTGATGCTGACTGACACTACCTTCTCTAGTGTATTATGATCAGTCATTAAACTAATGACTTGCAAGTATCACAAGGAGTGACAGAGTAGGGGATACCGTACATCAGGTGGACTTTTAAAATATGGCCATCCTATTCATCCATTTCAAAATCTTAGTGGCACTTTGTTAGTGTTAGTCATCTTCTGACACCTTCTTACTTTGATTCAATTGGATTTATTAGAGTCATTTTCATAGCAATAAGCAGCCAGAAATCCTGTTCCTCCACGTAAATAAAATACCCTATCCTCCAGCTCCTCCTGTCTTGAGTAAAGTAATAACCTCCAGGTCAGGAAAAGCCTGATTCTGCCCTGAGAAAGGATATCCTTCTCCAAGCCCCCGACCGCCGTCTCCCACATCACAGTTTACCTTTAGGCCTCACACTGCCCATTATTCAATTAGCCAAATGCTACAATTGCATCAAGATGATGAAGAAAATTAGGTTAAAATGGTTATCCGGCTGGCTAAGCGCATTCATGTTCAAGGTGAATAGAGAAATATTAAATTGTACAAACTGTAATCTTTTGAGAGCTAATTTGGTGGTTAATGAGGCCAATCTAGTTTGGGTAATTTATGGTTGATGGGCAGGGAAGGAAGGCCAGCAGGAGAGCAACACTGTGGCTGCTTGAGATAAAGCTCATTTCTGGAGTATAAAAAGGTTTTACAAGGTCCATCTCTAGACTTATCAACTATCTCTAGACTGATCAGCACAATTAAGACCTAAGCCCACAACCTTATCGTCATTTCTGTAAGTAGTACAATCAATTGTTATTTTAAGGGCTGTGCATGTGCATCACTACTAGCCCTGACAGTGTGAGAGAAATGTGGGGAAATATCACAGTCCACCTGTGTAGATATCTGCGCTGGACTTCATGCGTGGGAAGCGGCGGGGCATGAAAGGCTACATTGCCATTTACCCACTTTGGTGTAATTACAGCATTTGCTCTCAGATACCCATCATCTCCCTAAGTGCTCCATTCATACACACTATGCTTAGCCTGACAAGAGCAACTACGCAGGGTTGATTGCTTTACAATAGCAGATCAAAATATTAATCTGACTCAGTTCAGTGATTTAAGTGAGTATTTGGCTAACATGGAGCGTGGGTTTCCTCCCAGTCATTGACTTGTCAGTGAAACCCCCACTTAAACAAACAGGGTCTGTGATTACACTATCTAGCTGCTCTACAGGACAGCTGATGAAAACAGAGTGCAGACACCTGATTGCCTGACTGGTTCATTAACAGAAATGGTGGGGGATTTCACATGGAGAATCTCTACCATAAGAATTTCTACTGTAAGACTGCTTCAGTGTTTACATGTATTGGTAGCTGTTTATTTACATGTATACATTGACCAAGGCTGCTATTACATATAGCCTAATAGACCACATGAATGAAAAAACATTTTATTTATTAAGCGCATGTTTGTGAGGTCTTATATTACAGTTTATAAATAGTTGCCATTATCGTTGCAATGTTTCAGCGAGCAGTCTGAACATGACGCATTTGAATTCTCCATCAAAGAGAAATTACAGTAAGAGCTGGATTCAATCAAACATGCCAAAGTAGGCTTAGTGTTTATGTAGTTTCTATTTACACAGCTAGCCTACTTCCTGCACACACAAGTGTCTCAGTCTGAAAGTTGAAGAAGGTAAGATGGGTGTGCAGTACCCAAAACATTCTGCTAATGTATTTGAGTAAGGGGGAGTGGACTGAGTATGCCAATGTGTATATACTGGAATGCTGGTTTGACAATGTTGCTACGAGTGTAATTACAGCATCATACACAAGTAAGCACAACTTAAAGGGGCAATCTGTGACTACCACATCCCACATGGACTTCTAAATGAATTATGTATACCCACTGATTCTTGAAGAATACCTTATAAATTCCTCAAGAGCTTAGTTCAACTGTCGTACCCCATCAGAAACCAAAATATTGGCTAAACTGGTTAGTAATTATAAAACACTACGGCCTCAAAACATGGTTAAAACTCAAAATGTTGCATCATGGATAGTCAGTCCATACATAGCTCTGTCTATGAATATGAAAGTGGTTACATTTCTCAAACCCCATCCCTCAGCATTTTACCAAAACAGTGGCAGGGTGTCTTTATTATTGTTTAAACAGCAGATTGCTGCTTTAATGTAAAGTATTACAGCTTTTAATTACTGTTCTACGTTGCCGGTCTTCCAGCTTTTAATATGTTTTATTTCAGCATTTGGGGTTGAAGCACAAACTGTATCAAGCAATACCGTAATATATATGCATCTAGGCTACACCCTAGATAGGGCCTGTCAATGTGCAGTGACTAGAATTACATTTAAAAAATCCATGTAACACTTGTTTTTAATGGCAAGCTCTTGGCAAGCTTTATTGGGACAGTTGGCCAATGGGCGGACATTGAAGGAGTTACAGTAAGAGGTGCTAAAGTTCAGGCAGGAGTGTTGCAGACAGCACTCTATGTCCTGCCAACAGCCTTACGATGGCACAATGCCTGACTAAGATGTTGACCCCCACCTGCCCTGTCCGTGCAGCATCTCTCAGCCACCCAGGGGGCCCATAAAGTCTCCATCAGCACTGCCCACCAGAAACAGAAGGCCTTTGACTCATGTCCATCTGTCCTGGTAGTATGTAAGGGAAAGCCAAGGTAGTGGGATCCTGGTGACTTAATGTGCCCTCTCAAGAGAAGTAGCTCATCTTATGAACTGAGAAACAATGTTAGGCCACGAACAATCTTTCAAAGAAAGCAGATTTCCATATGATTCTTCATTGGGGTAAAACAGGCAAAATGCACAACAAACCTTACCTGCTGTTCCATAGAATATTTAACCATCAAGGGCTCAATAAGAAAAGGTGGGTTGACACACACTTACAGCGTATTTAGAGAAGACTTACCTGGCCAGGTTGAATATCTAAACATCGGAGCACTTCTTTAAGCATGACAGGTGTGTGCAGTGTCTGTTCAGCCAAGATGGTGGAGTCATCTTTAAGTCTGTCCTGGTGACCAGGCTCCATGGGAGCAAAGCCAGAGTAAGACAACCTACTCCCCTTCCATGGCTGGCTGACTCTACAAGCAGCATCAAGAGCCACTCTCCATGATGATCTCAAGGTGGGACAAGCAGACACATGCTGGCATGCCATGGTCTGAAGAGAATTGGGAGGGGACAGACATATGATGAAAGTGACATGACAAACACACAGCAACTTTGTAAGATAATATTCTAGCTAGTGGCTAATGCAATAAATGCCACTAATTATGGATGGCATAAAGAATGGTATTAGAGAGCTACAATATGTAGCTAACATTTCTAGCTAAGCTAGCTAGGTATCAGAAAATATAAAGCATTGATCCGTTATTTCTATCTAGTTATCCAGCTACAGTAAATAGCTAGCTACTTAGCCAACTACACAGTAAATCAAATCAAAGTGGGCTCCAGGGCACCTTTTACAGTAGAGTACAGTACTCAGTAGAAGAAACCACGTTGAAGAGTTGTCAAATTCCAAAGTGGAGAACTGCGAAACAATTATTTGTGTAGCTAACTTGGAAGTTACTAGCGTAAGACAGCCACGAGCTAGCTATTCTCAGGTGCATCTTCATAAAAAAACTCTCGGGGAAAAGTGTTTGGATATGTGAGTTCCGTTCAGCTGTAGTAGCTAGGGTTACAACACCTTGAATAGCTTGCAACTGGACGATGCAAATCGTACTTAGGACATTGGTATTGACGCAATATTATACTTACTTTGTTATGTTAGCTATGTGTCATAATGGTTTCAATTACATTATTTTAAATTTAAAAATGCTAGATAATAGCTGGCATACGAACAGATTTTTAAAACCACTTCCTACACCAATACTGCAATCAAATGACGGCAACACCAAGCTCACCAACGTCACTCAAGGTGCATAGCCAATCAGCTGTTGCGAAGGAAGAGGGGGCTTGTTTTTGAAAAGACGCGCTCGTCTTGGGAGAAAAAGTAGCGGTGGCTGTAACGTTACTTGCTAACAAGCCGCAAATGTGAGACAATTAGACTCTAAGGTAAGCTGTGGGTGTATTATCCTTCGCTCCAGAGCAAAAGTAATGTTTACGATGTATTTTACAACTCGCAGCACTTGCTGTTTTCGCTCGGAGGTGAGCTTATATGGCTCTTTGTGGACTGCTAATGTTAGCTAGCCACAACAAAGCACTACGGGCGACGAATACACGATACATTCAAGTCGCCCTGTTCTTTATGTAACAACATATTTGTATATGTTCACTGCTTAAAATGTAATGTTGTCGATTGCAAGTAGCTAGCTATGTTATTACATCTGGCCACGCCCAATTCCACAAAGCCTGGCCTCTGCGCCATTCCATTGGAGTATATCAGAAACATCTTTCACCTTGGAGTTTAGTCAGCTAAAGCATCTTCCTTTTGATCTCTCAACTAGATCAATACACAATAAGAAGAGTCATGGACGTGTGCAGCCATGTCAAAGTGGTTGTTCGTGTGCGGCCAACTAACGACAATGAGAAGTGCGAGAACTTCAGGAATGTGGTCCAAGTTGTGGACAACCACATGCTAATATTTGACCCCAAGGAACAGCAAATGACATCTTTCGGGGGACCAAGAGTTCGAAACAGAGATGTCAACAAGAGAGCCAATAAGGACCTGAAATTTGTCTTTGATAATGTTTTTGGGGAGGATTCTTCTCAGGTGGATATCTTTGAGAACACCACTAAAAGGATACTTGATGGAGTGTTGAATGGCTTTAACTGTACAGGTAATAAAATAGGCCTAAGCTTACTAATCTTTACAGGACTATACCATCTGATTAGTAGGCCTATGGCTATGTGCACATTGAGACAGACTTTGTGTAAACAGTGTTTCAAATAGCTTAATTTAAATGAATGTCATAGTACAGAGGCCCATTTTAGAAATAGTCATTAGTATGCTACAGTAGCCTATATCTTTGTACTCCATTTAGCAGTTAAATTCCAATACATTTGGTGTTACATTTAAACCTACCAAAATCTGATTTATTTTAATTTGGGTGGAAGTTTTGATCATGTTTATTTACTAATCCTTCTCTGAAATGTTGCAGTCTTTGCTTATGGCGCAACAGGAGCAGGCAAGACACACACCATGTTGGGCTCAAGCAATGACCCGGGTGTGATGTATCGCACCATGACGGAGCTCTTCAACCGTATGGATCAAGTCAAGGAAGAGAAAATATTTGATGTAGCATTTTCTTATCTTGAGGTAACTCTTTGATTTTGTCTGTCTGATTTTTCAATTAATAAATTTACACAGAATTCAAGGAAATATCTTCCTCCATCATACCTGGGAATTAAAGAAACAGATTTTATTAATGAACAATCAGGATTTAAATTGTCAATAGAAATCAGTCAAGTTTTTGTCATAACTGGTTTGCAGGTCTATAATGAGCAGATCCGGGACCTCTTGGCTAATGTGGGCCCTCTTGCAGTGAGGGAGGACCCCTCGAAAGGAGTGGTTATCCAAGGCCTTACTCTGCACCAGGTTAGTGATCAACAGGTTATTTGTTGTGTCTGTCAGGTGTGTTGTAGTTTTTCTTTTTTACATCTCTTTTTGATTTATGTGTTCTGGTTTTATTTGTTTAAAAGTATTCATGTGACCTCTTTTGTAGCCTAAGTCTGCTGAGCACATCCTTGAAGCTTTGGATTATGGCAATCGGAATAGAACGCAGCACCCCACTGACATGAATGCCACCTCGTCACGGTCCCATGCTGTATTTCAGGTAGGCTATCTCAATGGAGTGGCGTCATCTACCTTTCCTCCTTTACCAGACGTTGTGTCTGTCAGGTTTACCCACTGAAGTCACTGGACAGGTGAAGATGAAATTGTTGGTGTTCTTGCCCCACTAGATTTACTTGAAGCAACAGGACAGGACGGCTAGCCTTAATCCAAATGTCCGTGTGGCCAAAATGAGCCTGATTGACCTCGCTGGCTCCGAGCGAGCAAGTGCCACCAATGCAAAGGGAGCACGTCAACGGGAAGGCGCTAACATCAACCGTTCACTCCTTGCCCTGGGAAATGTCATCAACGCTCTGGCTGACCCTAAGGTATGTGTAAAGCATCTTGATTCATGTTTCTGATTGAATAGGACCTTAAATTATTCAAAGGAAATGTTTCTGCTCATAGAATACAATATAATTCATAATGCTGGTTGATCTTTTGACAATAAAACCCAGGGGCATTTCTGTGTGACTCGTAAACAATGTTGAGCAGGCCTTGGTGCTGCGTCCTCACCACTGAGAATACACAAACTTATGTCTAGATTTAACACTATGACAGGTGTGTCAAACTAATTTTTCCCTGGGGGCTGCATTCGGTGTTCGAAGTCCAGAGGGATGCACTGAAACTTCTATTTCCTTGCCATCAAACTTGGCTAAAGATAGTGCTCCATCTATCTATCTATCATTTTTGGAATTTTCAATGCTCCCAGATTGTCTGGCTTTCATTTTTGGGATTATAAGCGAGCTGGACACAGTCAAGAAACCGCATGAATGTAGGATCATTATCTTTTCTACACAGTTTCCATTTGGTTTAGTCATTTTAAACTATTGAATTCATTCCCCCACACACACACTTTTATCCAAAGCAACTTAGTCACGTGTGCATACATTTTATTTGTGGGTGGTCCCGGTAATTGAACCCACTACCCTGGTGTTACAACTGATTTCTTATGTTTATCCCGCCAGTGAATGGTGTTAGGGTTATACCTTGCTGTCATTCATTTTCTCTGCCAGTTGATTTCTGTGGTCACACTGCATTTTTTAAGATAATGTTTTTTCTTGTTGTGGATATTTAGGTTGGTCTAGTCTAATTTATTCTGTCTTCATTTTGTCTGTATTTTGTTTAATTGATTGCAATTTTACATCCTACTGGCAGTAATACTCCCCTGCTCAATCGTTGCCAGAAAAAAAGTGAGCAGCTCCCTGTGATTCAAGGAGCATTGCTTGGTCTGTTAGCAAGCCAAGTATTTGGGAAAATATTTCATTCCAGTTGCATACATTAACCTGTCACTGAGTCGTCTCGGTTTACCACTGTCCCTGGGGATTCCACAAGCAGGCCACTTGCATTTAGGAAATGCTGCACAAACATGCCACCACTGTACTGACATTTTTTGTTTTGTTTATTTTTATGGCACCGTTGTTCGCTTTAGGGAATGGCACCTTGATGTCCCAGCTTGGACTGGTCCCATGGCCATGAATTGCAGTTGCATATTTAGCCTTTGTGGTTTTCTCCATTGGCCCATTTCCTCTCTCTCAGGCTGTTACTCTGTACATTGTAAATCCTGCTCTGGCGAAAGACTCACTCTGCTTAATTGGGACAACCTCCTTTAAGCTGCAAACTTTAGGCTCCCATGGGATCAGCTGGAAATATAAGGGTTTCCTGGTTCCAGATGTAGGTTTCGGCCAGGGAGAACAGCTGGGCAGCCCCCAGCCCATTGCAGATCACTTTTCCTCTGCAAGTTCCTGGTAATTCCTGCCATTTGAATCTCCATGTGACTGTGACTCACCTGAACAGATGTAATGTACTCAAGACGCATGTGTGCCATTAGTGAAGCCAGGCTGAATTCAGACATAGCACATTCACACCAGCAGAAGATAATGTGCTTGGGCGTTTTTATGGAAACAAATAGCTACCGTCTGCCAATAAGAATGTGTATATACAAAACATTAAGAATACTGTCCTAATATATGCACCCCCCCATTTTGCTCTCAGAACAGCCTCAATTTGTCAGGGCATGGACTCTACAAGGTGTCGAAAGCGTTCCACGGGGATGCTGGCCCATGTTGACTCCAATGCTTCCCATAGTTGCTGGATGTTCTTTGGGTGGTGGACCATTCTTGATACACACTGGAAACTGTTGCGCATGTAAAACCCAGCCGTGTTGCAATTCTTGACACAAACTGGTGTGCCTGGCACCTACTACCATACCTCGTTCAAAGGCACCTAAATATTTTGCCTTGCCCAGTCACCCTTTGAATGGCACACATACACAATCCATCTCTCAATTGTCTCAAAGCTTAAAAATAATTATTTAACCTGTCTCATCACCTTCATCTACGCTGATTTGAAGTGGATTTAACAAGTCATCAATAAGGGATCATAGCTTTCACCTAGATTCACCTGGTCAGTCAGTCATGGAAAGAGCAGGTGTTCTTAATGTTTTGTACATTCAGTGTATTTGACTATTCTAAAATGCCCCCCTATACAGCCTTATTTGTGTGTTGTCACTGGGCATTTACTGTATGCCTTGAGTCCCAAAGGGTCATAGGACTGTGGTCAATTCCATTTTAACGCAAGCAAGTTGGAATTAATTGATATAAATAAATAAAAGTATTAATGTCCAGTGAGGTTTTTCAGACCTTTCCCCACCTCAAACCTGAATGTGTAGGCCTAACCATTTCCTGTTTTACACTTTTACTCTTCTCGGCTAATGTTGTTTTTTCTTTCTTTATTTTAGCAGACTAAGAAAGCCCACATACCATACAGGGACAGCAAGCTAACACGACTCCTTAAAGATTCTCTTGGCGGGAACTGCAGGACGGTCATGATCGCCAACATTAGCCCCTCCTCCAAATCTTATGACGACACCCACAACACACTGAAATACGCCAACAGGGCCAAAGAGATCAAATCATCGGTCAGTAAACTACTCACCCATCCCAACAATGTTATAGGATTTACTTAGGCCTCTTTGGCCGTGCTTTCCTTAGTGTACCTTCGTTTGTAATAAACTCTGTTTTTAAAAGCCAAAAATAAGTTCAGAGGTGGTTTTGACAGTGAAACTTATACTACATGGCATTTCTTACAATATTTCTGTTTGTAATGCCTCTCTTTCTCCCTCCATGCATTTTTACGTGCATCTACCTGTCCTTTAGCTCAAGAGTAATGTTGTCAGCTTGGACAGTCACATCGGCCAGTATGCAGTGATATGTGAGAGGCAGCGAGAAGAGGTAATATAAGATGAAGCACCCATCTCTACTACACAGGCTGGAGGCCTTTATGGTCAGAAAAGGTGTGGACATAAATTGTGAAATGTATCAATGGTTTATGCCATTTCAGATCGTTCAATTGAAGAAGAAGTTGAAAGAATATGAGGAGAGGAAGATGGACCCTCTTGTTCCTGGAGGCTCTAATACCATCTCCAGTCAGAACCAAACAGAGATTCACAAGTAAGCACTTATTTCTTGTGCCAATGTGCATGCAACAACCAAAAGGCAAAACTTGTATTTATATAGTAATACAAGTGAGTGTTTTTCTTTAAACTTGTACACTTTAATTGAAATCCATAGATAATTTATAATGTTGAGGGAAAAGTACTAAGCCCAAGGACCTGGTGGGTGGAGAGTTTGCTCTGCATTTTTGATAAGGGCAGCTGTGAGCCACGGAAATTAAGCTACACAATATATCGATATTAGCTAAAAATGTCCTTCCTTCAGTCCCCTCTGAGGGCTGCAGTGGCATCTGTTTAAAAAGGGAGAGAGTGTAGGGGGGCGGGGGGGGTGGAAAGCTGAATGAGTCTCATTCCCACGCATTTCATTCACCGGCATCAGAATTCACAACTCGCACAATGTGAGGCTCTGAAGAGAGGCAGCATGCTTCTCACACAATAAAAAATTCATCAGTCTGGCAAGGCCACGGCGGCTCCTACGTCACAGGGGTTACATTGGAGAGTGCAGTCACATCTCAGCGGCTGCTCTCCACTGTCTGTTTATTTATTTACCTGCATACCCCTCTTCCTTTACTATAATAAGACATTGTTGCAAGGCCTCTGCCTTATTAGGTAAAAGCTGCTGAGGGTGGTCCAGGGCAGCTGCCTGATTTGAACACTGTTCAACCTGTTGAGTTGTACAATAACATGACATTGGATTTTTACTTGAGGAAGGGCAAACACTGAAACCTTTTAAATTTTTATAAATATTTGCCCTCCATTATTAAGCAAAGACTCCATTTAACAATAACTGGCTGGTTGCCCCTTTTTCTGGACAGGGTGTCAGAGTCCCTACAGAGCATTTTCTCCAGCCGTACTCAGATCAGGAGGGAGCACCTTGTTCTGGAGCGCCAGCTGAAGGAGAACGAGTTACGTCAGCGCCACAGCGAGGAGTGCAACCAGCAGGCCCAGCTCTTCAGTGCCAAAGACAAGACTGAGAAGGTCTGTTAAAGGCCCTGCTTATCACCATGTTGTTTTAGCCAGAAAATGGTCCCAGAAGGAGCATGTCTTTTATGATGTACCAGTGATAGATGGATGTTTTAAAGTGCATACACTCCTTTGTCGTATCCCAATCTGACATGCTCTGTTGTTGAATAGGCCACCTGCAAGCACGAGCGCAAGCTGGCTTCCCTGCTCACACAGCAGCAGCACATCCGCAAGAGGCTGGAGGAGGCTGAGCTGCGCTTCCTTGAGAACAACGGCTTGCTGCACCGCGTGGAGAATGACATGAAGCTACTGGGACCGGACTCCCAGCCACCAGTGGTGAGGCAACTGCTGGAGGGGTCAGGAGATATGGTAGCTCTTGACCCAGGGGTGGTATTAGTGGTGTGATATATGGGTTATTTTGTTCATGTACTGGTAGGGGAAATGTAGAGGAAGATGGTCTCTCCAGGATTCCGTGATCATATTTTTTGTTGTTGTTGCTAAATCAACAATTCCCTGCATATTATATGAGGGCTTGCAAATTTGACAAATCACTGCACTATTTCTGCATAAAACAGTAAAAACATTGCAATGTTATCACACAGCTGACCCATCACCGCAGTACAAAAAGAGGGCTCACAATTTGATTTGAACTGCATTTGTCATATGCACCGAATACAACAGGTGTAGTCCTTACTGTGAAGTGCTTACTTACAATCCCTTAACCAACAATGCGGTTCAAGAAAGAGTAACACAATAAAATAACATTAAATAGGCTATATACGGGGCGGCAGGGTAGCCTAGTGGTTAGAGTGTTGGACTAGTAACCAGAAGGTTGCAAGTTCAAATCCCCGAGCTGACAAGGTACAAATTTGTCGTTCTGCCCCTGAACAGGCAGTTAACCCACTGTTCCTAGGCCGTCATTGAAAATAAGAATTTGTTCTTAACTGACTTGCCTAGTTAAATAAAGGTAAAATATATATATGCAGGGGCAAAGGTTAGTCCAGCTAATTTGTCCATGTAGGTAGGGGGAAAGTGACTGCATACAGTAGGAAATAGACAGTGAGTAGCAGCAGTGTAAAAACAAAAGGATGGGGGTAGGGGTCAGTCAATGTAAATAGTCCAGGTGGCCATTTTCTGAAATGTTGAGCAGTCTAATGGCTTGGGGGTAGAAGCTGTTAAGGAGCCTTTTGGACCAAGACGTGGAGCTCCGGTACTGCTTGCTGTGCAATAGCAGAGAGAACAGTCTATGACTTTGGTGACTGGAGTCTTGGACAATTTTTTGGGGGGGCCTTCCTCTGACACCGCCTAATATATGGGTCATGGATGGCAGGAAGCTTGGCCCCAGTGATGTACTGGGCCATGCTCACTACCCTCTGTAGCGCCTTCGGTCGGATGCCATGCAGCTCTCGATGGTGCAGCTGTAGAACTTTTTGAGGATCTGGGGACCCATGCCAACTCATTCTGTCTCCCGATGGGGAAAAGGCATTGTCGTGCCCTCTTTATGACTTTCTTGGTGTGTTTGGATCATGATAGTTTGTTGGGATTGCGGACACCAAGGAACTTGATACTCTTGACCAGATCCACTATAGCCCCGTCGATGTGAATGGGGTCCTGTTCGCCCTTCCTTTTCCTGTAGTCCACGATCAGCTACTTTGTCTTGCTCACGTTGAGGGAGAGGTGCTTGTCCTGGCACCACACTGCCATGTCTCTGACCTCCCTATAGGCTGGCCATCGTTGTAGTGATCTACCACTGTTGTGTCGTCGGAAAACTTAATGATGGTGTTGGATCACGCAGTCGGAGGTAAACAGGGAGAACAGGAGGGGACTAAGCACGCACCCTGAGGGGCCCCAGCGTTGAGGATCAGCTTGGCAGATGTGTTGTTGCCTATCCTTACCACCTGGGGGCGGCCCATTCGGAAGTCCAGGATCCAGTTGCAGAGGGAGATGTTTAGTCTTTTGGGTGAATTTTGGCCCATTTCTCCTGACAAAGCCGGTGTAACTGAGTTGGGTTTGTAGGCCTCCTTGCTCGCACGTGCTTTTTCAGTTCTGCCCAGAAATGTTCTATAGGATTGAGGTCAGGGCTTTGTGATGGCCACTCTAATACCTTGACTTTGTTGTCCTTAAGCTATTTTGCCACAACTTTGGAAGTATGCTTGGGGTCATTGTGCATTTGGAAGACCCATTTGTGACCAAGCTTTAACTTTCTGACTGATATTGCTTCAATGTATCCACATAATTTCCCTGCCTCATTGTGCCATCTATTTTGTGACGTGCACCAGTCCCTCCTGCAGAAAAGCACCCCGCAGCTTGATGCTGCCACCCCCTTGCTTCAAGGTTTGGATGGTGTTCTTTGGCTTGCAAGCATCCCCCTTTTTCCTACAAACATAACCATGGTCATTCTGGCCAAACTGTTCTATTTTTGTTTCATCAGACCAGACTACATTTCTCCAAAAAGTACGATCTTTGTCCCCATGTGTAGTTGCAAACCGTAGTCCGGCTTTTTTGTGACTGTTTTGGAGCAGTGCTCCTTGCTGAGCAGCCTTTCAGGTTATGTCGATATAGGACTTGTTTTTACTGTGGATATAGATACTTTAGTACCTGTTTCCTCCAGCATCTTCACAAGGTCCTTTGCTGTTGTTCTAGGATTGATTTGCACTTTTTGCACCAAAGTACGTTCATCTCTAGGAGACAGAACGCGTCTCCTTCCTGAGTGGTATGATGGCTGCGTGGTCCCAAGGTGTTTATACTTGCGTACTATTGTTTGTACAGATGAACACGGTACCTTCAGGCGTTTGGAAATTGCTCCCAAGGATGAACCAGACTTGTGGAGGTTTGGCTGATTTCTTTTAATTTTCCCATGATGTCAAGCAAAGAGGCACTGAGTTAAAGGTAGGCCTTGAAATACATCCACAGGTAGCTTCTAAAGCCATGACATAATTGTATGGAATTTTCCAAGCTGTTTAAAGGCACAGTCAACTTAGTGTATGCAAACTTCTGACCCACTGGAATTGTGATACAGTGAAATAACCTGTCTGTAAACAATTGTTGGAAAAATTACTTGTCCTCCACAAAGTAGATGTCCTAACCGACTTGCCAAAACTATAGTTTGTTAATAAATTTGTGGAGTGGTTGAGAAACGATTTTTAATGACTCCAACCTAAGTGTATGTAAACTTCCGACTTCAACTGTAGGTGTTCCTTTTGAGTCCGCAAAGAATTTCAATTTTAAACAATCATGCACATTTATATGGTTCAATCAAGCCACACGTCTCAACACATTTTTTTCCTTGTCAGTGCATTGTTTCCCGCAAATATCACAGAAAATCCTCACAAAATCCAGGAGGGATTGTGAAGATTTATTGACAATGCTGCTTAATTGTAAGCTACCTAAACTAAGCCTTCTTTTTGGTTGCTGACTCTCTGGATAAGATCCATATAATAAACTAATTGCTAATTATACATAGAAATGGTTCTACTTATAGTTAAGGTGAACTATCCCTTTTTAATATGTAATTTTTTCATCTCCCAGAGAGAATTGGGAACGCATCACAGGAAGTTAACTCTATGCTACTTTAAAAGTGTATATATACACTGCTCAAAAAAATAAAGGGAACACTTAAACAACACAAACGCATAAAGATCATTGATCCATTCACCTCAGTCATCCACCAGTGTACAAGAGCAATAAAATAAGCACAGTTCTAATTACCTGGAGAACAGATGGAAGAAAATAAACTGTCACAACAAGTTTGGACGTATTTGCAAAAAATAAATATATATACACTGCTCAAAAAAATAAAGGGAACACTAAAATAACACATCCTCGATCTGAATGAATGAAATATTCTTATTAAATACTTTTTTCTTTAGATAGTTGAATGTGCTGACAACAAAATCACACAAAAATTATCAATGGAAATCACACTTATGTGAAATCAAACTGTCCACTTGGGAAGCAACACTGATTGACAATGAATTTCACATGCTGTTGTGCAAATGGAATAGACAACAGGTGGAAATTATAGGCAATTAGCAAGACACCCCCAATAAAGGAGTGGTTCTGCAGGTGGTGACCACAGACCACTTCTCAGTTCCTATGCTTCCTGGCTGATGTTTTGGTCACTTTTGAATGCTGGCGGTGCTTTCACTCTAGTGGTAGCATGAGACTGAGTCTACAACCCGCACAAGTGGCTCAGGTAGTGCAGCTCATCCAGGATAGCACATCAATGCGAGCTGTGGCAAGAAGGTTTGCTGTGTCTGTCAGCGTAGTGTCCAGAGCATGGAGGCGCTACCAGGAGACAGGCCAGGAGACATGGAGGAGGCCGTAGGAGGGCAACAACCCAGCAGCAGGACCACTACCTCCGCCTTTGTGCAAGGAGGAGCACTGCCAGAGCCCTGCAAAATGACATCCAGCAGGCCACAAATGTGCATGTTTCTGACCGTTTCAGCAGACCGACTCCATGAGGGTGGTATGAGGGCCCGACGTCCACAGTTGGGGGTTGTGCTTACAGCCCAACACCGTGCAGGACGTTTGGAATTTGCCAGAGAATACCAAGATTGGCAAATTCGCCACTGGCGCCCTGTGCTCTTCACAGATGAAAGCAGGTTCACACTGAGCACATGTGACAGTCTGGAGATGCCGTGGAGAATGTTCTGCTGCCTGCAACATCCTCCAGCATGACCGGTTTGGCGGTGGGTCAGTCATGGTGTGGGGTGGCATTTCTTTGGGGGGCCGCACAGCCCTCCATGTGCTCACCTGAGGTAGCCTGACTGCCATTAGGTACCGAGATGAGATCCTCAGACCCCTTGTGAGACCATATGCTGGTGCGGTTAGCCCTGGGTTCCTCCTAATGCAAGACAATGCTAGACCTCATGTGGCTGGAGTGTGTCAGCAGTTCCTGCAAGAGGAAGGCATTGATGCTATGGACTGGCCCGCCTGTTCCCCAGACCTGAATCCAATTGAGCATATCTGGGACATCATTTCTCGCTCCATCCATCAACGCCACGTTGCACCACAGACTGTCCAGGAGTTGGTGGATGCTTTAGTCCAGGTCTGGGAGGAGATCCCTCAGGAGACCATCCGCCACCTCATCAGGAGCATGCCCAGGCGTTGTAGGGGGGTCATACAGGCACGTGGAGGCCACACACACTACTGAGCCTCATTTTGACTTGTTTTAAGGACATTACATCAAAGTTGGATCAGCCTGTAGTGTGGTTTTCCACTTTAATTTTGAGTGTGACTCCAAATCCAGACCTCCATGGGTTGATAAATTTGATTTCCATTGATAATTTTTGTGTGATTTTGTTGTCAGCACATTCAACTATCTAAAGAAAAAAGTATTTAATAAGAATATTTCATTCATTCAGATCTAGGATGTGTTCTTTTAGTGTTCCC
Source organism: Oncorhynchus nerka (assembly GCF_034236695.1). Classification (NCBI taxonomy): domain Eukaryota; kingdom Metazoa; phylum Chordata; class Actinopteri; order Salmoniformes; family Salmonidae; genus Oncorhynchus; species Oncorhynchus nerka. The sequence goes on from NC_088423.1 coordinate 77,858,040, forward strand.
TTTATTTTTTTGAGCAGTGTATATATATTTATTTATTTATTTATTTTTTGCAAATACGTCCAAACTTGTGACAGTTTATTTTCTTCCATCTGTTCTCCGGGTAATTAGAACTGTGCTTATTTTATTGCTCTTGTACACTGGTGGATGACTGAGGTGAATGGATCAATGATCTTTATGCGTCCCTCACACAGCCAGTTACCTAAAACCATGTAGATGTTTATTTTCTCTTTATCATCCCTCTTCTAGGAAGTGGCACAGAACAATGATTAATCCGCTTGTCAAATGTTCTCTCTGCTGTCGTTTCGTATACTCTTTTACGTCAGAGTTGGATGACAGCTTTTTTTTCTTACCCAGAAGACAGGTTCTCAGAGATGAAGCATGGCACAAAATAAACCCCTCAAGACTCATTGTCTTGTGCGTCACTGATGACTCCCTGCCAGCCTGTTCTCTAGCTGTGGTCAGGGCTACTCAATATGTTCCCTCGTGGTCATTTCACCAGCTCTTCCACTTTCCCCTTTCCCGTCCAGGTACTCCAGAAGGACCTTCGCTGCCACAGGCTCCAGCTACAGGTCGAGGACCTCAAGCAGCACATTGAGCAAATGACCCACCTCATCGGCATCCAGGACCAGGAGAACAAACAGACTAAAAAGTAGGTCATTTTTCTTTTTTAGTATTAAACACGTAATGTTGTCACCATACCAAAACTTGGACTTCCATACCGATATTCATTGTTGTATTTGATACTCTTCACCCCAGTGATACCACAGTGGAAAAATACCTCACTTACTGTGTAAAACATGTGGCCAAGCCAACGCTCCAGCTGGAAGCTACTGGGTGTGCAGGCTTTTGTTCCTGTTGAGCAGCTGATTGCTGGAGTCTGGTATACTACAGCAGGACTGGAACAAAAGCCTGGCATTGCGTGCCAGAGTTGAATCATCCACCTGTATCCACTGAAGACCGAGAGTAGAAATGCAGTGATGTTACTATAATATAGTCTTAAAGGGGTTTGTCAGACTTTTCAGACCTGTCAAGTAGACTTAAGTCAATCTGAGCCAATACTCCACAACATCTGTTGTACAGATATTGCCACATGTTTTAGAAGGAATCTTCAGGCCTCAAGCCTACATGAATGGGTAAATATGGTCAGGTAGATACAGACATATTAAGATGGGAATGATATGAAATAATATTTATGAAAATTGGAGTATGAGTCATGTGACTCACACTGTACTATGTGAGTATGAATGGCTGTGTGCCATCCATACCGGTGTCATACATTACCTCCAGAGAATGTACAGTGTCGTTGTTGGTTACTTATATGAATTAGTGAATAGAGACTATTAGTCTTTTGAATTACACTATACTAGGTGTTGCATACATGTGCAAAAAAATTCACTTTGGCAACTTTACACTATAGATTGTGATACTGACTCAACAGAACATCTTTTAAGCCTGAGTTTCTTGCTTTCTTCTGTTCAGAATGGTGCACATGCTGCTGCCTGCCTACAGCAGACAGTACTGGACGCTGAGGGGGTCGGGCCTGGTCACAGCTGCCGACGAGGCTGAGAACCAGGACCTGGAGCACCTGGTCCTCAGGGAGAGGGGTGTGGTGTGGGCCGATCAGGAGAAGGCCGGGGAGCAGAAGGACGAGGAGACCCAGGCTGAGGGTTCCAGGCTTAGGCCAGAGCTCGTACCTATCCTGTCATTTTCACACCTCATCTGTCCCCATCAAAACAGTCCCTGCAGTAGTAAGTCATGACTTCACATCTTATGTTGTTTTAAAAAAACGCAGACTTAGCTTCAACTCCCAGTGACAACGATGACATGTAATTTCCCCCTGAGGGGTAAACTACAAAGCTATTGACTTTCTGCTTCATTAAGAAAGCTGAAGTTCAATATGTGTTTTTGGTTGATGATTTAATTAGACCATGCCCATTCTTTCTAGAAAATCTAAATATATTTTGGCAAGTTAGCTGGCCATTGATCTTGCTTTGTAGTATACCCCCCTGGGTGACTGTTTAATCCTCTGATGTAGTGCTTTATTTTCAGGCCACCAGTGGCCATACAGCAATATCTGGTGGCCCTGGGCTATTGGGCTCTATTTACTGTTGATCATGGGAGCCTACACACACGGGAGCCACCATTCTCCAGGTCCTATCACACCCTGTATAACCCAGCACCAGTGCGCCATCAGGCCTCCTTTCATGACATTCAGCCCCTAGGAGACAATGGAGCGTGAACCAAAGCTGGCCAGCAATACTTAATTACTATGTTGCTGTCCATCATATGTCAGCAGGTGCACCCCGCACCTGTCCCCCTGTACCAGTCACATGCTTGTTTCCCTGTGTCTTTTATTTAGTATTTTTGGCCCTGTCCACTTGTGCTTGTAGTTGAGTGATATCCTGTAATTTGACCCTCCTTTCACAAGCCATGAGCACAAATGTATGATACCAGATCTCAATAGGTCCCGTCTGTTTGTTCTATTCCCTCTGTTTTCACCTTGCAATGACTATCCTGAAGACTACTGTTATTATATATTTAAAGCTACATTTAGTTAAATGCCCAGTGCAATCAAAACCTGATTTCCTGCATTTTATATATATATTTACACTATGAAATTGTAAAGATTATGATGCTGCCCATTTTTAGTTTAAGAAAAGACAGTCTAAAATGTCTGTGTTTTGGTGGGGTGGCATTTTGGCCTGCCTGGTGACATCACCAAGTGGTAAATTAGAAAACGTTCCAAACCTCTCTGCCAATAACAGCTAGTTTTCCCTTCTCCATTCAGACCACTCCCAGACAGTCCTAGAAAACTTCTTGCTTGAGAAATTGCGCTTGGCTAAGAAGCAATATTTGTTTATTTTTGACCATTTTTAATTGAAAACAATCACAGTAAGGTACTTAATTGTTACCCAGAAATGATTTCATATTTTGATTAAAAATGGCTGCATTGAACCTTTAACCCCTTACACTTGTGGGAATTGGATAGGGATAGAGCTAAATTTAAATGTTTCTTAAAGAAAAAATATGGAAATGCATAATCATGGTAGAAATTAGAAGGGAACAGTTAGGAGATTATGGAGAAATTATTAGACTAAAGGTGAGGCCAACCGTTCAGCTGACACAAGACTGAATCCAAACATTACACTGTTGATTTTATGAGCATTTTGAAATTTACAGTAATTTGCCACATTTGTTTTTTAACAATCTGGGACAAGTGGGTGAAATTTGAGCGCTTGTTCTATTGCCAACATGACTAGCAAAATGATCAAATGAGATCTTAGTGTTAGGCTTTCACAAAGCAATTCAGAGAAACCGATTGTAATTTTGATGCGCACGGAATGGATTCATGAGTAAATCCAAAATGCCTGGTTCGCGGCAAATTTTCTTCACAATACAACAAACAGGCTCATTTGTTCCGGACAACTCCGGGTATAACGCCATGTTATCTTGTAACTGTACATCAAACATAGTAATCATAAATATTGAGAATGTATATTACATAAGTTTTATGATATGGAAATGTGAAGTGCACATTAGGACTCATGGGTGTTGGGCTTGCTTGTATGCCATCAAAGCAGTATTTATTATAATCCTTAGCGTCACATCTTTCAAAATACATAGAGTCCTTGTAATTTACAGCATTTCCCTCACTCAGACAAAACATTTTCTAAAGTTGCCCAATTAGCAGGAGGGATTGGGGCAACTTCTTGTCGTGTGCGGTGCTCAAATTCAGAACGGCTGTCAGTCAAAACCCAGACAGAGCTGTGAAGTGAAGAGCCTGAGATCTGACGTCACGTATAGCATGTTACTGTACTGTTCCAATTTAAGAGCTTATCAATGTCCAAAGCTGACATTTTCAACCCATATACGGATACAAGTGTAAAGGGCTATCCATTTTTTAACCAGGCAAGTGTACAATCGCAGACGTTGCTACACAGTTCATGATGATTATTCACATTTACCACAGCCAAATGCTGAGGCACGATTGTGTCTGTTCTATTGATAACTGTGCAGGCTGAGCTGTGATGCTAGTCATGCTGTGTGTTGTGCTGATAACTGGGGGGGTGGCATGGTATTCATGAAGGAGGCGGTGTTGTTGAACATACTGTTGTCTGTCACTCAGGTGCTGAGAAACATAAGAGGAGAGTCTCGCTGCGCCTTCAACCCAATCCATCATCGAAAGGTAAACCTGTCTTTACTCTCCCTCAGGCCTGCTAACCTGGTCATTAATCTAACAGCTTGCCACATGGAATCCTTCATAGTGACAGTCCGAGGGGATCAAATATGTCCATCAAAGTCATCACTCCTGTGGTAAAAGCTCTGTTTCAGCTGTTAATTGTTCATCAGCAATTTCAGTTGTGATAAAACTGGTTTCAGAATTCACTAGTATAAACTTGGGGTGTTAACAGAGAAGGATTGTTTCAGAAGACCACAAGAACTGAAATGGTTAAAATAATGAACTGACAATATTAAACATCCCCTCTGTAGTGCTCAAACTGAAGTGAGAAATGAGTAATATTGATTTGTGGATTAACAGTGGTTTTTGTTTTATTCCCACTGATCACTGGTGTTTAGTGTAACAACAGGGGTGTCAAAGTCAAATGGACGGAGGGCCAAATAAAAAAATCAGCTACAAGACGAGGGCCGGACTGTTCGAATGTTCATTGAAAATTTTTTAAATGACGCATATAGTCTAGTGAACCTAATTGAACCTACTGAAAACCTAACAAATATATTACAATATGATCAGATAAATAAAGCAATATTTTCTTATGGCTCTGTCAGTAATCTTTAATTTTCAACAGACACAAAAGACAAATTTCCTTTATATAAATATCCCCATAACATGAACATTAAATGAAAGAAACCGGTATTCAAGGCACCATCAGTAGACTATATTTTCTATTTTAGCAAAAGTGGGCTAAATTTACTTCAAAGAAAAAACAATAATAGCAATTTTCTATCATCCACTCAACTGAAATATTTTTAAAATATAATTGGATTGAAATACAAAAAAATAAAGTGCAAAAATCTATTAATCAAAAACAACACTTTGTTTAAGGAGAAGTAACATGCAGTGAAAACAAATATGAAATTTTAACTTTTAAACTTGAACTGAGTAAAAACTCTAAATATGTGATTGCACAGTAATGTTCACTTGTTTGAGGTTGAGGGTGATACTTGGTGGTGTCCCATCTTTTCCACAAGTTCATCAATGTTCGGGGTAAGGCTCTGAGCTGAAGAAATCCTCAGAATTGAGTGGAGGTGTTCAGCAGTAAGTCGACTTCTGTGTGATGTTTTGTTCAGGTTCATCAAAGAAAACAGTTGTTCACACAGGTATGTGCTGCCAAACATAGACAACGTTTGAGCAGCCTGGATGCGCAGCTGGGGCATTGTGCCGGGAGGAAACGGGCGAACTCCGCAGCACCCACTGCCGCATATTTTGCCCTCAGTGCATCATTGCATTGGAGGTCAATCAACTCCATTTGGAGGTTTGGTGGTGAGCTTTCCACGTCAACAGCAAATGGGTTACCGAGCAGTTCCAACCTGCTTTTTGTGCTTCAAAGTCAGCAAATCGGCGAAGCGGCAAGCATACCTATTTTATCAGCCAACTGTGTGCTCGGAACGCACTGGTAGAGAGCTTCTCTTTCATGGTCTGGCAGCTGGGAAAGTGGCTCAAATTTTCTTTCCGCATCTGCGTCTCCCACAGAGTCAGTTTGGTTTTAAATGCCTTCACTGTACTGTACATATCAGAGATGACACGATCCCGACCCTGCAGCTGCAAGTTTATTGCATTCAGATGACTCGTAATGTCACACAGAAAAGCCATTTCACACAGAAACATTTCGTCTCGGAGTTGTGTTGTGTCTTTCCCTTTGCTGTCCAAGAACAGACAAATCTCCTCACGAAGCTCGAAACATCTTTGAAGCACCTTTCCCTGGCTTAGCCATCGCACCTCTGTGTGATAAGGCAAATCACCATGCTCCGTTTCTAACTCCGTCAGAAATGCCTTGAACTGGCGGTGATTCAAACCTTTGGCTCTGATAAAGTTAACTGTGCGCGTGATGATGCTCATTACATGCTCCATTTTCAAGGCTTTACCGCACAACGCTTCCTGGTGTATGATACAATGATAAGCTGTCAGCTCACCTGTCGCGTTTTCCTCTTGCATCTTTTCCCGTATCTTCGCCACCAGTCCGCTCCTGTGTCCACACATCGCAGGTGCTCCGTCGGTTGTCAAACCCACGAGTTTTTCCCAAGGCAGCTCCATCTCATTTACACATCTTGACACCTCTTCATACAAATCATGCCCCGTAGTTGTGCCATGCATAGGACGTAAAGCCAAAAACTCCTCTGTCACGCTTAGGTTGGAGTCCACTCCGCGGATGAAAATTGACAACTGGGCAATGTCAGAAATGTCGGTGCTCTCATCCACAGCCAAGGAATATGCAATAAAATCTTTTCCCTTTTTCACAAGCTGCTCTTTTAGATTGATGGACAACTGGTCTACTCTCTCGGCAATGGTGTTTCTGCTCAGACTCACATTTAAAAAGAGTTGCCTTTTTCTGGGCAAACTTCGTCACAAACTTTAATCATGCAGTTTTTGATGAAATCCCCTCCGTAAATGGCCGGGCTGATTTAGCGATCTCTTCTGCCAAAATAAAACTGGCCTTGACAGCAGCCTGGCCTTGTGATTTGGCTTTTTTGAACAGAGCCTGTCGAGATTTGAGGCCTCGTTTTAATTCCTCTGCCTTTTTGTAGCCTTTGTTCCATGTCCATATTCTTGTTTTTGTCCGCGTGTTTCGTTTCATAATGTCGTCTCAGATTATACTCTTTCAGTACCGCCACACTTTCTCCACACAGAAGACACACAGGTTTTCCAGCTACCTTCGTGAACATATACTCCGACTCCCACCTTGTTTGAAACCCCCGGTTCTCAGTATCCACCTTCCGTTTTGCCATTTTTGATGGGTATCTGAAAGTTAATTTTACTGTGATGCTGACGACTGCTGTGCCAATAAATATTGAAATGAAGCAGCCTACTGCTCGGTGCGTCACCTTTGCATTGTGGGAAATGTAGTATTGGTGCGTGTAAAAGATCTGCGGGCTGCCGGCTTGCTGCGGGCCGGTTCTAATAATAAATCAAGATCATCCCAGGGGCCGTAAAAAACCTTCTTGCGGGCCGGATGTGGCCCGCGGGCCTTGACTCTGACATATGTGTGTAACAACTTCATTTCCCTTCTGCCATCCTCGAGATGATGGGATATCAATTGGCACTTCAACTGATTCTTAAACGAGGAAAAATAAAATAGGCAAACTGTTACAGAAACTTAAAAGTATTCCGACATGAAATAGAATGTGATTTCCAGTTGTGCAGCACTGCAGACTTTCTGGTCTGGAACTAAAGATATTTAGTGAAAATGAAATGACACTCGAGACCCCTTTAGAGAAAGAAAAGGACTGGGAAAACCTTTAGGGAAGTACAATAAGGAAGTATGTGAAATATGGCCGTCCAAATTGTCTGTAATGATATTTTCTGCTGAACAGATGTTCTACACTTGATTGAAACACATTGTGGGAAACGTCGGCTACATTTTTAAAGAAAACAACACCAGACGACCACAGCGCAACAGGAAATGGCTTTAAAAACACTTTTTACTAGGGCTGGCACAATTACTGTTTAACCATCATGAAAATAAAATAACCCTCGTAAGTTTTAACTTTTTTTTGTGGAACGGCTGGCTGAAGACGGGACGGCCAGACATTTGTACGGTTGAGTCTGTTTCTACGGTAACATGGACTGTTAACAATGTGAGAACTTTACTCCTTGCTGAAACAAGCAAGGTGTTGTAGCAAACAGGCAGCAGAACATGCAGTCAGGAGCAGAGCAGAGGAGATGTGTGTATTTTATTTAGCTATTTGAGCTGTAATAACGGTGACCACGGTCATTTGGCTGACCAATAACCGTCATCCAAAATTCCATGATCGTCACAGCCCTTTTCCTTTTTTTTTGCGTGTCTTATCTACTTCAGAGTGGCTTTTTGTGATTGTGCATTACATGAATGGCCTTAAGGGTTTATCATAGTCCAAAACCAGTACACATTTGCACTGTAGTGTTCTAGAATATTGCACCGTTGGCTTTCATACTTTTCTCATTCTGAGCGCACCTCAAGCAGTTTCGCCAACTGTCAAATCTTTCAAATGAGTAGAGGACGCGTACCAGACCAGAAAGTTGGTTGGGAATTGTGGGGCGGTGTGTGTTCGGGCTTTGTGTCCCCAGCAGATGGTCTCAGATTCAGGTAGCTATGTCACAATGGGACGCTGGACTATCGCTTCTGTGTCTGTGGACTATGATTTAAACTTTAGATATTAAATAAGATATTGTCCAAGTCATGTTACCTGTTTAGTGTGAAATCCTTGTTTTATAATGTGTTTGTGCAACTAGTATCAGCGCTTGATAATGATTGAGTATGGAGATCCTCCCTCTTCCCACCTTCTCATTACAGCACCATCTCTAAGTGGATACGAGGGCAAGTGACCCTCTCAATAGGGTTCTGCACCCCACCAGTCCAATGCCTTGCACCCATCAGCACAGGATGGCCCACACAATTTCAATCACTCTTCTCTCTCTCTCTCAACGTCATTCTGTGCCAGTCTTACTTTTTCCTGCTCGATCACTCTCTCCCTCCTTGCCCCCCTCCCCTCCATATTTTGTACTCAGTCAATCCAGCATCCAGCCCTCCCAACCCAGGCTGCTCAAACCTCATTCATGAAAATGCAAATTCACTGCAGGGAAAAGAAGGTAGGCAAGGCAAGCGTAAACGCCCCTTCCCCGTCTGCGATAAAGAGGGAGGCAGCAGCCAAGCGACCCTAATACTGTGCGGTCTCCACCAGAAATAGCACCTCATGCATGTATTAATCCTACAAGCCAAAAATATGTGATTGAAAGAACTTGGCTGCCATTTATTGCCGGGCCAGATCTCCATCAGAAACGGTACCATTTATCACTGTCCCCTCATCCTGCCTTGCTATCTGAGGTGTGACTCAAATTTCCTAAATATTGCTTTCTGCTCTTCGTATGAATAAATAGGTCCATTAATCTTCCATATCCCCCCTCCCTTTTATGATACACAAGTATGTTGTTAAAAAATGTGAGCATTGTCACTTAAAAGCTTCTACATTAAACAATTTAGTTGGTTGTTCTATTTTGTCTGTGCGGGGGTGGGTAGGAAAATTGATATGTCAAATCCACCACCACACAGTTCACATTTCTGGGAATTGCCTCCTCCTCAGTAAAATGTAGTAGGTAGGAAGCGGCGTCACAGGGCTGTGGTCAGCAGCATGTAAATGATGCAGCCGCAGTGTCTCACTGCAACAAGTGAATCTGCCTCCTCGTGCTCTGATGCAACGTGCTCTCCACTTTTACTCTTCCACACCAGCCATTTAGCCTCGAACAACCCTGCTTACGTATGTTCTTTAGGTGACAATCATCATTCTCAGCCAGGTTTTATCATAGTCTTCCTATTCTCGAAAAACATATTTATTCATGTTAATACGTTTTAAGCTCTTATTACAGAATGAAATCCCAAAGTTCTATTCATAACATTTTGGCCGGTTAACGGAAGACACGTTTTCTATTAAAACGACTTTGGTGTATATTAAAAATGTATTGTGTAGCCTATATCAATTATTCCCATTTAATCAGTTGTATGTAAAGTTAGTTGTATCTTAGTCTTGATCAAATGACCAATAATTAACAGTATGTCGTGTGTATGACTCATCCTCACTGATGACTAATATGGTGATCCATTCAGTGTAGCTGTATCCTTTGTAGGACAGGTTGCTAAGCGTGTGAGTCATCAATTATGGCTAGTGATTGTGAACCACTTATACCATGGAATAACTTATCCTATGTCCACTCCTGCTTTGTCGGCCATAAGTTGTTTTCCCTCATTCCTTGCTTTGTGTTCCATAAGGATTTTATGTGGCCTTGTTATGTTTCCTTGATTGGTTAAAGTTCAAATGCAGCAGATTTTTATCTCTGTATCAAATAATTTCTGGATAACGATTAAGTCATCTTACTGTGATTGTATTCCATAAATGTCAAAAAGAAGCAAAAATGGCTTCTTAGCAAAGAGTAATTTCTCAAGCAAGAATTGTTCTAGGAGTGGTCTGAGTGGGGAGGGGAAAACTAGCTGTTATTGGCAGTGGTTTGGAACTCTTATTGGTCCATTAACTAGTTTACCGCCTGGCGACGTCACAGGGCAGGCCAAAACTCCATCCCACCAAAACAGGCTTACATTTTTGTCTTTTCAAACAGCTGTTATTAAACAGTTATTCCAACCTCGTGGTGTGGAAATATACACTGAGTTTACAAAACCTAATGAACACTGACCAGACTGACTAGGTGAATCCAGGTGAAAGCTATAGTCCCTTATTGAATCCACTTCAATCACTGTAGATGAATGGGATTAGACCGGTTAAAGAAGGATTTATGAGACAATTGAGACATGGCTTGTGTATCTGTGCCATTGGGGGTGAATAGGCCAGATAAAAGATTTAAGTGCCTTTAAACAGGGTACGTTAGTAGGTGCCAGGCACACCGGTTTGTGTCAAGAACTGCAACGCTGCTGGGTTTTTCACACTCAACAGTTTCCCGTGTGTATCAAGAATGGTCCACCACCCAAAGGACATCAAGCCAACTTGACACAACTGTGGGAAGCATTGGAGTCAACATGGGCCAGCATCCCTGTGGAACGCATTCAGCACCTTGTGGAGTCTGTGCCCTGACTAATTGAGGCAGTTCTGAGGGCTTTAAGTCTTGGTTTCTTTGAAACATCGAATTATATTTTTATTTTGCCTCATTTGATTCCTTTTCTTCTTTCTCCTACTTAGCCATCTTCCATGTCACAGTAGCAGGGCTTGTCGGGACTGGTGAAACTCAATTTGTGAGCATGAATGTGTCCCGGCCCTTACTCCCTTACACCTCTGATTAATGTCTGCACTGTGTAAAGGTCACCAGGTTCACTTTCTTTGGCTACCTCTACACTTCTCCAACTGCCAAAAGATGAGAACCCATATTAGGCCTACTGCAGACATGGACTTCTCCTTTCAGTATTTTACAGAGAGGTTATTCCTTCATCTTTCAATGGTGGTGATACTGTCTTTTTATACCGGTGCCACCTAAGATCTATTCAGATGTGATTTCTTTTCTTAAAATATGAGTATGGTGCTTCAACACAGATGGTAAGGCCATACAGGGGTTAAAGTTCTCTAGGAGGGTGACTATTTGGGGTGTTAAAATAAAAACACTCCAGACCATACTTGAATGTCTAAGACTAGATAGAACGTATGTGAAAAATTGTAATGGACATATCTATTTTCAAATAACTGCCCTTTTTCATGACTGCAAATCTATTTTTGACAAACATATCGGTCATAAAAAAATCTGTGTAGCACTCTGAATTTCGACATCCCAATGTGGACCTCGAGGCAAAACGTTTTCCTGCCAATCTAAGATCGACTCCAGTTCCAGTCATGGGATATAAAATAAACTTTCATCCCTGGGCCATGTATGACATTTCTATGTCAAACTACTGCCATGTTGTTAGTGAATACCCACATGCTGAAGCCGACAGCCTACTGTGATTTAGACTGGATAATGCATTCTTATCTTGCACTTGAGCTCAAACTAGTAAACTAAGTAGCAAGACCTCACCAACCACTAACAAAGTGTTCTGGCTGAACAGGATGAACCCTGAACCCTCTTCAGGAAGAAGCTTATAGAACGCCCCCATATAAATGTGTGTAGAACAGATGTGACTGTCAAGTAAAACATGGAACCCTTTACGTTTTTATAACCGCAACATTCCAAAGGTCTTACCTCACTGAATACTTCCATGTAAGTGCTTGGTGGAGGATGTTTATGATTTTTTTCAATTCCATTTGACCTCTCAATTCATTAAGTGATTTGTAGAGTTAGGCCAGAATTGAAAAATATCCCCTTGTCAATTCGCAGTACATGGATTGGACTATATTGAAATGGAATTGACCTTGATGAAGTGTGTTGTGTAACTTGATAGCAATTTATTTGATCATGTATAGGCTTAAATTTCTTTGGCTTCTTCATAAAAAAGAAATCCTATTGATGTTGTTTTCTAGGCCCAGCGGCCCAGGTGACAGTGATTGAACCAATTCCCAAGAAACCTACCAGGAGGAAGCTGGCAGTGTCTCCACCAAACCCTGGGAGTGTTGTCTCCGCCTCAGCGCAGGTTCCCATGGTCCTCCAGGAGGTTTTAAGACAGGAGGGGATGTTTCCACTGCTCTACACTCCAGAGGCCAGCAGTACACTCAACAGGCCTTCACTCCTGCCTCTCCAGCACTCTGCAGTCAATGACCCCAACATGACATTTGACATTGAAGATGAAGACAATGAAGCAGCTCTTGCCAATGCTACCGCCATCCTTTACCAATGTAGCCCCAATCATCAGGCTGAGACTTCGTGCCCCTTGAGTCCAAGCCAACAGCAGGCTCCCCGTGCCAATGACATGAGCAAACCCCCCAAAAGGTGTCAAAGATGGTCATCATACTCTGGCATTTCAACAGTCCAGTTTAATATTAGCTGCTGAACAACGTAAAACAGTGCATACATTCATATATTTTCAGAGAAAGTCTTAATCTATCTTTTTTTTTTGCCTCTTACTATTACAACGATTCATAATTTTATTTTACACATTTTGTCCCAGGAGACAGACTGGCAGAAATTGTATTCGGGTTCGAGCCCGTCCAAGTACTTATTTCTAAACGTTGAGCTGCCTTGTCTTTTAAGTTTTAGGTACGAGCAAGTGGCAGTGAGAGAGCTCAGAATTGTCTAATATAACAGAGTGCGGTACTCATTCCAGTCTGTTTATATGTTTTGGTCACATGTCAGAGACTGTTCAAATATTGAGAAGGAAAGTGACATTGCCTGACTTGTTGTTTCCCGCAGACTGGAGATACCATCTCTGTTGGACATCCGACGTGGCAAGACCTACATGGCCATGACTTCGGCTGCGCAGGGCAAACGCAAAATAAACTGGTAGGTGTGGTTGTGACATACTCAAAATAAGTTGTTCTTAGTGAAGGATCAGCGAAGGAAGTGTTGTGCTGCTCAGATATTAATGTATTTCATCTCTTGTGTTTCCATCTCCCCCTGTAGCAGCAGCAGAGAGCAGGAAATCATTTCAGCACCCAAGCGCATAAAGCAGGACCCCACAGTAGTAGCAAGCAGACCACTAAGAGTGCGTCGTTTTGCTGGTGAGTGCAACAATACCAGTGTTTCTCCCCTGAAGTGACAGAGGGAAACAGTGTAGTTTGCTTTCATTCACTATTTATAAAATATATTCATGTGTGGCTTTTCCCCCCTCTAAAATCCCCATGTTCATTTCAATTAGTGGTGCTTACACGCAGAGCTTATGCCTACATCTGTCAGCTGCAACACAAAGTTCAGGGCAGGGCCAGAATATGCTTTTTTATATGCCTGTTATGAAGGACACAAGCTTTTAGAAAACCAAGCTGTTTTTAAATCTACAATGAAGGCGCTTGTCTGCCTGTTACGTATGGCGTGTATTTTATGTTGAAGGGTTTTGTTTGGCTTTTGGACAACTGCAGAATTTGGTTTCTCATCAGATTGCATACTTTTGATGTGATGTGTTTTAGACAGCAATTTGTTTTATTATTCCATTTTTGTAATTTAAAATAACCAACTTTTTTATGATGGGATTTTTCACACTGCAAAGGAAAAACATTTCATTTAGAGCCCCCGTCTCTATGGAGAGCTTCATCTAAGCATTGTGTTTCTCCTTAGGGTCAGAGGAGAACGAGCCCAGAAGAGTTATGAGGAGTGTTTCTGAGGGGAATCTCCACCTCATGGATGTTCAGAGGAAAAAGTCCATATTCTATAAAACCTCCCAGAAATTCAAGAGTGTGACAAAGAGGATGTGAGACCTGCTTTTGACCAGATGTTGCTGATGTCGTGTAGATATTGGGGAATTGTATGTAGCTATGGAGAGAGAAATTAAGTCCTATGGATTTCTTGAATCGTTTTTGCTTGAATTGTGTATGATTCTGAAGTTGTTCTTTGTTTTATTTTTGGTTGTAGAATTAATGTTTTTACATGATTTCCTACATTAACATTTGTTGTACCAATAATTTGTTATTTAGTAATAAAATGTTTAACTAATGTATGTGGATGGTTTTTACCATGAATAATTCAACTCTTCCAATCTTTTTTTTTCTTGAATGGTTCATTTCTGAGCTTTTCGCTGTTTACTGTACATATATTTCCTTTCAATGTAAAATTGAACGGAGGGGGTAGATTGACTTATCAGACATGCTGTTTTACTGTCAAGTCATGTGGCAATGCATGTGAATGCTGTTGACATGGAGACTTGTGATGTTCGTTCATTCTGCTTGTAACCCATCTGTATAGGGAAACTCATTCACCTGTGGAACTTTTTTCACTGTTCTATATCAGGCTACACATAAACATAAATGAAGGCTCATAAAATATTGTTAAAGTTGAACCGTGTTAAGAATTCCTACTCAGAGCTGTATTGAGCCCCATCTAGTTGCCACTCTAAAGTAAATACATGTTGTTTTCTACCAGCTATAACAATAGGTGTTGGGTAGCCTAGTGGTTAAGAGCATTGGACTAGTAACCAGAAGGTTGCAAGTTCAAACCCCCGAGCTGACAAGGTACAAATCTGTCGTTCTGCCCCTGAACAGGCAGTTAACCCACTGTTCCTAGGCCGTCATTGAAAATAAGAATTTGTTCTTAACTGACTTGCCTAGTAAAATAAAGGTCAAATAAAATGAAAGGTGTTGTACATGCACTTTGATACCAGCTCCCTTTTGTAATGGCTGTATATATCTTCAGAGAGAAACAATCAGACTTACATTATGTCTGGAAAGAAGCCAACTCGTCACTTTGAATTCAGTCTTTCTGTTGCACAGCATCCAATGTTGATCTTTATTTTTAGCCAGGAAGCTCAATGCCAGGTGCGCAGCCCTGCCCCCGCCCCATACACACACCGCTTTTTCTGTAACTGGTCTACACACAATTCCCCATAATGTCAAAAAGGAATTATGTTTACAAATTAATTAATGAAAAGCTTATGGTAAGCCTAAATAAGTTCAGGAGTAAAAATGTGCTCAATAAGTTGCATGGACTCTGTGCAATAAGTGTTTTTACCATTTTTAATTGAGTACCACATCTCTGTGACCCACACACAAATCTCTGTAAGATCCCTCAGTCGAGCAGTGAATTTCAAGCACAAAAAAGAGGGTGGTTTTCCAATGGTTCACCAAGAAGGGCAACTAGTGGTAGATGGGTAAAAAATAAAACCGTGACATGAATATCTGTTTGAGCATGTTGAAGTTATTAATTACACTTTGGATGGTATATCAATACACCCAGTCACTACAAAGATGCATGCACCCTTCCTAATTCAGATGCTGGAGAGGAATGAAACCACAGAGATTTCACCATGAGGCCAATGGTGATTTTAAAACAGTTTAATGGCTGTGATAGAAGATGACTGAGGATGGCGCAACAACATTAGTTACCCCACAATACTAACATAAATGAGAATGAATAGAATACAAAAATTCAGAAACTTGCAGCCTGTTTGCAATAAGCCAATAAAATACTGCAAAGTAATTAACTCCTGAATACAAAGTGTTATGTTTGGGTTAAATCCATCACCTCACTGAGTACCACTTCATATGTTCAATTATGATGGTGTCTGCATCATGTTATGGGTATGCTTGTCTTCGGCAAAGACTAGGGAGTTTTTTGTGATATAAGAAATAGAATAGAGCTAAGCACAGGCAAAACCCTAGTGTAAAACTTGGTTCAATCTACTTTCCAACAGATACTGGGAGACAAATTAACCTTTCAGCAGGACAGTTACCTAAAACAGAATGTCAAATTTGCTTACCAAGACAACATTGAATGTTCCTGAGTGGCCTAGTTAGTTTTGACTTAAATTGGCTTGAAAATATCTGTCTAGCAAATATCAATAACCAACTTGACAGAGCTTGAATATTTTTTTTAAGGGATAATGGGCAAATATTGCACAATGCGGGTGTGATTCTAACATATATTTTGGAAAAAGTCAAGGGATGTGAATACTTTCTGAAGGCACTGTATATTGTTTTGTAAAGTTGCTCTGAACCCACTGCTCGCAAGTCGTCATGACGTCAAGATAGCCTGTTGGTTTGCTCTGTACAGAGCTCGGTGCGCCCGGGTTGTGCCTGTTTTCAAGTCTGCGCTGTATGGAGATTGCGCACGCCGGGTATCCAAACTTGCATTGATTGAGATGCGGTCACTGGTCAAGTGTGTGTTGCAAGCTACCACAGCAGCATAACGTTTCATTAACACACGATAATACTTGATTTACGTCATCAATACTCGGTCTGGTTGGCTGATACGCGCAGCACAGAGGCAGAAAGACATAAAGAAGAGCGCCTGAATCAACGACCCTCTGACTCGAATCCATCCCTTCTTCAGTTGGAAGTTGCACGTGTCAGGGCAGCAGCAACACAGGGAGTCTAGACTAGCTAACCACCACTCAAATATCTACACGAGCCACTAGCCTGCCAGCCATATATCATGAGTTGGAAGATCATAAATATATTAAGTTATTATTTTAAAACGTTTAATTTTGAGCACCCCTGAAATGTCTGTGCACTGTGCTGCTCAATGCAAATATCCACACTCTGCTGCGCAAGTACTGACACCTCTTATTCACAAGAAACTCTTAATTTTGCTTTTTTCCTCCAGGAGAGGCAGGTCTTGACTAAAGTTTATTAACTTCCTCTGGGCCAATGAGGTGACGACTGCGTTTTACCCACTGACCAATGGGACAGATTGAGAGATTGTAGGTGGATGTTGCTTAGCAACTGCAGGTAGAATCTAGGATCATGTTGGTATCATTGTCTTATCTCACCTCCCAGAGAGACAATACATTTTATGTGTTGTGACTTTTGAAGATGACATCTGTTTAAATGCGTAAAATAATTTGAAGTTAAGTATTTTTTTATACTTAAACTAAAACCTTATTTCCTTTTATAACGTCACTGCACAATGTCCCTTTAAGTCAGACCACTTTTAATTTAATACAATAAATACCCAAAGCCTATACTGAGTGTACAAAACATTATGAACACCTGCTCTTTCCATGAAATAAACTGACCAGGTGAATCCAGGTGCAAGCTATGATCCCTTATTGATGTCACCTTAAATCCACTTCAATCACTGTAGATGAAGGGGAGGAGTCAGATTAAAGATGGATTTTTAAGCCCTGAGACAATTGAGACATGAATTGTGTGTGTGTGCCATTCAGAGGGTGAATGAGCAAGACAAAAGATGTAAGTTCTTTTGAACAGGGTATGGTACAGTGGAGGCTGCTGAGGGGAGAATGTCTCAATAATGGCTGGAACGGAGCAAATGGAATGGCACCCAACACCTAGAAACCATGTGTTTGATGTATTTGATTACATTCCACTGATTCCGCTCCAGTGATTACTGTTCTCCCCAATTAAGGTGCCACCAACCTCCTGTGGCATGGTAGTAGGTGCTAGGTGCACCGGTTTGTGTCAAGAACGGCATCTCCGCTGTTTTTTTTTTTAAAGATCAACAGTTTCCTGTGTGTATCAAGAATGGTCCACCAGCCAAAGGACATCCAGCCAACTTGACATAACTGTGGGAAGCATTGGAGTCAACATGGGCTGGCATCCCTGTGGAACCTTGTAGTCCATGCCCCAACGAATTGAGGCTGTTCTGGGAGCAGAAGGTGTTCCTAATGTTTGGTATACTGAGTGTATACTGCCAACCCATTGGAAAATGCCTTCCTTAATTGAGACGTAAATGTGTTATAGTACTTAATCAACGGACAGATTTTCTACTGTAGAATAATGGGGCAGGCCTACTATTATCAAATGAATACTGCTATAGTTATAGTTGTACTATTAAAAAACATTGATATGACAAAATGAAACAAAATGAAGTATTCCCATACTTTCCTAGATCCTATGTTTTTTATTGTCAGGTTGCATCTTGTATAATTTTCCATCTGAGGTGAGTTTGGCTGGACTTTTAAGGGAGGCTACTATTGATAAAGCTGAGCGCGCGAGACAACATGGTTTGGGGGGTAGATGCTGAAGTTTTAGACAGATTGCAGCTTTCTGACTGGTAAGCAGGAAAACAAGCACAGACTCCCACACAAACATATGCACTCCCCTCCTACAATGCTGCCGTCTCCCACAAGGCAGCGCGTCACAGCTGTGATCCTTTAGTCTCCTGACTAATTAGAGAAACTGAAGACTTAAGACTTCTTCTTGAGTGAAGAGTTGCTTTTTATTGTTTCAGTCACCCCCCTTCTTTCTTCCAGTAGTTTTTCAGCTTTTACTTTTACTTAACTACACTTTTCTCTGTGGCGTGTCTTGGTTCGGTTTATCTTTGTAGGTGGCTGTGTTTCTGTAAGTCTGTTTCTCAACCCAAATCCAAAAAGGATATATTAAACGTAGAGATCACGGAAGGTGACATAATACTACGTGTATGAAAGACATTATCACCCAAAAATATTACCAAAAAGAAGGGTGGCGAAAACCTCTTAAGATTCACCACTTCATCCTCAGGAGGGTCCAGTACAAGTATAAAAATAAGTAATAACAATCATTATAAACCACAAAACAAGAGCATGTCAACAGAACACAAACTCACCAACAGACAAATAGAAGTCAAGTTCTTCAATGCACCTTGTGGAAACATCATCTAGTCATAAATGCTACTATATAATACTAAATTACTCTTTGCTTGCATACACTTAAATACATTAAGACTCTGGTTACCATTCAAGCTACTGTAAACCACTCTGCAGAATAGCATTGTATCGGCAGTGTAGAAATGAACAATGATATTTTTCTAAAGTGATTGTGAAGGTAGGAATGAATTCTGTTCCTGGTAATCAGGGAGGGAAAACAGACAAAATAGTATCAAGCTTTTTTCTTGCAAGCTTAAAATCTATTTTGAGCAGGGTTTTTTTTATCAGTAAACTTATTTTCTCCTGAGCCTAAATAAACGTTTTACACTGAATCCTGTCTGCTGGCATTAGCTCTATCCCAGCATCAGCACCAAGCAAACAGCTTTGAGCCATCCCTGCCAAGTAGGGGGCCTGCCATCCTCCCTTTTCAATCTCAACAACCCCACACAACTGTGATGCAGGGTTTTTGTTAATCTCTTCAACTGTAGAGAGATTGGAACTGTTCACATTTGAAATTCAATTGCCTGCACTTAACTCTGGCTTCTCTATTTCCTACTGAGTTGGCATTTGGTCTCTGATGCTCATTAACCCTGTGTGACCCAACATTGTAAAAATACCAGACAAGTCACCCGTGATACAAGTCAGTATTTGACGTCCATCCATGTCTGAGGATGTCGGGAGAGGACATGGAAACTGGCCACTAGGGGAAATAGTGAGCGCTGTTACCTTCAAGAAGGTATTGGGGACGGGGATAGTGGATGGGTGTAAGCAACTGCCTCTGATTCCTAAGGTTGCAAGTTTGAATCCAGCAATAGAAAGTTAACCCTTACCTTAAGCATTCGGAATGAATGC
The DNA here is from genome assembly GCF_034236695.1 of Oncorhynchus nerka. NCBI lineage: Eukaryota > Metazoa > Chordata > Actinopteri > Salmoniformes > Salmonidae > Oncorhynchus > Oncorhynchus nerka. Next base: position 77,877,701 of record NC_088423.1, read on the forward strand.
TTAACCTTAAGAATGTGGAGTTAATGCCTGAACTTAAGCCTAAACTTAAGAATGTGGAGTTAATGCCTGAACTTAAGCCTAAACTTAAGAATGTGGAGTTAATGCCTAAACTTAACCTTTAAGAAATTTGTCGTTTGGAACAACTTTGAAATTTGACTTTTGAGAAACATGGATGAACATCTAATTCTGATGTGAGACCGTGAGAGCTGGTAGCAGCATACAGTGTTTTCCTGCAATCATGTCAAACACTGCATAGTGCATCTCCGTAGATGTATCTTACAATAATATTGGTTCAGTGTCAGTATGATTAATGTAGCATCAGTAGCCTCTGGAAAATGTGAAAACTGTCCACTCATCTAACACCACACTGGCCCCTACACAAGCATATGTTGTAGGTCATCCATGCATGTACATGACATGAAATATGTTTTCCTGTCTTTTATAAGATGTAGTGATTATGTACAAAACAATGTACATCTAGAAACAAACATTCTGAATCAGAGCGAGAGGCAGTTTTGTAAGTGTTGCAAAAAAGCTAAATTGGGTTTGAAGGGTTGACACACTGATAGAAACACTTGGAAAAAAGGTGCTCTCTAGAGCTTAAAGGTTTTTTTCGGCTGATCCATAGGAGAACCCTTTGAAGAACCCTTATGGGTTCCATGTAGAACCCTTTCCACAGAGGGTTCTACTTGGAGCCCAAAAGGGCTCTACCCGGAACTAAAAAAGGTTCTACATGGAACCAAAACAAGTTCTCCTATGGGGACAGCTGAAGAACCCTTTTGGAACCCTTTTTTCTAAGAGTGTAAGGCCACAATCATATTTTGATAGACAAGTTTCCTTTACAAATTCTGCAAATATGGACAACCAAATACTTCAAGAGTAACTTTGATGCCTTCTCTACACATCTAAATAACAAAACTGTATGTCTTTTTTTATGTGGTTTATGAGGTCAGAATAGTGCTGTTGACGACAATTCATGTTATGCTAGAGAAGTTCCATTGAAAGTGCTCTACAATTGAAGATAGAAAGGACAATAAGATATTACTCAAATTAAGTTATATGTTCTCCATACACAGAAAATTTAAAAAATAGTGTGTACTTTAAAACATATAAACATTTGAATTGTTCAAGTTGATCAATTTGGCTATTTCAGACAAAATATAACTTCATTTTAAATGTATATACCATTAGACAATATTTTTCATTACATGTAAATGCTTAGGACCCATTTTGATGTGATTTTAATATCATTTATGACCACAAATTGTTGTTACCATTGAAACTTTATGACATAAATAAATGCATTTGAAAGGATGATGAGGAAGCTGCGGGTATAAACTGAAGTCAAAAGTTGGAGTAAGTTGGAGGAGAGTAATACAGTATGATGGTGTTTTATTACCATGTTTTAATTATCATTATCAATCCAGTGAAACTGGCTTTTTATAAAGGGTAGCTTTGGTCTCTGTCCCATGTTGCTAAATTTAAATATTTAAAAAGGGTTTATGGAAATTTCTGTCATGCACCCTGGATTTGAAATGTAAAGCAGAGCAGTAGAAGATGGTTGCTGGGACCCACTCCCTACCAACAGAACAGGACAGAACCCTGGCATTACATTGATTTGGGGTTCTGATATATTATTTTCTGGATCTGGGCCTGCACTAGGAGATATTGCAGTCCATAGGCAGTTGCCTGACAAGTGACACCTACTTTAGCTACAGAATAAGGTAAGCTTTGCTGCACAGATTCCTTTATGCTTGGATTGCACAGGTAGAATAGCACCACAGGATTGTCTCTCAAATCTTTCCATGGTTTCCTGTCAAACTTGATAACCTCAATGGAGATGTTAGTGTCTCATTTTCAACTGGCCTCATAAGTACAGTACATGTGGATGACCTTAGATCTGCTTTGTCAAACAAGGTGAGTGATCTAAAGCAAGCTATACAGGTAACTGCCAAGATAAATACCAAGATAAATACCAACATAAAGTGTCCTAATAGATTGTTGGGCCATTATGAGCCAGAACAGATTCAATGCACCTTGGCATGGATTCTACAATGTCCAGGACTCTATTGGAGGGATGTGACACCATTATTCCACAAGAAATTCCATAATTTTGTGTTTTATTGATGGTGGTGGAAAGCACTGTATCAGGCACCACTCCAGAATCTCCCATAATTGTTCAATTGGGTTTAGATCTGGTGACTGAGATGGACATGGCATATGGTTTACATCATTTCCATGCTCACCAAACCATTCAGTGACCACTCGTGCCCTGTGGATGGAGTGATTGTCATCCTATGGGGGCATAGCCATGGTAGCCAAAATAATGGCCTGCCCAGCATTTTTATACATGACCCTAAGCACTGCTTAATGTTAATTGCTTAATTAACTCAGGAACCACACCTGTGTTTAAGCACCTGCTTTTAATATACTATCCCTCATTTACTCAAGTGGAGTGTTTCCATTATTTTGGTTTCCTGTAGCTATCAGTAACATTATTGGTCTGATAGGTCATATATGATATTCCAGACAGCTGTACATTAGCTTGTTAGGTCTTGTCAGTTTCTACTCTATATATTTATATTATGGTGCATGATTTCATTAGAATGGATTCATTTCATTAGATTGAATTCATTTCATTTTGATTTGAAACTCCTATTTGGTATCATCAGGTACCATGAATCTGCCTTGATTTATTGGTGGTTAATTTGCAGAGAGATCTTAGCAGGGTGTCTAGCTAGGAGATTGACAACACCAGTATTCAAATATAATATATATGCAGAATTGTTGGTTGGTTTGTTAGAATGGTTATAAGAAGGATAATCCTAATGCATATATTCAGTGTTTTGCCCATAAACTGTATTCTGGTCCTGGAACCATTGCTTAAAGGAATAATCCACTCAAAAGTATACATTTTTTTCATTAGTCCACTGTTGATAGAGTCCCAACATGTGTTGCATGTCAGCAATCAAGTTTTCAAGATATAGAACTTTTCAAAAAGCAAGTTGTTGCCACATCATCATGATTCATGAAGAATGGGGGGGGTGGGGGGGGTACAAATAATCTCTTTACCAGGTAATGTCTGCTGTTGTGAAATAAAGTGACATAAAATCACTATATAGCTGTGATGGCTCAGCAGTATGCTCAGCCCTGCTACCTCTACTCAGGAACTCAGCCAAAACACACCCAAAATGTATAGAGCTTGTGATGACTCACCCTCAGGGGAATGTATTGTATTGTGCATGTAGCCTTGCATTTCAGCACTACAGCTTTACCCCAGCTTTGCCACTGTGTTGTTCTCCATCTGAATCGTGCCTTCTGAGTAGGAATTTCAGATTGATAAGCGTTTAGGTTTTGAGTAAGGGATCTTCAAAAAGACATGCTAGACAAAATAGACTGAATGCTATGTAGATGATGTCTATATTCGGCCATTTTTATTTGAAAATGAACTATTTCACCCGGTAAAGAGGTCCTTTGTGAAAGGAAAACAGAATCTGAAGCTGTAATGACAGTATGTATATGTGCCACAAACACAGTATATTGTATGGTTTCTACCTCAAGGGGTGTTTGACGCAGTGATTACGAACTGATTACTGTTCAGAGCCGGTTTCTCAACCTCAACCTTCAACCTTTCCTTATTCAAATAGTGTAAAAACAAAAACACACCTGACCTTCTCTATCCAATTACACAGCATTTACTAAATTAACATGTAACAACATGGTAATACAATGTTGTTGCTATTAATTACTGCTTTACTACACAAGAATAAGTGTAACTTAATGTGAAGTGTTACCAAGAACCTAGATATCCAAAAGGAACAAAATAGGCTGACATAAGTCAATTGTATTGTAACAGGGCAATACGTATTTGTATTTAATCCACATTTTTTCGTAAAGCATGCACATTTGGAAAGGTGAACTGCTGTTGTGCATGGACATAGTCTATCAAAACAGGTTAACCTTGATCAAATCAAAGTTTATTTGTCACGTGTGCCGAATACATCCTTACAGTGAAATGCTTACTTACAGGCTCTAGTCAATAGTGCAAAAAAGGTTTTAGGTGAACAAAGTAAAGAAATAAAACAACAGTAAAAAGACAAGCTATATACAGTAGCGAGGCTATAAAAGTAGCGAGGCTACATACAGACACCGGTTAGTCAGGCTGATTGAGGTAGTATGTAGATATGGTTAAAGTGACTATGCATATATGATGCACAGAGAGTAGCAGTAGCGTAAAAGAGGGATTGGCGGGTGGTGGGTGGCGGGACACAATGCAGATAGCCCGGTTAGCCAATGTGCGGGAGCACTGGTTGGTCGGCCCAATTGAGGTAGTATGTACTGTACATGAATGTATAGTTAAAGTGACTATGTATATATGATAAACAGAGAGTAGCAGCAGCGTAAAAAGAGGGTTTGGGGGATTGGGGGGCACACAATGCAAATAGTCCGGGGTGCCATTTGACTACCTGTTCAGGAGTGTTATGGATTGGGGGTAAAAACTGTTGAGAAGCCTTTTTGTTCTAGACTTGGCACTCCGGTACCGCTTGCCATGCGGTAGTAGAGAGAACAGTCTATGACTGGGGTGGCTGATGTTGGCCAGCACAGGCCAAAGGTTTCTCACAAAGACATGGCGCAGTGCCAACACTGTGTATTAACTCTTCGTGTTAAGGTCATGATTAGGGTAGAAAAACCTGATCCGAGAGCAACGCTTCCAGTCCTATCAATCATTCCATAATATACACAGCATGTTACTCTATGCTCCAATTATGCCCTTAGTATTATACTTCCTTTTATACTTCCCTGTTTATTGAGACCCCTCACACATGGAAAAAAGCAACTGTTCCTAACATTCCCTTTAGTAGGAGTGACAATTTGTTGTTATAGAAGTTGGATTGAGGTAGCCTATCTGTACGATTTTAGTAATGAAGCTAATGTTAGCCATCTTGGATTTTCGTTATGGAAACGTATGGTCTCATCCCTCTAGGGTAAGAATATACTTTATGCAATTACAAATTTGAGTGAACTATCACTTTAAGTCTCATCGATGTCGGGGGATGAACGTAGAGTTACCTATTGTGTTGCCATGGCAGCCTTATCAAATCATGGCTACACTAGTATTATTGGTGTTAAAAGGTCCTTATGTTTGACAGAACAAGAGAATTATATTTTCTCCATTACTTTTTGTCCTTGCATTGGTAAGGCTTTTTATGTGTACTTAGAATTGTGAAGGGAGAAGATGTCCGTTGGAGTTCCTTTGGTTACATAGACATCTGGGTAGCTCATGTCTTCATCAGGAGAAGCAGACATTTGTAATTGTTGACATTCATCTGCATTTGCAACATCTTACTGGCGTTGCAAATCCCTTCTTGTTTGGACAAATATAGCTCTTAAATAATAAAAACAATATCCAGCTTATATCTGCAAGTTAGTGAGACACCCACACTCATTTACAGCGATAGGCAAATTACCTTAATGATGACTCATACCATTCGCTTAAAGACTTTTTTAAAGCACATTAAAAATCCTTTCATTCCAAGCCCAGGCGCCCCTGAGAAAGAAGAATGGTGTAAAGCTTTGCTGTGAACAGCGACCATGGGGCCATGGTTATTGTCAAAAATGCCCTCCCAAGTAAATTCCCCTGGAAACTCCCCTCATGTTCTAGTGCACAACAAACATATCAGTCATGTTTATAGAAGTGCAAATCATAAAGCCTGCATAAATAATGAGTCATTTCACAAACATGACATAATAGCTTTGTAAATCATTCATAAGCTTGTGTCATACTTGGGTGACATAGCTCATACTGGGGTGGCTACAATGGCATTACCACATGGCAAAACACATGATCTACACAGCATATTACATGTTACAGTTCTACAGTATGTCATTCTTTAAAATAGTCATTCATGTCAAATTACATGTCTGTTATACCACGGTTAATTATGGTGTGCTATAGCAGAATAATACTAATTCAACCAAGAAGTACATGCTGGAAATAATTTAATAATTACATTTTAAATGTAACCTTTATTTAACTAGGCAAGTCAATTACAATGATGGCCTATCATAAATATGTTGTGTATGGAATAGATAAAATAGCGAGTTTATCTGTAAAACCTCTGAAGTAAAATCATATTCTTATGATAGTGAATGAGGTAATTGGTGTGGCGCTGCAGGCCAGTTTACTGTGGGTGAGCATGCATCTAACATAGGTTTTCAGGATGGGACAACAAAAAAAGAGGACTTAGCTTCCCTGCCAGCTGCCACAACAATGTATATTTGTCCAATCCGATCAGATCTGAGAGTACCTCATTCCTAAAACCAGTAAGAACCTGACACTCATTTTAGGCCTCAGGCCTTAGGGGTGCAAGTGTTAACAGTCCCTGTCTTATCTGGCTGCATCAACTTTACTTTGTTGTAAAAAAAAAAAAAAATGTAAGTTGTGTAATTGGAGTCTTTAACAGGTTGTAAAAGGTACTGAAAGGATTCTGATGCAGTGATATGATATATCTTTCCTGGTCAGGGGAGACAAAAGCACACAGCAAACTGCCAGAGCAAAGCATGTCATCTGAATGGTAAATCTTCTTTGCAGTGTATTACATCCAAAGGCTTTGTGTCCCTGAATTTGGCTGGTAGAATGCACAAAGGAAGCAGTTTGTTCGCCCCTGACAAGTGTGCTTTTATTTGCCTCGGCCCTTTGATGTATCGAGAAACTTTGGCTGTGATATCCCTCGTGGACAAATGCAGGAGAAATCCCACTCCTTCGTATCATCCTTAACAATTCCTCACCATTCACTGGAGAGCCTTCATTCACTTTAAGACCTTAACTTTGAACCTTTGTGCCTACCGTCTGTTTCTCAAGTGTAATGAGGAATTTTGTATGACTTTATTGTTGGGGGTGGATAGTCGGTTGAAGTGAGGGACATGTTAGGAATCTTTGAGTAATGCTACAGAAGCATCACATCACAAACACATTAGCCCTGTGTTGATGCTTCATTAGCTGTCCTTTGGTGACATTCACCTTTGCACCTGCTGCATTTAAAAGGACTTCCAAGTTTTGAGACAAATATTCTTCCTCAATTATATTCAACATCAGTAGCAAATTGCTCACACCGGTGAAACAAAGAAAACATGTTGACAGGTTAAAAAATATTTGTTTGTAAATCCAATGGATTGAAACACAGCAGCTGCATGGGTCTGGTCATGTTCGTAGGTATAAGCTGATCATATAAAAATGCTAAGTATCTGCATGGAGCCAGAGAAGTGTGAGATTTACACAAGGCCCCAACACTGTAATTGGGTGTTGACTTTGTGTTGACTGACAGCTTTGTTCTGACTGTATGCTTGAATAAAAGTTCTCTCATCTCAGCTGCCTTCTGTGAACAATATTATGAATAGAGCCCAACCGATCATGACCCCTAAACTGCTTTTCCCATAGCATAGACAAAAGTATAGATATGAGTCCTACTCCAGTGAATAGAGTGAGGGCTTAAGATGGCGTAACAGATAGCTTTTAGGGGTGTGAAAGTTGGGTGCTGAAAAGGGATGGTATGACCAGTATTTCTCTCTCACTTATTTGTAATGGGAGTAGTTAGCTTTGAACTTGGGCCCCAGCAGAAACTTCCATGAGTATGGAAGACAGTGTCTCTGACTACTGGACTAATATCATTATATTGTAAGAATTGAAGGCCAATCTACTACACTTCAGGTAGTTATTTTTTTATATTAGTGTAATGGACTGTGTGGGTTGTCAGGCTAGTCATAAATGCAAATGATCAGGTCAGCACTCCTCGGAAGCCTGCAATGCCTTTGGCCTGGCTAAGGAACAGTATGCAAATGTACTTATTCAAATGTACACCTACCTCTTTGTACACATACATGGGCCAATGAACTACTGCTTATGGACTGAGCAATACCATCACTGTATCTGTCTGTATATGTTGTTTATTAAGAGGAGCAATTCTTACCCTAGTGAAATGGGTGTGTTCATTCTTACCCTCAGCTCAGGGAGAGGGCAAGCAGCTCTACAGACCTGCAAAAGCCCCAAAAGTAATAGCAACATGCATATTTAATTTATTTTGAAATGTACATGGTTGGTTCCGAAATGTTGCTATTTAGTGATGAGCTCAGGCAAACCTGACAGGGTATGATTTATGACAAGCTCAGAGCTGTCAGCATGCAACAGGCCCTAGCAGAGCCATAAACAAACACATATCACCCCACTGGGAAAAAACTGGTTGAATCAACATTGTTTACACATAATTTCAACAACAACAACAACAAAAATATGATGATGTTGAAATCAATGTTGAAAACTGATTGGATTTGCAAAAAGTACTTTTTTTCACCCAACTTTTTACCTAAATCCAACGTCATGGTGACATTTTTTGTTGATTTCACATTGAAGTAATATTAGTTGAACTGACGTCTGTGCCCTATGGGATGTGACAACAACAAGGAAGAGAGTTAAGAAAGAGTAAAAACATACATTGTTATGAAGGAAATTCCTGTTCCTCATCGAGATTTATTTTACCCCATATCATTGTGGTTACCTTAGGATTTTGGCCATGAAGGCCAGTCACTTTATGTCACAAGTTGGACCAACAGAATATGACTTGAGTATGACACTAGCAAGTAGACTGGGGAGGGGACATGTAATCTGATAAACCTATATTGATTCTGATGTTGCAGTGCAGCATGACAGAGAAGAACTACAAAGAGTTCAGCACACCGTGATGAGAAGATAAATAGGTTTTGCTAGTGTTCTCTTCCTAAAGGGCAGTCGAAATACGAGAGGGGTGTCTGCGTTACAAAAGCATCATTTAAAGCAATTCTCTCTTTTCTCTCTGTCCTTTTGTGACAGAAAAATACTTACTCTTTCTGCATATTGGATTCTTAAATGGTAAATAAAAAGGGAGTGAAACAGTTTCACTGTCATGCTAATAATTGTGCAAATCCATGTGCTCAGTATGCACTCATCTGTAGAGCCAAACATCCTGTAAACAGAGACATGGGGAGAGAAGTTGAAGAGATGGACTGGGATCTGAGGGTTAGAGATATCCCGCCATCAGTATGTACGCTATTTTTAGCGCAGGTACTAGTAACTCGTGACGTGAGGCACTCATTATCAATATTTATGGAACAAAGATTGAGACAGAGTAATGATACGCAATCCTCTTAGGACGCATCCACCCATAATAGTTGTCGTTACAGGCAACAAAGGAAAATGCTGATGGACAAAAAAAATGTAGGCGGGCACTTTACATTTAGTAATGATTTCCGAGACCAGGCTATGCCCAAATGTAATTAACAGGCGTAAACAAGAAAGCCGGATGACCTAAAATACATGTTAAACTATAAAGAAACACACATTCTAAATCAATAGCTACAGTTAAACAAGTTAAGGATTGTATTTTGGCCTAGCATTTTCCAAGCTAGCACTGCAATACAAACACTATTTCACCTGTTGGAGCCTACTGAAAGAAACCCAATGTAATCACACATCTCTAAGGACTGCACTACATATAAAATGAATAATGCATGAGGAATCTATTGAGGAAATGATCTTACAAACCCACAAAACAATAAAAAAAAAAAAATTTAAAAGTGATTGAATTCTACCAGACTGTGGATCTATTGATTTGATTTTGATTATCAAATCAGGGTAAAAATGATATTGCAACTCAAAACTATGTACTGTTGCTATAAAATGAACAAAAAACTAAAGCCTTCGTGACTATTGTATGAGACGAGAGAATCCTGGATAGAGAACCTACAGGTAGTTAGTTGATGATGCTGCAGGTGAAGAGTTGCTCACCCCTTGCAGAAACAGAATTTTGGGCAAATGCCATATGGTCTGGTCCATCTTTAGCAGTGGGCAGGTCTAAATAGGGGGTTTTGTACAGAATTATCATTATTTGGCTAATAATGAGCCTCAAGGGAAACATGGGCCGGTGATTTAGAAATCCCTTGGCCAATTTCAGGTCCCAGTCCGTCCCTGACCCCCACCATAATGGTGGGACCTGTGAGTAGTTCTCACAGGAGTAGGTCTAGTTTCTGTTCGTTGAGGATTCAGGAACTGGAAATGTATCATATCAATGTGTTGACTAGGAGTAACAAATTCTCATATGTTTGTTACAATGTTTTTTGCTCATACTGAGTTTTTGTGCTGACTGAAACTGAGTTCCTTTTTGTGTGCGTTGTGAATATGCTGTAATGGAACATTGTCGGATTGGTTTTCATTCCTTTGGGACTTTTGTTTCAAGATTGCTAATATGTACGGTCCCCGCTGTTAACTGACCTGTTTTGCTTTAAACATTAAGTTCTGGTACATGGCCCCATTGTAGGAATCACTTCCTGGAATGGTCTTGGTGTTGATCAGTCTTGGATCTGTCCAATCACAGCTTGGAAAGATAAGAAGAGAATAATACTAACAAACCAGTTCATCTACAACACTTAAAGTCATGTGCATGTTTTGTAGACAAGAGGTGACTGATATTGTAGGGTAGGGCACATGGCATAGGGGAGAATTCCATGCCAACTTACATGTAGTCCAGGAATCAAGTGATCAATTGGTGACCTCGGAGTCAGCCATAAGACATTGTGGTGCAGAGTGCGGGGGAGGGCATGGATAGTGGAAAAGGGGCGAGCATGAGTCAGTGGCAGAGTGTGTGAAAGCTGTGGGAGCAGAAGAAGCGTTAACAACATGACAAGTAGATGTAAGTCAAGTTGCCATGTTATGAGGAGGACTAAGGAGGACAGAGTAGGATGACGGTAGAAGACGGAGAGGTGACGGGTGAAGTACATTCTAATGTACCACCTTCTAGAGAGCTAGGCTTTGTGCTTGTGGGAGGGCTACTACTAATCAAACTTAGTGATCTAATCATGTGTGGTTCATCCACAGTTTGCCTTAATTTAGCACGGAGCTGATTGGAGTCTGAAATAAGTGAGAATTAAACTAAAGAAAATGTAGTATCCATTGCCATAGAGGGAGACTGATTTATTTTTGTGTGCTGTTATTTTTGCCAAACAAAACAGTCTTAGGGAACAGCCTTGCTGTAGAACAGGTATTGAAACTACATCCATGTTTAGTTGACATGTGATGAGAAAATACATTTTTTTACATAGCTAAAGAATAGGCTATCTGATTGTGCACAAGTGATGTTTTTGAGGGTATCAAGTTGGTTTCAGGGACTTCATAGTCTTGCACAGCCCTCTTGACTTCCATAACCCACCCCAAACACACACACAGTAACACACAAACGCACAAACACACACACACACACAGGTTGATGGAATTTATGTATGTTTACCTGGGGAATGCTATCTCTCTTTACTCTAGAAGTTGTCTCTTGGACTGGAAGTTAAAATAGACATACAGTATGTACAGAATCAGAATTAGAGGAGGTTTACCATGCATGCAAGTGTCAGTGGCATCGTGTTTTCGGGTGCAGCCCTCCGATTGAGTTGTGTTACATTGTTAAACCTAGTTGTCTAATTAGTCCAACGGTCCACGTATCCTATGTGGTGCGTGCAGTATGCATATGCTAGAGATCTAATGTAGCCATAGGCTACCATTCCTACAGTATTTGCCATGAGCGACGAATTATTAATACCATTCTGTTTCACTTATTTTACAACTCCCTAGATAGTTCGAATCCTGGTTCAAAGTTGGGCAAATATCTCCTATTACTCATGTTACTTACCAGTACATTTGTAGCGCATATAGAAGTGTCACAGGTGTGACGAATACCCCAAGCATAGCGCTTCGTCACTGCATAACAATTAGATGGCTCAGTGTTCGCGGTGCAACTGATGGAATTTTACTGAAAACAGATATCGCGTTTGAACTTGGAATTAATGGTTGTAAACTGAAACATTTAGGATTTAAACCATTGAGGTGTAGGCTACAACAAAATACCTAAACATATCTAGAAGTTTAGGGCATAGCTTAGGCTACTTGAAGACGTGGATTCACTTCAGATTTTTCTAGGCATTTGAAAACGAAGCAAATAACAGTATATTGCAAATGTAAGTATATGAGTCTGGCTCTGTTTCGTCCACAACGCTAGTTTAATTTTTTTAGCAGCAACAAGTTCTCAAAGAACATCATCTCACTAGCGAGAGGGACGATAAGAGATTGAGAATTTGTTTGTCTTATCGGGTATCATCCCACCTCTGATTGAAAAAAATCGAAATGTTAAAAGTTGTGCCGGCTTTGCGTAATATTGCCTGAGTGGTAACAATAGACAGGCAGCAAAAGCTATTAACCTAGGCTACTTCGTGCATATGTCTTATATTGTACAACTGTTAGGGGGGCTGAACATTATTGTGCAAACATAGCCTAATTTAAATAATTGAGATTGTATTCATTGAGTGGTCAGTTAGGGTCCCTCATAAACTTGACTGCCTTCGCTTATTTCAATCACGCAAGACCTCTAATGGCGTTGTCCGGGGGAGGGTATTGCGTATATCTGTCTTTCTATCTATACAGGCTTTTGTGAAAATCGCGGCTGGTTGTTGTTTGTCCTGACTGTAGAGCCACCAAGGTGTTACAGACTATAAGCACGCGGAGATTGCAAAGGGTTATTAGATTGATAAATCACCGAAGTGGTGGGCGATCTACTGAGCACAGCAGAAGTTCTCATATGATGACTTCAAACAAGACACATTACCTACCAGCATCTGTTGGAGTGAGTGGATATTAAGACACTTCTATCTCCAGGACAGCGTTGAGGAAAATGGTAAGTAACATGGAAATACAATCGAAACAGGAATGGTATCCAAGAAATAGCAATGCTTGCGATTTAATCCGGGAATTAATATAGGCTAGCTGGATGATGGGATGGACTCTGTGGGCTACTTAAGAAACTCTCAACAGAGACCCATGTGTATGTTAAGAATGATGATGTTGGCAAAGCTTGCGTACAAATATTGGAAGACATTTCTAAGCTCAAGAAATGCAGGTAAACTATGTATTGGGATATATTGTATCATCTGTGCGCGCAATGAGCGAGTGTGCTGTATTGTCTTTGAGGACTTTAAGGTTGTGTATATTGCCAACCAGGGTTTTACGGTATGTATTGAATATTTTTTTTCCAGTGTGGTGCCAATGAAAAGCAACATGTGTGTACCTGTCGTCCTGCCCTGTACATGGCTTGAAGAGTGCGACAAAAACCCAGCAGGATCAGCATTGTTAGGTGTACAGCTATTTGGAGATGCTATTTGATTGAGCCTTTGTGGTGACTAGAGGCTTTTGGTATAGATGCTGCTTTTCTTAAGGTCCGGCCAACATGTGATCAAATATTAACAGGACGGGCTTGGGGAGAAAAACGTTCACGTGACGAGGCGTTGAGAAGCAGTAGAGTAAAGCAGTATCAAATGGCACTTAACAAAACTATAGATTTTTTTTGCCCCCTTAGTTACCCTCGCTGTGTTATGCTTTCAGCACGTTGGACAGAGGCACCGGAGTCGTTGCATGGACTAAAACACCAAGTGGACATCAACTCTCTTTTGCTGTTCCCTTACCAAAGCTGGGGAATTTTTTTCAACTTTTGGTAAGAGTATGCTGAGGGAGCCCTGTGATCTAAAACGGAAAATAGGAGAAATGCGCGTATCAATGAAGGGCTTGCGCTTTGAGATTGGTCTCGCCACTTAGAGCATGTGAAAGTTGAAATCTTAGAGCCGCTGTATAGGGCGTGCGTTCTTTTCAAGCTCCAGTCGTGGTATACAGCTTTAACTTTGGGAAATGCAAGTCTTGGTCTTGGAGATCTAACCACTGATAGTGGTTGTCAGCCCTTAAAAAGGTAAGAGTTCACACCATTGTGATTCATTGTTATTCATTCGCAATCCTTGTCATTATCGTCTATATTGTTTTATGGTTTCAAATTGAACTTGGATCCTATCAAATGCATGATATTGTGCATTGATTTGCGTGAAATTATATCCAGCTAATTATTTTCCAATTTGAATTACTATTTTGATTTGATTTGATTGATAACAGTCAGCGTTTATGGATTTATGCAGAGTGCTATTTAACCTCATCAAAGTTTCGTTTGAAGGATGTATATTTGTATACAGATTACAATATTTATCATTACTATGAGTACATGATGGAGCCTTAAATTAAACACGCAAAGCACTCGTTTAGGTTTATGTTGTAGTCATTTAGCAAACGCTCTTGTTCAGAGTGACTTACCAAGGCTATGCATGAAGGGAAGCTTAATAAAACTCGTAAACAAAACCTTTAGAATCACTCAAATATATTTTTTAAACATTTACTGCAACACAATCTAGGCTACGGGATCCTGTCTCCCAATCGAAATGGAACTTTGGAATGCGCAATTCATGAATCATTCTACCCGACACTAAGCAGAATAATGGTGCATGTCCTAAATAAAATATTAGCCTCAGCCCAGGCTACCTTCTCACTGACTCGCTTCATATTAGGGCATATCTATATCTATCTATCTATCTATCTATCTATCCAGGCATATATGTATTTTTCATATCAAACTATTTTATTCCTCTCTCGACCCTAAGCGGCAAAAAATAGCCTACTCTTATCTGCTTAACATCTTACCATCCTCCGTCATCCCGATCAAATCACTTGTGTCTTTACTACAGCCGCTCCTCGGTTTCATTCATACTGCGCTTTCACTCTAGCACTAGCATCACCTGCTACCCCTCTTTGTCCGCGCGCAAGTCTGTGTAGCCCACATTCGACCTGTCGAAGACAACTTCCACCTTTACAATAAATAGCAAAACCACAAATTACACAATGATTTAATGAAATATGAATAACACAAACATTACCGAGAAATCCTCGCATAGAAATCAGATGAATTTCAAAGATGCAATCAGAGATCTGAAATTACAAGAAAGATAGGCGTGGTCAAACTGTCTATTGACAGATGTTAGGCTATGGCTGGCTAAAGGTGGTGCGAGATAAGATGATAAGAAATAGTCTGAAAGCAGTGTGTTTTTAAGACGGTAGAAAATCAGACATGCAAGATTGCGACGATCTTCAAATTGATTTGAACAATGTTTTTGCTGATTTAACACCCAACGGACTTTAGAAATTCGTCTTGCGTGCCAGCGAAGAAACTGCAGGATATTGTCTGTATTCAATCTATCTCTTTGTACGGCTTCAGTTCAAATATTCTGATTTCAGGACGATGCTATTGAATGGCAAACAGCTGCGCGAGAAACCCTGAGATATCAACGCCCACAAGCGCTCGCAGCCCTGTTTTAATCAAGAGGCTTCCAGTGGGGTTACATTTCAATGCATTATTGATGCATTATCCTCATTTATAGGCTACGGCTGAATTATTACAGCTTCATTGTGTTTTTAAATGACATGTTTAAGTTCAATTCTAGCCTGCTTTAGATAACCAAATAAGGCTCTTTAAAACATAGTCCATGCGTGACTCATTATTTAATTAAATAATGTACTTAATAATTTAACGAAATTAGTATACTTATTAGGCTATTGCCTATAGGAAAGCAGGAGACCCGTTAGTTAGGATGACGCTGTGTGTTGTAACATATATCACAGCTGTAATAATAAGAACAAGAGGAATCATGTTAATATTATTAATCAAATGTTTTATATAATAAGATGATAATTACTAGGGCTATGCTCAACGAATCGATCGCCTAAAACGTTTTCGTTTTATTTGTTGCGGTGGGTTTATGAATGAGTAGACCAGCGGCAACATGACAAATTGGCTGCATACAAAGCAGCGTGTATATTGTTATTTATTAGATTTTCAGATTATCTGTTATATTTCTTACTTTGGTCAGCTTTTTCTTTTAATAATTTTCTCAGGAATAACGTATTTTCTTCAGGAAAGTCGTAGCGAGAGGAGAAGTGGGTTTATGTGTAGGCGTGCGGAGGGAGGGAAGAGCGGAGGCGGGGTAGGGGGGGTCTGTGGGGTGGCACGACACACTTTGTATGTATGAAGTTTTTTTTTAGAACTTTCTGCAATGTACGTCATCGGATCAGTCCATAAATGGGGATGTGTTATCTTACTGAGAATCTCCCTCAACCCGCCCCCATCTCCGCACTCTTAGCGCTGCAGAGTTGGGGTGGGCGTCAATAACAAATCTGAGGATGGTAGGTTTCATTCCAAATAACATTAAATGCTATTGTGGCATCATATTTGACAGAATATGCGTGTTTCATTCTTTATAGATGACTCACAGGGGCGATGAGAGATATTTCTGTTTGCGTTCCTATAAAGGTGTTTAGTTTTCCGAGTCAACCTTTCATGAACTTTAAATGGCGAGGGCTATGAATATGTATAGCTGTAGCTATAGCCTATAGCTCTCGGAAGTATTTTATTATTTTACATGGTAGGATCTGAAGTAGGCTAACAGTTGATAACACTCCAGTTGGAACTCCGACTCTCAACACAATGTTTTTACAAAACAAAAATCAGTTTCCATCCTTATCGTGCGTAATTGGATAGGGGATAGTTTAACATTTCCACAACAGTAAAAAACAAAACCAACAAAAGGCTAATGATTATCATAATATTAATTGGCTAATGATAATAATATTGTAATAATCGGATTATAATCGGCGGCGGTGTGGTCATCATTTTCATCATCAGCACCTCCATCCATCTAGTTATCATGTCATCATAATGAGTTATGGCGGGTTGAAACGTTTGAATCCAGCTATTTATCTATTCAACGATGCCGAGACACATCTTGGTTATTTTAAATCATGGGAATACACGATTACAATAGCTGATCCAACACAATATGTCGAGGTTGTTGTTTCCAAAACCAATACCTTGCTGTGCTGCTTGTCCAGTAATTGTAACCAACGAGACAAGAGTCTGACTGGCTGCTGGCATGACGCCACTGCAGGACAATTCGGTGTGTGTATGTGGGTGTCTTTGTGTGTGTGGAACAATGAGGTCCGATGAATTGCGTCTGTTCAGAAAATTATATTTACAATCAACTCAATTCCGTTCTTACATGTAATTGATTAAAGAGAATGCATTGTACTGAATGTGCTCAGAAAAATATATGTAATTGTAAAAGCATTTGTTGTGCATGCATATTATGCATATGTGTCTGTACAGTAGCCTAATTAATATTTGTATTCAGCATAACTTTGAGATGTCTTATGTGGTAGAGTTGGACTCCTGCCATGAGTGTTTGAATATGGAATGGGGTACTCAGCTCTACCACTGGTTGGCTTTTCACACTCTTTTGATATTGACATCAAGTTGGATGCCTCTGTTATGGACAGGGAGGGGCGAGCGACTCATTTACCTTACCTATTGAAATACTTGGGTGTCGTGCTCAAATAAGAGCTCAGCTTAGATCCTCCAGACATTCTGGCAAACATTTATGTGTCTGTACATTTCATTTGTGTGAGTTGGTGCTGCAGTCAATTTGATGAAACAAAGTGTGTGTTTTTGTTGTTTTGTGGTTTGTGTGTGTGAGTGAGTGAGTGAGTGAGTGAGTGAGTGAGTGAGTGAGTGAGAGAAAGATATATGAGACTTCTTGCATATTCCCCCGAACTGAGCTTGTTATGCCTTATGCATTTTCTCATCCAGGTGTTCCCACAGGGTTTGGGCAGTATATACATAGACAGACTAGAGTTCAAACTTACCATTGGTTCTTAATAACACTATAGCCGGATATTCATTATGTTTCATGGGAAGCAGAGAAAGGGTTAATTGTACCCTGAAGTGTGAATTTTGATATAGAGTAGCTCATTCTCAGCAGATATGCTTATGATGCCCAATTTGATGCTGCCACAGGGCCGTGTTATTCTATTGTCTGATTACTTCCAAGAGGTATCTTCTGAAGGTGTCTTAATTGAATGTTCATGTCACAGTGTGGGTCTTGGCATCGCTGACTTGTCAGAATTATGTCACATTTGGCAAGAGAAGATGTGAAAAGATGTATGCCTGTGTGTAGTGTCATCAGTGTTGTTTTGGGCATCTGGTCAGTGAAGAGCAGGTATAGGGTGCCACAGTGTGTGCTTCTTGTGTTCGCTAAGTGAAGACTATCATGTTGTCTTTAACTTCAAAACGTTATTCAATATTTCTAAATGATTTGTTTATGGACTTCAGAACCATCTGTTTAAAATTGTATGTCTGTTTTAGTTTTTACAAGTTTAGTTCACCCAAAATACAAAATTAAGTTCAATATTCGCTCACATTGAAAATGGTGTAAAAGCTGGAGAGAGTGTATATTCCATGCTTCAGATTTCTGGTTACTGCCACTAAGATAACCTATGGGAGTGAACAGGGCTCCATCACCATGCTCTAAATTGCATGATCAAACCACCTCATAGTACCCTTCAAGTAGCCTAACTTTACGTGTTTATATTTTAAAAAATCTAATTCATCATGCTGCCCATTTCTGAGTAGAAAATAGTTCAGTGGGTAATAGAAAGCATGAGTATGCCACTTCTGTCCAAGGATTGTAATGTTATGAAAGACGTGAAACAAGGAAATGTTGGCTTGCCACACCATTCATGGTAAAGTACCCATCACTCTTGAGAACTCCTTTTGCATAGCAATGACACTTTTTGACAAAGATAACCCTAGTGGGAGATGTCCCACACTTAACCTCAAGAATTATGTCTATTTTCTGAAAAATGATTGGTGATTGTCTGAAATCTTTTATTCTGAAAGTGGCATGCTGAAAGCCAGTTTGGTTCACTGCTCAACATAACATAAGGGTCTTATGTTAGCATGAGTGAGTGTGTCTGAGTTTTAGTTTAGGGGCAGCAAGTTCTGATCAGGCACCCAATGTAACCTTCATCAGACACATAGTGTACTGTAGGTGCAAGGGCTGATCATTAGCACTGACACGTATAGTATAGCATAGCATAGCATTGTATAGCATAGCACAGCATGGTACTCGGTATTGGCTAGCTCTTTCTGACTTTGCTTAAGCGTGCATTTTAAATTCTGTTGCGATGCACTTTATTTCAGACACGCTAAACTTCATTTTGAAGTTCTACACAAAATGCAAAATAATCTCCTCAAACCAACTCTCTTAGGTAACAAGTCTCCTGAATTTACCACTACTTAGAACGCCACCTTGCATTGTGCTGTATTTGCAGATATGAGAGAGACCATGTTGTTGTTCTTCTAATGAGATGCCAAGTGATTTATATATGAATTACCTTGTTGGAACAGCCCCCGTGCAAGCTTCTTTTTTTTGGAGTCATGTCGCTCAGCGATTGCTGATGCAACTCTTTGTCATCCAGAGTTTGCCCTCGCCTACTGTGATCCTTCGGGGAGGGCTATATTCATCTTGGCATGTCCCCAGGTGTGTTGGAGGTGGAGTGAATCACAAAACAGGTGTGAGCATTCAATCCCATACTGCTATATGCCAAGTAAGAACCATCCACCTCATTAACTTGTACAGAGAAGAATCACGATGGCCATATAGCAAACACATCACAATAAATCTTTCATTGGAGGAGGTCCAAGCCACAAGGACAATGAGCTGTTTCCTTCATTTGACTGAGGTTGAGCCCACAACCTTTTCTCTTCATCACTTGACTTCTCTAAACACCCACTGGATGCTAAAGTTTAAAGCTTTATTAATTTAAGTGAGACATTTTTTTTCCTTTTCCAAGTTTATTGATTCAAGCCTTATTGAACACTGCTGGGATCTTCAGAATAACGTGTACATTTTATTGAGTATATATCTTTAATATTGAGAAGCCTTGTATTTAATGATAAGACTTTTGCTTTCATATGATTAAGTTATGTGTTATGAGAAGTTTACAATTTTATGTTAGGGGAAAAGGGAATGGAGACAATTGGTATCATGGCAAAAAGTGTCTACCAGTAGGCTTTCCGCCTGCATAGATCCCAACAACTAGGGCATGGAATATTCTCATTATATAGGTTGCCTGGAAGCGGCGCTGTTCAGTAACTCTAGTTTGCAATCAGCGATCAGTCATTCACTTCGCGCAAATCGTGGTGCTGTCTGCGGTTCTGAATGTTTAGTATGCGGCGCGTTGATAGAGGCGCTGTCCGTGGTGCTGAATGTTTAGTTCGTGGGCGCGCTGACCACAACACTGACAATGGTGTTGTTGTTTTCTCGAGCTGATCGCGGCGCTGTCCATGTTGCTGAATATTTGTGCACTGGTATAATGGCACAACGAGGTATTCCCACAGATAAGTTAAATGTGCACGCATGATTATATGTCAAGTTGGATAAAGGCGTCTGGTAAAATGGCTATTTTGTATTGAATCTGCGGATTCTTCAATTTAAGTTACAACAATTTCGAGAGCTAGCCTATTCAAATGCTTCTTTGTCTTAACTTTGGACATTCCCTGAGATGGTTATATCTACTTGTAACCCATAGTTTTGTTGGTATAACATACATGGCATAGCCTACCTATGGGATCTGACGATAAACCATTTCAAAGGCTTCGGAAAACGAGGTCTAGCTAGGCAGGCTTACCTTGTGCATTTATAACACTTCTTCTGGTCTATACAGGAGCATTTCAATGTATCCACTGCTAGTCGTAAGTGTTCTGTAGACTTAATCAATCCCGTACAGAATATACACTTAGTTATAACACGTTAATGAATTCTGTGATTCTGTCCAATTTCACAACTAAAGTAACAGTGCTCTCTAAATAAATGCCATATTTCTGGTAAAATGCATGGAATAAGAATCTCTATTTTTGGGTAGGGTATTGGTTTTCTTATTTTCATTATTTATTTGGGATTTTTTTTTAAGACCAACACACACACACACACACACACACACACACACACACACACACACACACACATATATATATACAGGCTATACGCCTCGGACATCTTATCAGATCTATTCACCACTTATCATGACACGCAATGTAGCCACATGGCACAGAATCAAATGCGTTATTATTTTTTTTATGAACAGTACAGCTACAAAAATATCACATCTGATGTCAGTGAAACACGGAAGAAAGATCCATGGCCAATCCCTTCTTTATCCCACTCCCATCTGTCGACCAAAGGCGTATAAAAAGCATGATGAGAGCTAGGCCTGCTTTAGGACTCTGGTAACCGTGTTTGGTGGCAAGCAACCAGTCAGCCAGCGGAGAGTCACATGCTGCAACGTCATTATGTAGTAAGTTACTGTAATTGCAAGGGATACAGGCGTCATTTCAAGCTCAAGAGGTCTCTCATCGCGTAGTGCCGTCGCGGTGCGGCGTATAGCATGCAACCCCTTCGGTTTTAAGCGATCTCCAAAGGAGTCGCGCAGCCATGGGAGTCCATTACCTCAACCATGCAATTTCCACCATCAATAATTTAATCTATTTGCTCCAAAGCTGAAGAGATATCCTGAAGCTGTCGGACAGTACAGGGAAAATATAGCTTAAGTAATTACACAGGGGGTTGTCCAAAACATCCCAGATGACACTGTCCTGTTGAATGGTCTCCTTTACGACTGGGCGGTAAAAGGTATGTTTTTCTAAACTTTTTTGATCATATTCGATCTGCTGTGTCGATGCTCGCTCGTTTTGTAAGTGGGGAGATGTTTTAAAAGTATTGTAATCAAGTTGGGGATCATGCAGGCGCACCGACTCGGTCGCAGTTTGAGAGAGGATACGTGTAACTCTATCCTCTTGTTCATTAATAACAAAACGGCGTTATTATGCTGATTGAATTTCTAATAGGGACCACGAAAGAGGTCAGTGGAGGTAATCATTTAGTTTTCTGATGTATTTAGCTGGTTAATTAATGCGAAGGGTTGTACATTTAGCCATGTTGGCGATTGCCACTGTAAGAAATAGGCGAGTAGGCTACATTGCCTACCAACATGGGCTGTAGGCCTATTGTAGATTATTCCTTTAAACCCATAATCCATAAATGCAATGCATTTAAATGTTATGTTAAATAATATAGCATCGTAATTCAGATAACATATATTTTTAACAATCTGTAAATTGACTATATTTTCTAAAAATAAAAAAAGACAGGTTTGTAAGCAAATTATGAAAACAAAAGTTTGATGTAGTCATTAAGACTTTATAGGAAACTTGAGACCTATGCTCAGCTATACCCTGCAGTGTTGGTCTAGCACTCTCTTAATCCGGATAACCTCACAAGGAAAGGCGAGGATGAATATACGGATTTTAAAACGAATCCCTACATGGAGCAGTCGCGCAATTATCAAGGAGTACGCGGAAAATCCACAATTATTACATTTTATACGCTCTAGGTCGAGAACAACCCAACAGCGCCGCGATACTGCTGTTTACCAAGTAAACCTGGTTAATGTTTGGTGTAGAGATTTTTGTTTGCTTTCTGTCTGAGATTGTTGCTGTTTTGTCGTGTAGGCTAGTTTGTCTCGGGACATTGCATCAAATAGCTCTGAAAGTAGGCTCCAAATTTGGCACAGACTTGGAAAACTAACTAAATATGAATTAATGCCATTCGGTTAACACGATTTTCTTCTTGTTTAGTAACCTTTTACTTTTTCAGTCTACAAGTGTTCATGTTTTCCTTTTTGACTTTGTTATCGCCTTAAAGTAAGTAAGTGTGTGTGTGTGTGTGTGTGTGTGTGTGTGTGTGTGTGTGTGTGTGTGTGTGTGTGCGTGTGTGTGAGAGAGAGAGAGAGAGAGAGAGAGAGAGAGAGAGAGGATGTGTCTTAAGAACATTTCGTGGTCTAATACGCCACCTAGCGCAAATATATGGAAACATCTTGACACCCGTTTTAAAGTAGGACTAGGTCTAGGTCTAATGTGCTGCTGTTGCCCCTTTATCTTATTATTGTTCGTATACACCACTTGCAATCAAATTCCAATCAACATCGTTTTAAGATACTCATGATTTATTTAAATATGAATATGTGCAGTAGGCTAATAAGCTAAATTGAGCACTGTTGATGAAAGTCATTATCTTCAAGACATGTCTTTCATCACGTTGCTAAATGTAATTATCCTAAGGGTCTATAAGGGCTATTTAATGGTTGTAAAAATCCCAAAGAGAGCACAGAGTACTGGGCTTGTTGACCTATGTGGGGACACTGTCTGACAGTGTCAATAAATTAATTCACATGTAATGTAGACCTTATGTTTGTTAATGAATTAAGATGGCCTACACTGGTATTACAGGCTAGCAATTGGCAACTTGTAATTTTGACAGCCAATGTACACATAATAAAATATTGTTAGGCTGTGGTTTTGAAGCAGTTATCATTTTACCTGTGTGACCTGGTTGGCAGTCACTTTGACAAGCTAGCATGTTGCACCACTAATTAGTAAGTGCAACTTATGGATAGACATGCCTGGAAATGTTGCACTTATTGGAGTACTAAGTTTATCAGGAGGTGGCTTAAGTATGAAGTGGGTAACCTTTGAATATTATGATATTGTTATATATAGGCTATTGGACCTGTCTTTTATAAACTGCCACATTAATGACACTCACTGGTTCTTTCCAGATGAAGTGGTGGAGGACAACGCCCACATTGTCTGTCAATGGAAAAGATGCCACTTGGGCCTTCATGATCTACTGGAACATATTCCAACAGTCTTAACATGTCTTGTTTTAAGTGGTCATTACATTTATTTTATGATTCTTATCCATTTCAAGATGCTATTTGCAAGTGTCAGATAGGGAGCAGATCTCTCAAAACAGGCTTCCACGTTGTTTCTTGGTTGCATCTGTTACTGCATCTGCAGCTATTACTGGGGGGAAAAAGGATAATGGCGTTACATTTGTATATTGTGACTGAGTCCTCTAGTATGTTTCCAAAATATATAGTTCATATAAATGAAGCATTATCTTTTTGGTAGGTTTATTTGGAGCACATCCAAAGGTCATATCTTAATGGACTGGATAGGAAAACATGTTGATTGGTGTAGCTACAGCACAAGCTGATGTACAGGGATCTTGGATCATCTGGAGACTGGGTATTGTCCCCCTCGTAGTGACTTACTTGACAATGTGTTTTCAAAGTGAAAACATAAAAAAAGAGAGTTGTGTTAAGACAAGAATCGTGAGAAAATTACTCATTGAAAAAGAAAGTTAATATGTATTGCCACAGAAATTTTGCCCACATTCATGACTGTGTAAGTTAAGTGTAAGTGAAACATGAAGTCATATGTTGTCATGTGCTGAGTTTTGTACATGGTTGAAACACCATTGTGTTTGTGAATCCACTCCAGCATCTGTCAAAGGGAGATTTTTCATTATAATCCCCACCTGACACGAAGAGCAAACACTGCAAGGCACCATGCTTTCTCTAAACCCAACCGTATAGCTGTGCCTGCCTCTCTCACAACAATTGAACAGGTGCTCTGAATGTGTCATCGCAAAGCCCTGCCACTATGTGGAAATCCGTCAACTTTTATCTATGAACGTTCTGAATGCATCAAATGCAACTGTAAAGGATTGATTTTATTTATGGAATATTGATATTACGGAATACATGTTATGGCTGGATAGAGTGTGGAAGTTTGCTTGTTCTCTTCCACACCCATACTGTACGTATTCAGTACATGATCATTAAATAACACTGCACTGATTACCTGGAGATAAAAACATCTTGACTGTAAAATCCAATTCAGAGCTGAAGATATTCTCAAATCTAATATATTAAATGAAAACATACCAGCCATGGTGAGAATCACTTTTACTTTGGTTTGAATTAGATTGGTTTGTCTCAGAGAGTACTGTTATTCTGAGCCAGTCCCACAGCAATGAAGTGATTCATCGCCTAGATTGCATTTTAACAGGATGTTGATTGAGAGCATAAGCCATATTGATTTTCCTGATGGAAACAGGAAATAGCCGAGTTAGAAATAAAATTATTTGTTGTTCCCGGTGTGAGGAGGCCCAGAGGACTGGCAGGAAATTGCACACTGATGAGTGGCACTGCCCCCAAAACACCTCCCCTCCATCCTGTCCCCTATGGAGACCTGGGAGAGACGTCATCTGTGGTTGTTATGCTGCAAAATGACGCCTGCACTGACTCCCCACCCCCTGTTACTGCAATTTAGCCCCAGTGATCCATCAGGGAAGAAGGACTACTGCATCTGCTGCAGCATCTTCTACATAAAGATGGACCCCCAATCAGTTCATGTATCAGTAAGCAGTGTGATGGGATTTCAGTCCATGTATTTGTTTTCCTAGATCATTGGGGCAGCCTAATGATTGGATTTGACAGGTCACAGGAACACTTTATAGGATGATAAAGGATTACCTCATATGAATGATTATTTTCAAATGACAATATTGAGAAAATGTTGGAATGATTTCCTGCTCATCTATGTTTGGCTGCGTTTTGTCTCCAAGGTTGTTTTGTCGGTAAGAGGAAAGATGCCCCCATCCCCCTGCAAACACGTACAAACCAAGTCCTCCCATCCTCTCCTCCTCCATCCCATCCCTTCCCTCTAACACACACTCACACTCTGGAGAAACACGTCACTGAGCTTGGGGACTCAGCGGCTCATTAAGGAGAAGGATGTGATATTCTCAATCGAGACTGTGAGACTCCCAGCACGCCTATTTATAGATGCAATATCTCTATGGCAGTCACCGTGGCGTTGGCTAATCGCAGCCGTGGCCCCAGGCACCAATTAAGAATGAAACAAATGCTTTTTAGGTGGGGTCTGCCCCTCCCTTCTGCTAAGGTCCTTCCGTCCGCCACACTGCCTGGTGGGGGAGCGGATCTGCTTGGAGCATATTCCTGCATCAGGTCGGGACACAAGGAGGGCGGCATGCAGAGTGCAGTCAAAGCCCTGCCATGGCTATTTTTAAATGCACCCCTCTGGAGAGCAAGAGCTAGGTTTCTTATATTGTGGTTGTTTCCATATGTTTGACTCTGGGTCTGGGATGTCCGTGGATATGTTGAATTGCTTTGACTCATAGGGCATAAAGGTAAGAGATGCTATTGTGAGCTAGGGGTAAAGGATGAGGATGAGGGTGTGTTTGTATATTCATATATTTTGGCTCTGTTGGGCCCTTTTGGAATTCTTTCCCTTGTAATGTCTGTGTACCAAATTTATGTGAGCAGCTGTACAGAGTATTCATCTGATAGAAGGGGTACGTGAGTGTGTCAGGATGCAAGCACATCCTCTCTTCACTTTTCTAACCAGTACTTTACTGACTCTCTCTCAGTCTCTGCTAGCGCTACTGCTCACTCTCAGCATTCCTTTATTTAAACATCTCTATGTCCCTTAATAAATCCTGCCCCCAATTTGACCCTATCAAGTTTAGTATATTAATGGTAATATTACAACAAATATTGGTTGCCTTTTACAAAATTACACAAAATAAACAGTCACTTATCTGAACCTAGTCAGAAACATTAATCTATTTAACCAATCAATCGATCAATAACTCCAAATGTGGTGTGAAGT
Source organism: Oncorhynchus nerka (assembly GCF_034236695.1). Taxonomy (NCBI): domain Eukaryota; kingdom Metazoa; phylum Chordata; class Actinopteri; order Salmoniformes; family Salmonidae; genus Oncorhynchus; species Oncorhynchus nerka. The sequence continues at coordinate 77,904,067 of NC_088423.1, forward strand.
CAGGCTAACACATGAAACGTGTTAGGCTACAATACATGACATTGGATTGGAAACATGATATAACGTGCCTGTTCAATAGCTAAACTGAAAAAAAGTATTCAGGCCACATAGCGTTTATGATACAGTACATGCCATCCAGGGATTACAACATCAAAATATGAGAAAAATAATTATGATGATTATGGTGATGATGATGATTATGATGAAGACATACTGTAGTTTCCTTATCCGTTTAATGTAATTGTTTTAAAAAATTGTTGTTATTTGTTGTTGTTGAAGAAGAGAAAATAATGATATATTGGGTTGCACTTCCTAGTAGGATGGCCCATTAGGAGATAATTAGCTAATGCTCTGGCATTTAAATCATGATGCCTAGCCACTCCACTCCCAGTCTGAAAGAACTTGGCCTGAGTTGAAAACGTTGGTGTCAGCAGCCCTTAATGTTGCTTCTGGGGCCTTTGTGGGAAATATTGTATGGGAAATATTGTATGGGAAATATTGTATGGGTAATGAGGAAACAGAAAAAATCACAAGAACAGCACAATCGCTTACATGCGCAATTAATTCAACTAGGTCTAGGTTGTTATTTTTAAAGAGGTCCAATCCAGAAAAAAATATCCAATCATGTATGGTAATTACTTATACCTTTATTTTCAAGTTGGCCAAATAGTAGTGGGCACTCACGGTGGTGTCAGACTGCTGGCTTTCTTTGCAGCTGGAGGAGAGATGTGATACTCTGGTAGTAATGGGGGAGATGGTAGGCGTGCATCACCTAATGGTGCTTAGTAATAGCTGAAAGGAACACAATTAGATTGTGATCCAACCTTGAGATATTATGGAATACTGTAATAATGAGTGTATTATGTACAGTATTTTGTATAAGCACACAACTCTGATAACTCAATGGAAGAAAAGTGTTGATATATTATATAATACATAATATAGCTACATATGATTATATACATATAAGTTGCACTAACATTTCATCCTCTCTCCCCTCTCACCCCTCTCTCTCCACTCTCTCTTTCTCTCTCTCTCTCTAGTTCCACCAGGTTAGAAGAGTGATGACCATCCTGTTCCTTACTATGGTTATTTCATACTTCAGTTGCATGAGAGCTGCTCCCATGAGAGACGCCCCGGGTATGCGGGGCCACCGAACGGAAGGCTACTTGGGTGCTGCAGTGACAGCCGGCCGGGGCCACGGGACTCCACAGAGCGGGGGTGGGCCGGGCCAGCATGGGGGACTGCCCTCGCTCACAGACACGTTTGAGCAGGTGATTGAGGAGCTCTTGGAGGTGGATGGAGAAGCAGCTCAGCTGGGGCCTGGGGCTGACAAGGGCCAGGGAGGAGGGGGTCCTTCCTCTGTGGTCACCACGGAGACCAAGGATGTCGACCTGTATGCATCGCGGGTGATGATCAGCAACCAAGTGCCTTTAGAGCCACCGCTGCTTTTTCTCCTGGAGGAATACAAAAACTACCTGGACGCCGCTAACATGTCCATGAGGGTACGGCGGCATTCTGACCCGTCGCGGCGTGGCGAGCTGAGTGTGTGTGATAGTATTAGCCAGTGGGTGACAGCTGTGGACAAAAAGACAGCCATAGACATGTCTGGGCAGACCGTTACCGTCCTGGAAAAGGTCCCTGTCCCCAATGGCCAACTGAAGCAATACTTTTATGAGACCAAATGTAACCCTATGGGGTACACAAAGGAGGGCTGCCGTGGAATAGACAAGAGGCATTATAACTCCCAATGCAGGACAACCCAGTCCTACGTGCGAGCGCTCACCATGGATAGCAAAAAGAAGATTGGCTGGCGGTTTATAAGGATAGACACATCATGTGTATGCACATTGACCATTAAAAGAGGAAGATAGTGTATATAATGTATAGATTTTATTGAGAGTTTAAAAAAGAGAGTAAAGAGAAAATATCTATTTGTATATATACATAACAGGGTAAATTATTCCGTCAAATGAAAATTTTATGGACTGCATGTAAAAAAAGATGAAGTTTATACAGTAAAAGTGATACTACAGTCTATTTATTGAACATATTCATGACCTTGTAAACAATTAAAAAAAGATCTGATCAGTCATTTGCGCCCAGTTTAAATTACTATATCACATTCCTCAAGACATTGTGGTTTGTTTACGTTGCCAAGAATGTGAGAAAGAAGGAAAAGAGCGATGAGGACGAGGGACAGGGTGAGGACGAGTTCCATTAAAAAAAACTTGCATGCTGCTTCAATTGTGAATTGAGAATTTGTCCACCTAAGAAAAAAGGATATGATACCGACCAAAACATTCCGTTTACATACTCAACAGTAAGGGTTTTCCTCCTCAGTACTTTATCTGTTTACTGTTCTAAACTTCTCAAGGTAATGTTGGAATTACATACTATGTCAAGGTGCTGTTGTCAAAGCTTTGCTGTTTATTTTTTTATCCCCACCAGAGGACAAAATATAAGAATATATATATATATATATATATATATAAAATTTATTCATTGACATATGTTTCTGGATTAATATAATTCATTTTGTATGTTGTGAAGTTGTTTGCAATATTAAATTGAAATATTTGAAGAAATAAAAATGACTATAGGCAACTGAAAAACAAAACCAATGTCAATAAAGTTTGAACCCTACATTTCTAGTTACACTGCATAAAGATTATGAACATCCATGAAAACATGGACAGATGGACGGCCAGACAGATACATAAATACCTACCTTCCTACATGCATACCTACCTACGTACCTGCCTGTCTGCCTGCATGCATGCAGACCAGAGGAGGCTGGTGGGAAGAGCTAGAGGAGGACAGGTTCATTGTAATGGCTGGAATGGAATAAATGGAATGATATCAAAACATATGGAAACCGCATGTTTGACTATGTTCCATTTATACCATTATGGGTCCAAAATGGGTCAATAGTCTATGTCCTCAGTTTTGCCGTTATGATAAGGTAACACAGTTTAATACATTGTAATGAGTACTAGGCCTATTACAATGAGCCCATCCTCCTATAGCAGACAGACAGACAAACAAACAGACAAACAAATAGACCAAACAGATTTTAATTTCACCAGCTTTAGCTTGGTTATAAAAGCCTCAATATATACTCAACCAACAACACAAAGAATCAGAACATATAACATAGAACATTAGGGCCATAAGTCCACGTTGTATATCCTAGGCTACAAGCTGATCCTTGATGACCTCTGAGAGCTTGATGAGGAGTACATTCAAAAGTTTTCAACCCTGAAGACAGGATCCTTGACTGGTGAATTCCTTGGATGGGCCATCTCAACCCTGTCCCATCGACACAGGTAGGTGTCCCATGCCTAGAAATGGATGGACAACATTCTCTCACAAAGGATACCAAAACATGCCTAATTGTGATAATAAGAGATAACAATAAAAGTGCATTCAAGGTATATTCCGCAGGATTTGCACACACAAATAGCACTTAAATTATTGCATATATATCTATAGTACTCAGAAAATGGCAAAAATCACTTTTCTAAACATCATTTGAGGTATCCTTCCAAAGTACAGGCCTACATAATGTGTTTACAAGTCTCCTATCACAACAAAAACATTTAAAAAATGGGTCAATAGTCTATGTCCTCAGTTTCGCCGTTATGATAAGGTAACACAGTTTAATACATAGTAATGAGCCTATGTAGTGTTTCAGCTCTCAGAAGGCAAATTCCTTATTGCTGTGAGAAGTGGAAATTAATCAATAGAAATGCATACATTATGCAAGCACTGACAGAGATCAAAATTATGGCTTAAACATATTGAATCGACATTGTAGGTTTACAAAGACATTTACAAACAATTCATTTTGGGTTATGAATAATGATCAGATAAGACATTTGAATAACTATACGTTAAAATCTATCATTTAGATAACCATTGAAAAACTGTAAATATTGCAGGTTATACATTTAGGATACCACATTTTCAAAAATAGATATGACTTCTCAGTTTCTCCCCCATCGTGGATTGGGCACATTAACCGTATATTGCGCCGATTGCGTGTCCTTGACGCAACAACAATCCCCGTCAATACAGCTCAAATCTGTTTATCGCCGAGTGGATATTTTGCTAGCCTGATAATTTCTCCCAAACAGTGCCGGATTTGGGCTATTATGGCGTCTTTGGGGGAACCTGTTCGACTGGAAAGAGGTAAAACGTCAAACAACACAGATCGCTTGATCAATAATAATGGTTAAAATTATGAAAATACACACGAGCCAAACAGATGGCTAGCTAGATAACTGTAGCTAATCTGGAATTTAATTTAGTTAGCCATTTCATTTTGAAATAACTAGCCCAAAGTACAATCAACTCTCAAAAGTCGAAAGAAAAATAGATTATTCCAATATAATCGCTTTAGTTTGAAGAAAGACAGATGGGCTGAGTTGTTAATGTTGTAGCCAGCTAACGTTAGCTGATTTTAGATAGCTATCCTCTAAGGCTGGTAGTTGGCAGTGGTGTAAAGTACTTATGAACAAATACTTTAAGGTACTACTTAAATCGTTTTGGGGGGTATCTGTACTTTACTATTTATATTTTTGCCAACTTTTTGCCAAATAATGTACTTTTTACTCCATACATTTTCCCTGACACCCAAAAGTACTGGTTACATTTTGACAGGAAAATGGTTCAATTCACACACTTATCAAGAGAACATACCCTGGTCATCCCTACTGCCTCTAATCTGGCACACTCACTAAACACAAATGCTTTGTTTGTAAATTAATGTCTGAGTGTTGTATTGTGCTCCTGGCTATCCATACATTTAAAAAATGGTGCTGTATGGTTTGCATAATGTAAGGAATTTGAAATTATTAATACGTTTACTTTTGATACTTAAGTATATTTAAAACCAAATACCAAAACCAATAGACTTTTACTCAAGTAGTATTTTACTGGGTGACTTTTACTTGAGTTGTTTTCTATTAAGGTATCTTTACTTTTACTCAAGTGTGACAAATGGGTACTTTGTAGCTTCCTAGTAATGTTAGCAGTTGCACCCAAACAAAAGTTCAGAGTCCAGTATGTAGCTAGCTAAGTTAGTTTGAAAATGTTGCACCCGAAAGCCCGGACTATGTTACTTGCAGTCCTGATGATAAGTCCCTGTCCATTGAATTCTACCATGTGTTTACAAGCATTGTGATGAAGATTTGGTAATGATCAGCTATGCCTGCATCATAATACCCTGTGCATGGACAGATTTACTTCATCAATCTACAAAATCAAAAACCAACAGACTCCATTACTCTTGTGCTGAAGTGTTAGATTATCTGCCTCAAGCAATTATTTCCCAAACCAAAGTCTTTAAATCGATGTCAATTATTGGTAAGATCTCTGACGGTGGGTGGTCTCCATGTTTTCTCCCCACAGACATTTCTCGGGCCATTGAATTGCTTGACAAGCTCCAGAGGACGGGGGAAGTGCCACCCCAGAAACTGCAGGCACTGCAAAGGGTCTTGCAGAGTGAGTTCTGTAATGCTGTGCGAGAGGTGAGCTGTGACAATGCCATTAAATGCCCATCACACCCTTCAAAGTTCAACTCAAATTATGTAGACAAATCTGGACCTCAAGGCCAGAAGTACTGCTGATTTTCATTCTCCCCCTCCAATAAGTGTGACTGATTCAGATCTGGGGCACCAGGTGAGTGGAAAAAAAATAATCAGCAGTGCTCTAGACCTCCAGACTCGGATTTGTGTACTTATGTGAGATGGGGCTGATTATAGACAGGCCTATAAAACATGAATTGTTTGATTGCTGCCTATAGACTAGTTATTTGATTTCATTCCTTCAATGTCAGTGTATAGTGTTGTGATTACGAAATAAGCTATCCAGTTTGAGGATTAATTAATAGCTTGGAACCCTGGACAGCAAGAACTACCAGGATCTCCATTTTTAACATGTCAGACCTTTTGACGGAAGTAATTCAGCTTTGCAGTTTGCATTTGACTAACCTTCTTTCTGCCTTTTCTAAACAACTCTGTAGGTGTATGAACATGTGTATGAGACAGTGGACATTAACAGTAGCCCAGAAGTCAGGGCAAATGCCACAGCCAAGGTATGTCAAAACAACAACAACCAATATTAAACAACTCTGTAGGCAACTCTGGGTTAACAACCTCTCTTGTCTTGTAGGCCACTGTTGCAGCGTTTGCGGCCAGTGAGGGGCACTCACACCCTCGCGTGGTGGAGCTGCCTAAGACTGAGGAAGGACTTGGCTTCAATATAATGGGAGGGAAGGAACAGAACTCTCCTATTTACATCTCACGCATCATTCCTGGGGGAATCGCCGACCGCCACGGGGGCCTCAAGAGAGGCGACCAGCTTCTTTCTGTCAAGGGGGTGGTACGTGTTGTTTATGCAGTCTCTGGTTGTGTCCGAATACCCATACTTGCGTTCTAAATAGTAGGCATTTTGGGAAGGCCAAAAAGAAAGTTTTGTAGAATGTGCAATTTCGAAAATTGAGTATGCTTTAAAAATTCCAGGATGTCATACTCATTTTGGCTTTTTGTTTAGTAGTATTTGCTGCACTTGAGGAAGTGAATTGTATTTCGAGGCCCACGTGTGTCTAACAACAGCTGAGGGGACAAGCTGTACCAAAATAAATTAATGTAGGGAATCGACACAATTGCCCATTGTAGGATGAGCCTAGTATGCTGTTATATTTTGCTTACTGCATTCGTTTTTACTAAACACAACGTTCTAAATAGTACAGTTGAAGTCGGAACTTTACATACACTTAGGTTGGAGGAATTCACTTGTTTTTCAACCACTCCACAAATTTCTTGTTAACAAACTATAATTTTGGCAAGTCAGTTAGGACATTATTTGTACACCCCCTCAATTCTCATAGCATATGCTCTCATTATGATAAAACACTGGTTTAGTGCAGCTATTCCCTCCGCAAGGCTATCAAACAAGCTAAGCGTCAGTACAGAGACAAAGTAGAATCTCAATTCAACGGCTCAGACACAAGAGGCATGTGGCAGGGTCTACAGTCAATCACGGACAACAAGAAGAAACCCAGCCCAGTCACGGACCAGGATGTCTTGCTCCCAGGCAGACTAAATAACTTTTTTGCCCGCTTTGAGGACAATACAGTGCCACTGACACGGCCTGCAACGAAAACATGCGGTCTCTCCTTCACTGCAGCCGAGGTGAGTAAGACATTTAAACGTGTTAACCCTCGCAAGGCTGCAGGCCCAGACGGCATCCCCAGCCGCGCCCTCAGAGCATGTGCAGACCAGCTGGCCGGTGTGTTTACGGACATATTCAATCAATCCCTATACCAGTCTGCTGTTCCCACATGCTTCAAGAGGGCCACCATTGTTCCTGTTCCCAAGAAAGCTAAGGTAACTGAGCTAAACGACTACCGCCCGTAGCACTCACTTCCGTCATCATGAAGTGCTTTGAGAGACTAGTCAAGGACCATATCACCTCCACCCTACCTGACACCCTAGACCCACTCCAATTTGCTTACCGCCCAAATAGGTCCACAGACGATGCAATCTCAACCACACTGCACACTGCCCTAACCCATCTGGACAAGAGGAATACCTATGTGAGAATGCTGTTCATCGACTACAGCTCGGCATTCAACACCATAGTACCCTCCAAGCTCGTCATCAAGCTCGAGACCCTGGGTCTCGACCCCGCCCTGTGCAACTGGGTACTGGACTTCCTGACGGGCCGCCCCAGGTGGTGAGGGTAGGCAACAACATCTCCTCCCCGCTGATCCTCAACACGGGGCCCCACAAGGGTGCGTTCTGAGCCCTCTCCTGTACTCCCTGTTCACCCACGACTGCGTGGCCACGCACGCCTCCAACTCAATCATCAAGTTTGCGGACGACACAACAGTGGTAGGCTTGATTACCAACAACGACGAGACGGCCTACAGGGAGGAGGTGAGGGCCCTCGGAGTGTGGTGTCAGGAAAATAACCTCACACTCAACGTCAACAAAACTAAGGAGATGATTGTGGACTTCAGGAAACAGCAGAGGGAACACCCCCCTATCCACATTGATGGAACAGTAGTGGAGAGGGTAGCAAGTTTTAAGTTCCTCGGCATACACATCACAGACAAACTGAATTGGTCCACTCACACAGACAGCGTCGTGAAGAAGGCGCAGCAGCGCCTCTTCAACCTCAGGAGGCTGAAGAAATTCGGCTTGTCACCAAAAGCACTCACAAACTTCTACAGATGCACAATCGAGAGCATCCTGGCGGGCTGTATCACCGCCTGGTACGGCAACTGCTCCGCCCACAACCGTAAGGCTCTCCAGAGGGTAGTGAGGTCTGCACAACGCATCACCGGGGGCAAACTACCTGCCCTCCAGGACACCTACACCACCCGATGTTACAGGAAGGCCATAAAGATCATCAAGGACATCAACCACCCGAGCCACTGCCTGTTCACCCCGCTATCATCCAGAAGGCGAGGTCAGTACAGGTGCATCAAAGCTGGGACCGAGAGACTGAAAAACAGCTTCTATCTCAAGGCCATCAGACTGTTAAACAGCCACCACTAACATTGAGTGGCTGCTGCCAACACACTGACATTGTCACTGACCCAACTCCAGCCACTTTAATAATGGGAATTGATGGGAAATGATGTAAATATATCACTAGCCACTTTAAACAATGCTACCTTATATAATGTTACTTACCCTACATTATTCATCTCATATGTATACGTATATACTGTACTCTATATCATCGACTGCATCCTTATGTAATACATGTATCACTAGCCACTTTAACTATGCCACTTTGTTTACTTTGTCTACATACTCATCTCATATGTATATACTGTACTCGATACCATCTACTGTATGCTGCCCTGTACCATCACTCATTCATATATCCTTATGTACATATTCTTTATTCCCTTACACTGTGTATAAGACAGTAGTTTTGGAATTGTTAGTTAGATTACTTGTTGGTTATTACTGCATTGTCGGAACTAGAAGCACAAGCATTTCGCTACACTCGCATTAACATCTGCTAACCATGTGTATGTGACAAATAAGATTTGATTTGATTTGATTAGTTAAACAGACAACAACAAAAAAGTGTCCCTTGTTTAGTGGTTTTACGCATCATCATGATGATGTGGCAACAACTTGCTTTTTGAAAAGTTCTATATCTTGAAAACTTGATTGCTGACATGCAACACATTTTGGGACTCAATCAACCAGTGGACTAATGAAAAAAATATATAATTTTGAGTGGATTATTCCTTTAAGCAATGGTTCCAGGACCAGGATACAGTTGAAGTCAGAAGTTTACATACACTTAGGTTGGAGTCATTAAAACTCGTTTTTTCAACCACTCCACAATTTTTTTGTTAACAAACTATAGTTTTGAGTCTGTTAGGACATCTACTTTGTGCATGACACAAGTAATTTTTCCAACAATTGTTTACAGACAGATTATTTAACTTATAATTCACTGTATCACAATTCCAGTGGGTCAGAAGTTTACATACAGTAAGGTGACTGTGCCTTTAAACAGCTTGGACAGTTCCAGAAAATTATGTCATGGCTTTAGAAGCTTCTGATAGGCTAATTGACATCATTTGAGTCAATTGGAGGTTTACATGTGGATGTATTTCAAGGCCTACCTTCATACTCATTGCCTCTTTGCTTAACCTCATGGGAAAATCAAATCAGCCAAGACCTCAGAAAAAAATGGTAGACCTCCACAAGTCTGGTTCATCCTTGGGAGCAATTTCCAAATGCCTGAACGCACCACGTTCATCTGTACAAACAATAGTACGCAAGTATAAACACCATGGGAACACGCAGCCATCATACCGCTCAGGAAGGAGACGCGTTCTGCCTCCTAGAGATGAACGTACTTTGGTGCGAAAAGTGCAAATCAATCCCAGAACAACAGCAAAGGACCTTGTGGAGATGCTGTACAAAATTATCTATATCCACAGTAAAACGAGTCCTAAAACCTGAAAGGCCGCTCAGCAAGGAAGAAGCCACTGCTCCTAAACTGCCATAAAAAAGCCAGACTACGGTTTGCAACTGCACATGGGGACAAATATCATACTTTTTGGAGAAATGTCCTCTGGTCTGATGAAACAAAAATAGAACTGTTTGGCCATAATGACAATCGTTATGTTTGGAGGAAAAAGGGGGAGGCTTGCAAGCCGAAGAGCCCCATCCCAACCATGAAGCACAGTGGTGGCTGCAGGAGTGACTGGTGTGCTTCACAAAATAGATGGCATTATGAGGAGGGAAAATGATGTGGATATATTGAAGCAACATCTCAAGACATCAGTCAGAAAGTTAAAGCAAATGGGTCTTCCAAATGGACAATGTACCCAAGCATCCTTCCAAAGTTGTGGCAAAATGGCTTAAGGACAACAAAGTCAAGGTATTGTCCATCACAAAGCCCTGACCTCAATCCTACAGAAAATGTGTGGGCAGAACTGAAAAAGTGTGTGTGAGCAAGGAGGCCTACAAACCTGACTCAGTTACCAGCTCTGTTAAGATGGAATGGGGCAAAATTCACCCAATTTATTGTGGGAAGCTTGTAGAAGGCTACCCAAAACATTTGACCCAAGTTAAACAATTGAAAGGCAACACTACCAAATACTAATTGAGTTTATGTTAACTTCTGAGCCCTGGGGATGTGATGAAAGAAATAAAAGCTGAAATAAATCCTTCTATCTGCTATTATTCTGACATTTCACGTTCTTAAAATAAAGTGGTGATCCTAAGTGACCTAAGACAGGGAATTGTTTCTAGGATTAAATGTCAGGAATTGTGAAAAACCTGAGTTTAAATGTATTTGGCTAAGGTGTATGTAAACTTTGGACTTCAACTGTATATATTATGATTAGTACACTGTATGCAGTTTAATTCAATAGCAGGCAAGCCAGATTTCGGACACGGCTACTATCAATATACATTTATCATATTCAGTCACCTAATTTTGTTTGTTATTTAAATTAATCCTCCTTTTATCTCTTTCTTTCCAGAGTGTGGAGGGGGAGCACCATGAGAAAGCTGTGGAGCTTCTCAAAGCTGCCCAGGGCACTGTGAAGCTGGTGGTCAGGTACACTCCTAAAGTCCTTGAGGAAATGGAGTCCCGCTTTGAGAAGATGAGGTCTGCAAAGCGCCGGCAACAGAACAGCTATCCCCAATAGTGTTTTTTCATCACTGGCACGCAATTCCCTCATCTTTCACCCTCTTCCAGCCATCTGTCCCAGTCACAATTTTAACCTTCTTCTAAAACTTAGCACACTAAGTTTTTAGTTTGGATCCACATACAGTGGGGCAAAAAAGTATTTAGTCAGCCACCAATTGTGCAAGTTCTCCCACTTAAAAAGATGAGAGAGGCCTGTAATTTTCATCATAGGTACACTTCAACTAAAAATCCTGAAAATCACATTGTAGGATTTTTAATGAATTTATTTGCAAATTATGGTGGAAAATAAGTATTTGGTCAATAACAAAAGTTTATCTCAATACTTTGTTATATAGCCTTTGTTGGCAATGACAGAGGTCAAACGTTTTCTGTAAGTCTTCACAAGGTTTTCACACACTGTTGCTGGTATTTTGGCCCATTCCTCCACGCAGATCTCCTCTAGTGCAGTGATGTTTTGGGGCTATTGCTGGGCAACACAGACTTTGAACTCCCTCCAAAGATTTTCTATGGGGTTGAAATCTGGAGACTGGCTAGGCCACTCCAGGACCTTGAAATGCTTCTTACGAAGCCACTCCTTCGTTGCCCGGGCGGTGTGTTTGGGATCATTGTCATGCTGAAAGACCCAGCCACGTTTCATCTTCAATGCCCTTGCTGATGGAAGGAGGTTTTCACTCAAAATCTCACGATACATGGCCCCATTCATTCTTTCCTTTACACGCATCAGTCGTCCTGGTCCCTTTGCAGAAAAACAGCCCCAAAGCATGATGTTTCCACCCCCATGCTTCACAGTAGGTATGGTGTTCTTTGGATGAAACTCAGCATTCTTTGTCCTCCAAACACGACGAGTTGAGTTTTTACCAAAAAGTTATATTTTGGTTTCATCTGACCATATGACATTGTTCCAATCTTCTTCTGGATCATCCAAATGCTCTCTAGCAAACTTCAGACGGGCCTGGACATGTACTGGCTTAAGCAGGGGGACACGTCTGGCACTGCAGGATTTGAGTCCCTGGCGGCGTATTGTGTTGCTGATGGTAGGCTTTGTTAATTTGGTCCCAGCTCTCTGCAGGTCATTCACCGTGTGGTTCTGGGATTTTTGCTCACCGTTCTTGTGATCATTTTGACCTCACGGGGTGAGATCTTGCATGGAGCCCCAGATCGAAGGAGATTATCAGTGGTCTTGTATGTCTTCCATTCCCTAATAATTGCTCCCACAGTTGATTTCTTCAAACCAAGCTGCTTACCTATTGCAGATTCAGTCTTCCCAGCCTGGTGCAGGTCTACAATTTTGTTTCTGGTGTCCTTTGACAGCTCTTTGGTCCTGGCCATAGTGGAGTTTGGAGTGTGACTGTTTGAGGTTGTGGACAGGTGTATTTTATACTGATAACAAGTTCAAACAGGTGCCATTAATACAGGTAACGAGTGGAGGACAGAGGAGCCTCTTAAAGAAGAAGTTACAGGTCTGTGAGAGCCAGAAATCTTGCTTGTTTGTAGGTGACCAAATACTTATTTTCCACCATAATTTGCAAATAAATTCATTAAAAATCCTACAATGTGATTTTCTGGATATTTTTTTTTCTCATTTTTTCTGTCATAGTTGAAGTGTACTTATGATGAAAATTACAGGCCTCTCATCTTTTTAAGTGGGAGGACTTGCACAATTGGTGGCTGACTAAATACTTTTTTGCCCCACTATATATTATATTTCTACCTTTTCTACACCCTACCCCTGCGACTTCTGACACCACGACTCAAGGCAAACACTAGATTTATCATATTTCTACAAGTAAAAATCAAAATCAAAAAATCGAATTTATTTATATAGCCCTTCGTACATCAGCTGATATCTCAAAGTGCTGTACAGAAACCCAGCCTAAAACCCCAAACAGCAAGCAATGCAGGTGTAGAAGCATGGTGGCTAGGAAAAACTCCCTAGAAAGGCCAAAACCTAGGAAGAAACCTAGAGAGGAACCAGGCTATGTGGGGTGGCCAGTCCTCTTCTGGCTGTGCCGGGTGGAGATTATAACAGAACATGGCCAAGATGTTCAAATGTTCATAAATGACCAGCATGGTCGAATAATAATAAGGCAGAACAGTTGAAACTGGAGCAGCAGCACAGTCAGGTGGACTGGGGACAGCAAGGAGTCATCATGTCAGGTAGTCCTGGGGCACGGTCCTAGGGCTCAGGTCCTCCGAGAGAGAGAAAGAAAGAGAGAATTAGAGAGAGCATATGTGGGGTGGCCAGTCCTCTTCTGGCTGTGCCGGGTGGAGATTATAACAGAACATGGCCAAGATGTTCAAATGTTCATAAATGACCAGCATGGTCGAATAATAGTAAGGCAGAACAGTTGAAACTGGAGCAGCAGCATGGCCAGGTGGACTGGGGACAGCAAGGAGTCATCATGTCAGGTAGTCCTGGGGCATGGTCCTAGGGCTCAGGTCAGTTGAAACTGGAGCAGCAGCATGGCCAGGTGGACTGGGGACAGCAAGGAGTCATCATGTCAGGTAGTCCTGGGGCATGGTCCTAGGGCTCAGGTCCTCCGAGAGAGAGAAAGAAAGAGAGATGGAGAGAATTAGAGAACGCACACTTAGATTCACACAGGACACCGAATAGGACAGGAGAAGTACTCCAGATATAACAAACTGACCCTAGCCCCCGACACATAAACTACTGCAGCATAAATACTGGAGGCTGAGACAGGAGGGGTCAGGAGACACTGTGGCCCCATCCGAGGACACCCCGGACAGGGCCAAACAGGAAGGATATAACCCCACCCACTTTGCCAAAGCACAGCCCCCACACCACTAGAGGGATATCTTCAACCACCAACTTACCATCCTGAGACAAGGCTGAGTATAGCCCACAAAGATCTCCGCCACGGCACAACCCAAGGGGGGCGCCAACCCAGACAGGATGACCACAACAGTGAATCAACCCACTCAGGTGACGCACCCCCTCCAGGGACGGCATGAGAGAGCCCCAGTAAGCCAGTGACTCAGCCCCTGTAATAGGGTTAGAGGCAGAGAGTCCCAGTGGAAAGAGGGGAACCGGCCAGGCAGAGACAGCAAGGGCGGTTCGTTGCTCCAGAGCCTTTCCGTTCACCTTCCCACTCCTGGGCCAGACTACACTCAATCATATGACCCACTGAAGAGATGAGTCTTCAGTAAAGACTTAAAGGTTGAGACCGAGTTTGCGTCTCTGACATGGGTAGGCAGACCGTTCCATAAAAATGGAGCTCTATAGGAGAAAGCCCTGCCTCCAGCTGTTTGCTTAGAAATTCTAGGGACAATTAGGAGGCCTGCGTCTTGTGACCGTAGCGTACGTGTAGGTATGTACGGCAGGACCAATTCAGAGAGATAGGTAGGAGCAAGCCCATGTAATGCTTTGTAGGTTAGCAGTAAAACCTTGAAATCAGCCCTTGCTTTGACAGGAAGCCAGTGTAGAGAGGCTAGCACTGGAGTAATATGATGACATTTTTTGGTTCTAGTCAGGATTCTAGCAGCCGTATTTAGCACTAACTGAAGTTTATTTAGTGCTTTATCCGGGTAGCCGGAAAGTAGAGCATTGCAGTAGTCTAACCTAGAAGTGACAAAAGCATGGATTAATTTTTCTGCATCATTTCTGGACAGAAAGTTTCTGATTTTTGCAATGTTACGTAGATGGAAAAAAGCTGTCCTCGAAATGGTCTTGATATGTTCTTCAAAAGAGAGATTAGGGTCCAGAGTAACGCCGAGGTCCTTCACAGTTTTATTTGAGACGACTGTACAACCATTAAGATTAATTGTCAGATTCAACAGAAGATCTCTTTGTTTCTTGGGACCTAGAACAAGCATCTCTGTTTTGTCCGAGTTTAATAGTAGAAAGTTTGCAGCCATCCACTTCCTTATGTCTGAAACACATGCTTCTAGCGAGGGCAATTTTGTGGCTTCACCATGTTTCATTGAAATGTACAGCTGTGTGTCATTCGCATAGCAGTGAAAGTTAACATTATGTTTTCGAATAACATCCCCAAGAGGTAAAATATATAGTGAAAACAATAGTGGTCCTAAAACGGAACCTTGAGGAACACCGAAATTTACAGTTGAGAGGACAAACCATTCACAGAGACAAACTGATATCTTTCCGACAGATAAGATCTAAACCAGGCCAGAACATGTCCGTGTAGACCAATTTGGGTTTCCAATCTCTCCAAAAGAATGTGGTGATCGATGGTATCAAAAGGAGCACTAAGGTCTAGGAGCACGAGGACAGATGCAGAGCCTCGGTCCGATGCCATTAAAATGTCATTTACCACCTTCACAAGTGCCGTCTCAGTGCTATGATGGGGTCTAAAATCAGACTGAAGCATTTCGTATACATTGTTTGTCTTCAGGAAGGCAGTGAGTTGCTGCGCAACAGCCTTCTCTAAAAATGTTGAGAGGAATGGAAGATTCGATATAGGCCGATAGTTTTTTATATTTTCTGGGTCAAGGTTTGGCTTTTTCAAGAGAGGCTTTATTACTGCCACTTTTAGTGAGTTTGGTACACAAAAGCACAGTTTGGTATACAAGTAGTTGGTCATTCACGCTTTACATGTGCATTACATTTTGGGCTGACATATTGGATGCCTTTTGAGGACCTATGAGACCCACAACAGAGGTTCATTGATTGAAGAGATGGTATTTATTTATTTTAGTACAGCCTTTATAATGTGTCTCAGGGCAATACAAAAGTATTTAGACTTGTACTGTCATACTGTCATTCAAATTACCCTCATTTTCATTTGGGTATAAAATTAGGCTCAGATGATTTAACACTTCAATGCCAGTTTACTAAGCATTTGCAGGAATGCAAACTTCACACCTGCTATTTTTGAGAGTGAAAAGAACTGGTAGTAATAGAATACATTTGGGATATAAGAGGTATAGAATATATATATTCTCGAAGGAATTGTGTGTAAATTTATATAGAGATTTTGTGTTTACCAGTATATGAAGGCTAAATGGAGACGTTATGTTTCACCATGGTCTCTTTTTTGTTTTTTTTCCCTCCTGAAAATAACACGTGTGAACGTTTTGGTAGATCTGTGTTTAGTATTCTAATCTTAAATTGTTAAGGAATTAAATAATACATTCTCTGAATTTATTTTTAACCTTGTGCTGATGTTTTTACTGTCTTACAAGCTTTAAAAAAAGATTTTGCTGTCTCGTAAAATATTCAGCAACTTCTAGCTTTTGCGTCCCATGAATCATTTAGAGCCTTCACATGTGTAGGTTTTTAGTGGGCTGGGAGAAGGCTTACTAAGCACAGCATCTGTCTATTCAAATTCAGATAACCGTTTTCCCTTATGACAGTAAGGGGGGACAGTATACCATTTTGAGACCTGAGGCAAACCTGACATTTTAAATATTTAAAAAGAGCAATAAGTCAGAACCTTTCGAAACCACAGGGGTATTTCATGAACAGGGTCAGTGGATTTTGAGATTCCCCAAGAAAGCTGCATTCCCATAGCCATTTTTCTCTCTCATTTCTTTGAGTTATTTTGCTCTATTTACACATCAACTGTGTGGCCAACTCATTCAAAGTGGGTTTACAGTAGGTCAGCCAACTTGTCTCAGCGACGACACAAATGCCATTGTTGTCCAACACAAACTGACTTTTCCAAAAAGCATAAACGAGAAAAAGACAATTGCACTACCACCAGCATGGTTGTTTGAAATAGGGTGCTACCTGCTATCTTTCAATGCGGGTAAACCCTTTATTGAATGGCATTCATCAAAAATGCATGTTATCTACTGGTATGTGAAACCCACCTTCACTAATACAGTTCAAAATAAAGACCAATAATGTTGCTATGCTGTTGCTAAGCTGTGGTTGAGTTAACAAAGCCATATTTTTGGTTGCTGATTTACAGGTTTGAATGATTACTTGTTGACCTATAAAATTAGGTACATGTCCCATTTGGGTGAACTATCCCTTTAAGATGTTAACTTAATTTGGCATCACTGATTTCAATTCCAGATATTATGTTAATTTTCACCTGAATAGTATAGTTTGTATTTTAATTTTATGGTCACTCGTGAATGTACTGAATAATTCCAGTTATATTGATCAAATAGATTTAACGTTTTTGCTGAATTGAATAAAATGTATTCATCTAAATCATGAAACATGTTGTATTTCATTCACAAGTTTTCTTCACTTCATAAAGAAAATATTCTATGTTCTATTCATACTTTTAAACAGATGTGTAAAATAAACAAAGGCTTAACAGATTTGGCACACCATAGCAAGTTGGTTACATGTCGGCTTGCCCCTCAGTATGATTACTGAAATGTTGTCCTTGTGACTGACATTAATGGTTTCAACAGAATGTTCAGGACAGTTACCTTGCCAATTCCTAGAGCTTTGTGAAACACCCCTCAGGTTTCTACCCTCTTATATTTTGGAAGGGTCAATAAAATATTTTTCTAAGTGTTTTCTTTTGATATTTTTATTTTTTACAAGGGATTTTCATGAGAGAGAAAAATCCTGAAATGATTTGTATTCCTTTTCTGACTGTTATATTCTTGTTTTGAGTACCAAGACCAAACTTGAAACTTTTATGAGAACTATTTGATATCATGTTTAATATTTGCTTGTTTTGGACTGTTAGGTCTACTTACAAAATGTGCTGCTCTCAGTTTATTCTGTCCATTTGTATTGTGTTACGTTGATGTGGATGTATAGAATTATTTAGATCAAAATGATTTAGATCCAAAAAACTGCACAAAATAAACGATACCATGAAAAATGTTTTCATTAGCTTATTTTTATTCTCAATTTACTATTACCATCACTTTTATTGTGTATTTCCTTTAACAATTGTAGTTTTAACATCCTTTTTGTTTAGGAGGCCCACGTTTTTTGTTTGATACCAAATTTTGATGATGCCATATTATGTCATATTGCCAGAGGCAAGAATGGTACAATAGTAAGGGCTCTGTGCCGTTTCATAGAGTATGGCACTATGTTGGTACTAATGTAGTCCAAAGCAACGATTAAAACATTCCCTAACCAGAAACCGTGGATTGATGGCAGCATTCGCATGAAACTGAAAGCGCGAACCACTGCTTTTAATCAGGGCAAGGTGACTGGTAACATGACTGAATACAAACAGTGCAGTTATTCCCTCCGCAAGGCTATCAAACAAGCTAAGCGTCAGTATAGAGACAAAGTAGAATCTCAATTCAATGGCTCAGACACAAGAGGTATGTGGCAGGGTCTACAGTCAATTACGGACTACAAGAAGAAAACCAGCCCAGTCACGGACCAGGATGTCTTGCTCCCAGGCAGACTAAATAACTTTTTTGCCCGCTTTGAGGACAATACAGTGCCACTGACACGGCCTGCAATGGAAACATGCAGCCTCTCCTTCACTGCAGCCGAGGTGAGTAAAACATTTAAACCTGTCAACCCTCACAAGGCTGCAGGCCCAGACGGCATCCCCAGCCGCGCCCTCAGAGCATGCGCAGACCAGCTGGCTGGTGTGTTTACGGACATATTCAATCAATCCCTATACCAGTCTGCTGTTCCCACATGCTTCAAGAGGGCCACCATTGTTCCTGTTCCCAAGAAAGCTAAGGTAACTGAGCTAAACGACTACCGCCCCGTAGCACTCACTTCCGTCATCATGAAGTGCTTTGAGAGACTAGTCAAGGACCATATCACCTCCACCCTACCTGACACCCTAGACCCACTCCAATTTGCTTACCGCCCAAATAGGTCCACAGACGATGCAATCTCAACCACACTGCACACTGCCCTAACCCATCTGGACAAGAGGAATACCTATGTGAGAATGCTGTTCATCGACTACAGCTCGGCATTTAACACCATAGTACCCTCCAAGCTCGTCATCAAGCTCGAGACCCTGGGTCTCGACCCCGCCCTGTGCAACTGGGTACTGGACTTCCTGACGGGCCGCCCCCAGGTGGTGAGGGTAGGCAACAACATCTCCACCCCGCTGATCCTCAACACTGGGGCCCCACAAGGATGCGTTCTGAGCCCTCTCCTGTACTCCCTGTTCACCCACGACTGCGTGGCCACGCACGCCTCCAACTCAATCATCAAGTTTGCGGACGACACAACAGTGGTAGGCTTGATTACCAACAACGACGAGAGGGCATACAGGGAGGAGGTGAGGGCCCTCGGAGTGTGGTGTCAGGAAAATAACCTCACACTCAACGTCAACAAAACTAAGGAGATGATTGTGGACTTCAGGAAACAGCAGAGGGAACACCCCCCTATCCACATTGATGGAACAGTAGTGGAGAGGGTAGCAAGTTTTAAGTTCCTCGGCATACACATCACAGACAAACTGAATTGGTCCACTCACACAGACAGCATCGTGAAGAAGGCGCAGCAGCGCCTCTTCAACCTCAGGAGGCTGAAGAAATTTGGCTTGTCACCAAAAGCACTCACAAACTTCTACAGATGCACAATCGAGAGCATCCTGGCGGGCTGTATCACCGCCTGGTACGGCAACTGCTCCGCCCACAACCGTAAGGCTCTCCAGAGGGTAGTGAGGTCTGCACAACGCATCACCGGGGGCAAACTACCTGCCCTCCAGGACACCTACACCACCCGATGTTACAGGAAGGCCATAAAGATCATCAAGGACAACAACCAACCGAGCCACTGAATGTTCACCCCGCTATCATCCAGAAGGCGAGGTCAGTACAGGTGCATCAAGGCTGGGACCGAGAGACTGAAAAACAGCTTCTATCTCAAGGCCATCAGACTGTTAAACAGCAACCACTAACACTGAGTGGCCGCTGCCAACACACTGACTCAACTCCAGCCACTTTAATAATGGGAATTGATGGGAAATGATGTAAAATATATCCCTAGCCACTTTAAACAATGCTACCTAATATAATGTTTACATACCCTACATTATTCATCTCATATGTATACGTATATACTGTACTCTATATCATCTACTGCATCCTTATGTAATACATGTATCACTAGCCACTTTAACTATGCCACTTTGTTTACATACTCATCTCATATGTATATCCTGTACTCGATACCATCTACTGTATCTTGCCTATGCTGCTCTGTACCATCACTCATTCATATATCTTTATGTACATATTCTTATCCCCTTACACTGTGCATAAGACAGTAGTTTTGGAATTGTTAGTTAGATTACTTGTTGGTTATTACTGCATTGTCGGAACTAGAAGCACAAGCATTTCGCTACACTCGCATTAACATTTGCTAACCATGTGTATGTGACAAATACATTTGATTTGATTTGTTTTGATTTGATTTTGAATTAGGTGTCTGTTCTAAGGTCACAGCACAGTCCCAGCTCCATCTGTCCCGTTATTGACCACTGAGAGTCAATGGCACTTTGCTGGACTGAACAGTGGCCCAATCACTTACATGCGGCGTATCATTATCACCATATAGTGATTCCAGTTTCCCTAAATGTTTTTTTTTTCTGACAATTTTCATTGGGTTGACGCCGCTCGGCCTCCGGACCATCTCCTCACTTCGCCTTGCAAATCAAGTCCACCCTTGTTGGAATTTTCTCCTCCAATCAAAATTCATTCGATTTCCCCGCCCATCACGCGTTTTTCCGTTTTCCCCTGCCTTGGAACTTCCTTTCCGCCTGTGCAAATCTCGTCGTGAACACGCATCTCTGTCTTTTCCGTGTCAAGTGAGTGTCTTTTAAAGGCAATTTAGGATATACACACCCAGTGAAAATAAGTCCAACACGGAACCATAACGTAGGCATTCCTTTCAAATATTTGTCTTACACCTAACCTAAAATTGGACAGCAAATAATGTATTGGAGAGGAGCATGCTAGCCAGTTAGCTTGCTACCTAACAGCCATGACATGTCACCATGTGTACTCGCTCTCACTATTGCCTCAAAGAAACAAGGCCCAAAACTGTAGCTAGCTAAGTGATTGGTAACATTATTCACTAGGGAGTTTTTCAATGCCACATCTTCATATTCTGATTGAATAAATAAGTTATCAGTGACAACCTCACTAACTGGAACTTTGTGGACAGTGCGCTAGCAAGCTCAACTAGATAGCTAATTTGCTAACCTCTGTTATCTAGCCAACGTTACCTAGTTAGCTAATCTATCAGATGTTTTGAGTAAGGCAATGAGTCCTAGTGTTTGGTTAAGATGCCCAACCAACGTGTTTTTTTCTCACTTGAATTCTGGAGAAGGTGTATAAATGTCACTCTTGAAACAAATGCAAAGTAGGCATGTATAGGCCTAGCTACTTGATGATCTGTGGGTATGACATGGACAATTGTTATAATTGTTTCTGCAGGTTATAGGATTATACTGCGACGTTCCCTTTGAGATGCATGTTTAGTATTTGTCTAAAGTAATTTAACTGTATTGGAATTTATTTTTTTTTATGCCTAGTTTTTTGTTGTTGTCAAATGATGTATAACTGCATCATGACCTGTATTGCAGAATGCGTTACGTTGCTGCATACCTGCTCTCTGCCCTTGGTGGTAATGCCAGCCCACAGGCTGCGGACATCAAGAAGATCCTGGAAAGTGTTGGCATTGAGGCTGACAAAACACGCATGGAGAAGGTATGCTTAATATCACATGTTTTTACCTTATCTCAGTGTTGAGTAAAATAAACGCACAACATGTGTGTTCTGAAAGTTGAGCTCAAACAGAAAACATGCTTGCAATTTCTATGGACCACTAATTTATGACCCCTTTTTTTCCCCCTTCAGGTCGTCACTGAACTCGGTGGCAAAAATGTGGAAGAGGTGATTGCTCAAGGTGAGTTGCAGAACTGTCAATGCATAATCTAAAGTCACTGAAGAGAACACATCTTAGTCCATTCTGGACTAAGCACACTGGTGGTTTAATCTGCTAGACATTTGTTTTGAAACTCCAGCAAGGCTTATCTGCCACTGTATTAGTGTTATTAGTTATTGGTATATACAGCAATATAGTTGTAATTAAATCAGTTAACTGTAATTTCTCTCACAGGCTATGGTAAACTGGCCAGTATGCCAGCAGGTGGTGCTGTGGCAGTGGCCAGCTCAGGTGGAGCTGCTGCTGCTGGGGCAGCTGCCCCCACTGCAGGTGAGCATACATCAGAGCCCACATGAGTGTTCGAGATCCTTGTCAAGTTGACCTTTTGGTTGTCTATAATTTTTCATACCAAACTGGGCTCAATGCCTTCTAATGGGGTGTTAAGTTATAGATATTGATGTGTGGGTCAGCTCAATATCTATTGGGCACTTGGTCAGGCAAGCTAAAGCTTATTTGCCTTTACTAAATACATTGGAAATGTTATAGTAATGACCAGAACTGTCTCAATACAAACAGCATTAAAACAGTTTCATTGCTAAATACATGGATTTTCTAATTGGCGGGGATCATTATTTTTATACATCAAGCCTGGTAGAATGGGACCGTTTTAAAAACAGCAGGTCAGTTTCAGATTTAATAAATGGCTGATCAGCGCATTACTAGTTCATAAAGGGTCGTTTATTTTGTTTATGAACATGTATTTTGGTAAACTGTTTATTATATTACATTCACTATAACTAGCTTTGAATATCTCTGTTTTCAGACAATGTATTTGGTGAAGATGGTATTGTTAATTGATTACTGTGATCTCTTTACAGCTGAGGAGAAGAAGGAAGAGAAGGAGGAGTCTGAAGAGGGATCTGATGACGACATGGGATTCGGCCTGTTCGACTAAACTTGTTAAAAATCTGAAATAAACTTTGTAATTAAGGAACAGGCTAAATGTTCCTTGTATTTTCTGCATTGGGTATTTTGCTTAATGAAAGTTAACTCTTTTTTTTTTTTTTTCGTCTGGACACAGTCAGTCGCTGAAGCATTTGGGTGCTGCATAGCCCTTGATCATGACTGTTCCATTACATTACACAAGTCATTGGATGACTGCGTCTTCTGTACTGGGGAATTTTGTTAAGAGCCCTGGATGCTCAGTTTGAACATTACCACACATCATTTGCGGCAGTGTTTTGGAAGCAAAAGGACCTTATCTTTCATATCAGATAGAAATATAATAAAAAAGGATGTGTTCCCACACAAAAATCTCCATGTTACAGTGTTTACAGAAAACAGATTGAAGTTAGTCTACTTACAACCTGTGCTAATTGGCCATCTGCATCTCCTAACGTGTGTAAATGGTCCCTACAAAAGGGTTGTCACTGGAAAAATACTATTGGCTGCAACCTAACTGTACAGTAAGTGAATTTAGCATTTGTGAAATTATTTTGGGATATGAAAGTAGGGATTTATGTTTATAGAATTTTACTGCAATTGAGAATCGATTCAGGTTTAGATGGAGTATTTGGCTGTTTAGGCTTCCAGAGCCACATCTTTAAACAACATGTAAGGTCCTTGGACTATAAGGGGTACCGTAATGTACCTTTAATCAATTTTGGGGCTTGTTGCTGCAGTGCAGCCATGTGGAGGTGCAAAGTAGTAATTTGCTTGCTATTGTACATTTTGAATCAAATTCTATTTGGGGAATTATAGTCAAGGTATGTGACTGGTATTGATTGTCGACTAATTTCACTGCTACTACACAATGATTTCGGTAGTTGCTAGTGTGGTAAAAGGTTAAATTCATGGGTAAAATAGCAGATGGCGCTATTTACCCTTCTGCTACTGGCCCTGTCCAGAAACAACCCGTCTCCCTAGGCACTTGTCTTGAATGGGTAGTATAACAAATGTTGGGCTCATGAGTCTGCAGCCACTCTTCCTAAGGTACACATAAAACATCACAATAATCATACATTAATTAATAGACAAGGACAGACCTACATACACACATTTGAGATTGTATTTGTCACATGTGCTGTATACAACAGGTATTACCGTGAAATGCTTACTTATAAGCCCTTAACCAACAATGCAGTTTTAAGAAAATACCAACAAAAAAAAGAGATAATAATAACAAATAATTAAAGAGCAGCAGTAAATAACAATAGCGGGGCTATATACAGGGGGTACCGGTGTTGAGGTATTTGCGGTAATATGTGCATGTAGGTAGAGTTATTAAAGTGACTATGCATAGATAATAACAGAGTAGCAGCAGCATGGAGGGGGGCAATGCAAATAGTCTGGGTAGCCATTTGATTAGCTGTTCAGGAGTTTTATGGCTTGGGGGTAGAAGCTGTTTAGAAGCCTCTTGGGCCTAGACATGGCGCTCTGGTAGCACTTGCCGTGCGGTAGCAGAGAGAACAGTCTATGACTAGGGTGGCTGGAGTCTTTGACAATATTTAGGCCCTTCCTCTGTCACCGCCTGGTATAGAGGTCCTGGATGGCAGGAAGCTTAGCCCCGGTGATGTTCGCACTATCCTCTGTAGTGCCTTGCGGTCGGAGGCCGCAAGTAGTTGCCATACCAGGCACTGATGCAACCCATCAGGATGCTCTCGATGGTGCAGCTGTAAAATGTTTTGAGGATCTGAGGACCCATGACAAATCTGTTCAGTCTCCTGAGGGAGAATAGGTTTTGTCGTGCCCTCTTCACGACTCTTGGTGTGCTTGGGCCATGTTAGTTTGTTGGTGATGTGGATGCCAAGGAACTTGAAGCTCTCAACCTGCTCCACCGCAGCCCAGTCGATGAGAATGGTGCGTGCTCGGTCCTCCTTTTCCTGTAGTCCACAATCATCTCCTTTGTCTTGATCACGTTGAGGGAGAGGTTGTTGTCCTTGCACCACACAGTCAGGTCTATGACCTCCTCCCTATAGGCTGTCTCAATGTTGTCGGTGATCAAGCCTACCACTGTTGTGTCATCAGCAAACTTAATGATGGTGTTGGAGTCATGCCTGGCCGTGCAGTCATGAGTGAACAGGGAGTACAGGAGGGGACTGAGCATGCACTTCTGAGGGGCCCCCGTGTTGAGGATCAGCGTGGCGGATGTGTTGTTACCTACCCTTACCACCTGGGGGCAGCCCGTCAGGAAGTCCAGGATCCAGTTGCAGAGGGAGGTGTTTAATCCCTAGGTCCTTAGCTTAGTGATGAGCTTTGAGGGCACTATGGTGTTGAACGCTGTAGTCAATTAATAGTATTCTCACATAGGTGTTCCTTTTGTCCATTTAATATAAGTTGTCCATTTAATATAAGTATACACATTTATGCCTTCATAACCATGTGATTCATAGACTACTGAATGCAAGTGAAACATACAAAATCGAAGATGTGTTGCAAATAGGCTGCTGACACTGCTAAATTCCCCTGATGTAAATAATGCTACCATGTTCCTATAGTTACCACCCTTAATGGGTATCCTGGGTATAGACTTTTACAATTTACCACCCTCAATGAGTTTCCTGAGGTAAGATGTAATGCAGCCGTTATCTCAATATCAAATCATTTCTGGCTAACAATTAAGTACCTTACTGTGATTGTTTTCAATTGAAATGGTCCGAAATAATCATATTTTAAGAGCAAAGAGCAATTTCTCAAGAAAACAGAAAACTAGCTGTTATTGGCAGAGAGGTTTGGAATGCTTTCTTATTGGTCTATTAACTAATTTGTCAACAGGCAAGCCAAAACTCCATCCCACCAAACAGGCAGAAATGTCAGCCGTATTTCAAACAACTCTTACACTAAAAGGGCATTATCATAATTTTCTACAATTTCACAGTATTATTCCAACCTCATAGTGTGGAAATATATAAAACACAGGAATTTTTTTACAGCACTGGGCCTTTAAATTTGTACAACTTTTGTTACAGCTACCACCCACAATGGGTTTCATTAGGTAAAATACAACTTTGGCACCTCCTCACCACTGATGAAAGGCGTCTGCATGCTTCCCAGCCAAAATAGTTTTGTGACATTTTGGTTCTTTTTGGACTTCGGTATGTTTTTTTTCGGTTGTTCAGGCACACAACATTTTTTCTTGAGGCAAGCCAAAGTCGGTGTTGGTAGCCGAAGTCGGTAGCCAAAAGCCAAAGTCGGTAGCCGACTCGTCGACAATTGGTCAACAGTAAGGATTCTTCAATTAAGTGCCTGTTGTCATTCAAAGGGAGACGACTCCTTCTCATGCACATTTTTTCACTTGAGAAATACTGCACCAAACATCCTAGTCAGATGCAAAATTATGTGACGAAGATCTCCTCTGCAAAAAAATGTCAAAATTAATTACAGATTTCTTAAATGATCTTTTTGACTATTTTGAGGAAGTGTATACTGGCTACAGAGTCTGAAAATTGACAAACAGTATTATTGTCGCTTTTTTCTCATTTTTCAAGCGAAAGCATTTTGTAAGGTAGAATGCAAGCACACTCGTTAGGTTCGGCTAGGCGCCAGGCAAATTGAAGCATGCTGATGCCTTAACACAGGTGTCTCAGCCCTCTGCTGTACTCCCTGTTCTCGCACAACACCAACTCCATTATCAAGTTTGCTGACAACACCACAGTTGTAGGCCTGGAAAACAACAACAACGAGTCAGCCTATAGGAAGGAAAGTGAACTGGCATTGGAATGCCAGGACACCAACCTCAACATCAGCAAAAGAAAGGGTTTAATTGTTGACTTCAGGAAACAGGAGGGAAAGTGCCACAATCCACATCAATGGGAGTCAGTAGTTTTAAACTCCTCAACGTCCACAGCACAGAGGACTTGACATCGACCAACAACACCAAAACTCTTGTCAAGAGGATGCAACAGCGTCTCTACTTCCTAAGGCAGCTAAAGAAATTCGGCATGCCACCCCAGGTCTGTCAGGACCCGGTTACGAACCCGGGTCTCCAGAGTGAGAAACAGTCACTTAACCAACTGAGCCACGAATAGTTGGCAGAACCCAGAAGATGAGGCAGACACAGCAGTACTTGAGACGATGTATTTAATGAAGTAAAAAATAAAGTTCAGGAAAACATGAAACTCCACAACCTCAAAAGGAATTCCACAAGAACAAAGGTAATCCTCCAAGACAAAAAGGTAAATCCACAAGGTGGAAGGTATAGCACAAAAAAAACTCAAAAAATACTCAAAAACAAACAAACAAGAACAAAAAACAGAATTCCACAAGAGAGTCCACCGGGATCAACAAGAGTTCACAGAGTACTAGGGCTGGGTGCTAACATACAAACACAGAGCAAAGGACTGAGGAAAACAAAGGGTTTAAATACAATCAGGGGAAACGAGGCACAGGTGCAAATAATAATGGGGATCAAGGGAAAACAAAAAGGTCAAAAGGCACAATGGGGGCATCTAGTGACCAAAAACCGGAACAACCCTGGCCAAATCCTGACAAGGTCCTCTTCAAATACTACCGCTGACTGGTTGCATCACAGCCTGGTGCGGGAATTGCTCCATCCATGACCACAAGACCCTCTAGCAGGTGGTGAGGACAGCCCAGCACAGGACATCTACTTGAAACGGTGCCTGAGGAAGGCCCGCAGCATCATCACGGACCCCACACATATCAGCTAAGAGCTGTTCACTCCATTACCATCGGGCAGACAGAATTGGAGCATGAAGTCTGATACCAACAGGCTCAGAGACCGTTTCTATCTACAAGTCATCAGACTGCTGAACACTTGAACTTGACTGACCACCTGCTCTGATTCTCCACACCTTAGCACACATGCACTCACGCACACACTAACACACACAGTCGTGTTTAATTAACTAACCTTGTGGGGACACACAATTAATAACCGTTCAAAATCCTATTTTCCCAAACCCCTAAACCAAACCCAGTACATCACTGGGGCCAAGCTTCCAGCCATCCCGGACCTCTATACCAGGTGGTGTCAGAGGAAGGCCCTAAAAATGGTCAAAGACTCCAGCCACCCTAGTCATAGGCTATTCTCTCTGCTACTACATGGCAAGCGGTACCGGAGCGCCATGTCTAGGTCCAAAAGGCTTCTCAACAGCTTCTACCCCCAAGCCATAAGACTCCTGTAAAGCTAATCAAATGGCTATCCAGACTATTTATATTGCCCCCCCCCCTTCTTTTACGCTGCTGCTATTCTCTGTTTATTATCTATACATAGTCACTTTAAAAACCTCTTAAGGATCCGCCCCTTTTTTCCCAATTTTCTCCTAAAATGACATACCCAAAACGAACTGCCTGTAGCTCAGGACCTGAATCAAGGATATGCATATTCTTGATAACATTTGAAAGGAAACACTTTGAAGTTTATGGAATTGTTAAATTAATGTAGGAGAATATAACACATTAGATCTGAAATGCCAGAGAAAGGACACAATGTATTATTCCAGCCCAGGTGCAATTTAGATATTGGCCACTAGATGGCAGCAGTGTATGTGCACAGTTTTATACTGATCCAATGAACCATTGCATTTCTGTTCAACATTTTGTATCAAGACTGCCCAAATGTGCCTAATTGGTTTATTAATACATTTTCAAGTTCATAACTGTGCACTCTCCTCAAACAATAGCATGGTATTCTTTCACTGTATTAGCTACTGTAAATTGGACAGTGCAGTTAGATTAACACGAATTTAAGCTTTCTGACAATATCAGATATGTCTATATCCTGGGAAATGTTCTTGTTACGTACAACCTCATGCTAATCACATTAGCCTACGTTAGCTCAACTGTCCCAGCGGGGGGACCCACCGATCCTGTAGAGGTTTTAACTCTACCTACATGTACATATTACCTCAATTACCTCGACTAACTGGTGCCCTGGCACACTGACTCT
The DNA here is from genome assembly GCF_034236695.1 of Oncorhynchus nerka. NCBI lineage: Eukaryota > Metazoa > Chordata > Actinopteri > Salmoniformes > Salmonidae > Oncorhynchus > Oncorhynchus nerka. The sequence continues at coordinate 77,932,956 of NC_088423.1, forward strand.
GTACCGGTACCCCTTGTACATAGCCTCGCTATTGTTATTTTACTGCTGCTTTTTTATTATTTGTTCATTTATTTGACACTTTTTTTTGGGGGTTTTGGTTATGGGCTTGTAAGTAAGCATTTCACTGTAAGGTCTGTTCTATTCGGCACATGTGACAAATAACATTTGATTTGATTTGAAACCCGAACCCTTACCCTAAACCAACCCTAACCTTAACCCCAATGCGATTTTCTGGATCTTTGTTTTAGATTCTGTCTCTCACAGTTGAAGTGTACCTATGATAAAAATTACAGCCCTCTACATGCTTTGTAAGTAGGAAAACCTGCAAAATCGGCAGTGTATCAAATACTTGTTCTTCCCACTGTATATATTCATGCTACACACACATCACAACTGCAGCTACCAGACTAGTATTGCTAAATTGTTATATACTGCACAATTTAAACACTTGCCCCCCAAACCCCCGTCCTCAAAACACATGTAAATATTAGACTATAAATTGTGTCTTCCTGTAATTATACTTGTTTAAAATGTTTATTCTATTCTACTTAGCCATATACTTTATGTTCATAATCTTATCTTTTAGTATATATTATTGCTAGTAAGAATTTATTTGGAAGGTGTATACCATGTGTATCCTGTACATACGACTAATAAAACTTGAAACATTCATGAACATGAAATAACCAGGCCTTGATTCTTGAGCCTTGTTACAGTCTATCGCCCTTAACAACGGGTTAGCTGAGATATAGTGTGCTATGGGTTTCATTGGGTAAAATGCAACATTCATGAACATGAAATAACCAGGCCTTGAATCTTGAGCCTTGTTACAGTCTATCGCCCTTAATAACGGGTTAGCTGAGATATAGTGTGCTATGGGTTTCATTGGGTAAAATGCAACATTCATGAACATGAAATAACCAGGCCTTGATCTTGAGCCTTGGTATAGTCCATCACCCTTAACGGGTTAGCTGAGATACAGTGTCATGTGTTACATTCTACCACCCATGAAGGGTTAGCTGAGGTATTGTGCTGGACTTTGGACCTGCTCATAAAATGAACAAGGTCCCTGTGAATCAGTTGTTGTTACGCTCCTGCTCATATAAAATTAACCAGAATCAGATGGAAGTTTCACCTAAGGTCCTTGGTTCCTTGGTTCCGCTGAGGCTTTCACCTCAGCCACCGTGATCAGAGTTAACGGACGTGAAAGCAGCAACCTTGAATCATGTGGAGTTTCCTCCCTCTAAAGTTTCAACTTAATGATTCCCACATTAATTTCCCTATACCACATTCACACCCAGCAGCATCCACCAGTCACACACATACACACATATCAGTACACACTTCGGTATCATGGACAGAACAATATTTTTTTTAAGAATGCTCACTTTATACACGTATGCCTAACATTCCATACATCAATAATACTTTGCTCTACTGAGGCAGGCCCTGATATCCTAATGTCACCGCACCAATGTTCTTTAAATAACTTGAGAGATTCTCACATCAGTCACCCACTGGGCACAGACGTCAATTCAATGTCTATTCAACATTGGTTCAACATAATTTCATCGAAATGACATGGAAACAATGTTTATTCAACCAGTGTGTGCCCAGTGAGTAGTCAGAGAGCTGAACAGAGTATCATAACATACAGAGCATGACTGAAGTCCTTACTCTACTGCTTTGTCTAAGCAGGCCCTGATATTGGGCATTCTATGTTACATGTCTAGTTTGTCTATTTCTATGTTTGGCCTGATATGGTTCTCAATCAGAGGCAGGTGTTAGTCATTGTCTCTGATTGGGAACCATATTTAGGTAGCCTGGTTTGTGTTGGGTTTTGTGGGTGGTTGTCTCCTGTTTCAGTGTTTGTACCACACGGGACTGTTTCGGGTTTTCACGTTTCTTGTTTTTGTAGTTTATTCATGTATGGTTTCATTATTAAAGAACCATGAATTATAACCACGCTGCATTTTGGTCCGCCTCTCCTTCACCAGAAGAAAACCGTTACAGAACCACCCACCACATCAGGACCAAGCGGCATGGTGACAGGCAGCGGAAGCAGGAGCAGCGCAAAGAGGAATGGACATGGGATGATGTATTGGACGGCAAGGGTTGCTACACATGGGAGATCCTGGCGGGAAAGGATCGCCTTCCATGGGAACAGGTGGAGGCTGCTAGGAGAGCAGAGGCAGCCAGAGAGAAGAGCCGGCGATATGAGGGAACACGGCTGGCAAGGAAGCCAGAGAGGCAGCCCCAAAAATGTATTGGGGGCAGGCACACAGGAAGTATGGCGAAGCCAGGTAGGAGACCTGCGCCAACTTCCTGTGCTTACCGGAGGGCGAGAGAGACCGGGCAGGCACCTTGTTATGCGGTGGAGCGCACAGTGTCCCCAGTGCGGGTGCATAGCCCGGTGCAGTACATACCAGCTCTGCGTATCGGCCAGGCTAGAGTGAGCATCGAGCCAAGTGCCATGAAGCCTGCTCTACGCATCTGGTCTCCAGTGCGTCTCCTTGGGCCGGCTTACATGGCACCAGCCTTGCGCATGGTGTCCCCGGTTCACCTGCATAGCCCAGTGCGGGCTATTCCACCTCGCCGCACTGGCAGGGCGACCGGGAGCATTCAACCAGGTAAGGTTGGGCAGGCTCGGTGCTCAAGAGCTCCAGTGCGCCTGCACGGTCCGGTCTATCCGGTACCACCTCCACGCATCAGCCCTCCGGTGGCAGCTCCCCGCACTCGCCCTGAAGTGCGTGTCCTCGGCCCAGTATCACCAGTGCCGGCACCACGCACCAGGCCTACAGTGTGCCTCGTCTGTCCAGCGCTGCCAGAGCCTTCCTCCTCTCCAGCGCTGCCGGAGCCTTCCTCCTCTCCAGCGCTGCCGGAGCCTTCCTCCTCTCCAGCGCTGCCGGAGCCTCCCGCCTGTCCAGCGCTGCCGGAGTCTCCCGCCTGTCCAGCGCTGCCGGAGTCTCCCGCCTGTCCAGCGCTGCCGGAGTCTCCCGCCTGTCCAGCGCTGCCGGAGTCTCCCGCCTGTCCAGCGCTGCCAGAGTCTCCCGTCTGCCCAGCGCCGCCTGAGCTGCCAGTCTGCCCAGCGCCTTCAGAGCCGCCAGTCTGCAAGGAGCCGCCAGTGCCGCCAGTCTGCAAGGAGCCGCCAGTGCCGCCAGTCTGCAAGGAGACGCCAGTGCCGCAAGTCTGCAAGGAGCCGCCAGTGCCGCCGGGGGGGGGGGGGGGGGTGTGTATGGTATGATGGCCTGATATGGTTCTCATTCAGAGGCAGGTGTTAGTCATTGTCTCTGATTGGGAACCATATTTAGGTAGCCTGGTTTGTGTTGGGTTTTGTGGGTGGTTGTCTCCTGTGTCAGTGTTTGTACCACACGGGACTGTTTCGGGTTTTCACGTTTCTTGTTTTTGTAGTTTATTCATGTATGGTTTCATTATTAAAGAACCATGAATTATAACCACGCTGCATTTTGGTCCACCTCTCCTTCACCAGAAGAAAACCGTTACAGATATACCTTTAACCCAAACACCAGACGTGCTCGAGATGAAGATGCTACAAGCTATTTAGGTCAGAGGCATTGTGATGTGCTGTTTTATTCATTTTTTTGCCAAAATGTTGCTCTCTGATGGTCCAATTACCTTTTGTGTTGAATGAGTGAGAGTTTCAGATAAGTGATTACTGGGTTAATGTCAACTTGTGTAAAGTTGTGAGAGTTGGTAAACATAATAAGGATGCAGCTGTCAGCATTGGTGTGCTTTGTCAGCAGCTACTGGCTGTTGGGCAGGTGGTAAATTGGCTGTGCCAAATAATCATTGACGTTTTGTGCCTCCACTAGCCCCAGTAAACACAATTTTCTGAGTCCGAACAATGCAATGTTTCTATCTAGGACACAGGAGGGAATTAAACATAAGCTGCCCTCCCAAGCAAAAAGGCAGTAACTGCTCATAGAGTGGAACTGAGAAAAATGGCTTCAAAGTTTTTTAATTGTCCAGCCAAATGAATTCTAGGGAGATCATTGGAGATGTAATGATCTGTTGCCTTACTATGAGTAATTTTTTTATTCATGTTGACCCTGACCTCTGACATGACCTTTGACCCTTAAACGGCAGTTACTGCCTTCTTCCTTGGCGTGATATGTTATAAATTGCAGGGTAATACCAAAGCAAAGAGAAGTATCTGCCATTTTCATTTGTTAGTTTACTATACTTCTCATTTATGCTATTAATACAAGAGCAGTCTAATTACTAACAGTGTAACAGTGTTGAAACTGCATCTTTTGTGTGTCTTCCACTAAGATACCAGTTGCATTTACATAGAGATGTAGATTCTGCGCCAGTCACATTACCTACTGTGTTTGACAAGTAGGCTATGTCTTGTTATACGAATAAATGTGAAAAGCAGCACTGAAATTGTTTGAATTACATGAAATGATTACCTGTCTTTTAATATATAATGATGGAACATGATAGTATGACAGGGTAATACAAATTATAAAAAATTACCATGAGATTGCTAATAAAAACATTTTATTTGTATTTTTTCAAATGACACTTTTGAATGAATAAATAAATAACAGCTTTAAGAATACATTTTAAACATATTTACATGTTCATATACCCAAATAACATTTAGCTACAATTGATAAAATGCTGAACAGTTACATTGAATTTTTAAGTAAAACTTCTTCAGTGCTCTTCCATATCACTCCTTATCCTCAGCAATGCTGTTCACAGCCAAGGCATTCCAGAACTGCCTTCGATTTGCAGGCATCAGAGGACATAGCTTGGTGATTATGTCCAGCTTCTTGGACTCTTCTATCCCGCTATCCTGTGTACGTAGTGTCGAGGGTGTCTCTAGAGTGACTCTTCATGATAAAGTCAAGCTCTGTGAAGTCCTTTTCTTCATTGGAGACTTTGTAGAAGATACACTGCATGCTTGACATCTCTCTCATTCTCCAGTGATGTTACATAGATGAAGTAATCTCCTCTGCCTTCTGACCAGCTGTTCCTTCATGCCATACCACTGAGATTGTTTTCTTCTTCTTTTGAGACTTCTTTCCAATGGTGATGAATGTCTCGTGATAGGCAACGATTCTTCTTGTGAACAATGCTGTTTTCACACCTGGCATGTGAGGGAGCATGATGACTTTTTGCATATCAACGCTCCTCACAGACCAGTCCTCAGGCCAATCTTTCTGTGCATCAGCCTGGTAATGGCTTCTGCTCTGCCCTGCAGACTTCTTATGTTCCTCATATTTCCTACATTGCATGCAGTCGTGGTTGGTGATGGTGAATTCAGGTGCTGCATGTCTGTTGTCTTGGCATGCTTGGGTTTCCATGGCCTCATTCTCCCTGTGCTCCGTCTTCAGATGATGACCCTGCACCAAACAGAGCTCGCACTCCTCCTCTCCAAGCTTCACAAAGCTGATGTTCCTTCCCTTTACCGCCTTGCGATAGGTTTCATAACCGCAGCTGGCCTTTTTGTTCTTCTCCTTGTAGTCATTATGCATGAACCGAATATTGCCGTCACTAGGTAGGTAGAGGCGATGTGGGGCATGCTCTCGTCTGTAGTGGCTGATTTGGGGATGGAAGGACTCAATGTGTTGCAGCCGATTGGATTCATGTTCAATTTGCTCGCTGAAGCTATCTTTCCCCTCTGATCCTTTGGTGGAATCAGTTTGGTGGTGATTGACTTGCCCATCATCGTGACAATCAGCCTGTCATTTTTGGGATGGTAGCCAAATGTTGTCAGAAAAAACACTTTGCACACCTGTTGTGCAGAACCGCTCTGGTTTGGAAGATTGTACAGAAACGACCTGCTGCATCGACTGTCAGCACCAACAGTGATATTTTTCTTAGATTGCTGTGCCACCATGTGGAAGATCCATGTCCTCTTCTCCTTATACTTTATCTCCCAATACTTTTATATTTAATATTTCCTTTTGCCTACCCTGTGAAATATTCTGAGTACATTGTCTCTTGCATTTGGGACCACATGGCTTACCCATTGGTGGAATCTTGGATTTCTTGTTTGATAGGTTGTCTGGATGAACTTTACAACCAATTACATTTTATAACCTATGTTTCAGTACCCTCATTAACTGTCAGTTCATGACATCAATATACACTGAGTGTACAAAAAATATGTGTGTGTTGACACATTGTCATGAGTGTGTGCTGCAATACCACTGGTGACATTGTGGCCTCATTGAAAGAGTGTGTGCGTTAGTGGTTCACGTCTCAGCTGTTGGTTCACCCACCCACAATTGCTAATACCCCCCGACTGTATGTAATAAAGTATATATGTGATAACGGCCCGCACCCAACCCCTTATGCTTGATCCAAAAATGTGGTCATAGGTATTCTTCGTATGGAGGGTGTGACGCAATTGCGGAGCCGCAGGAAGGCATGCAGAGGCCAAATCAAAATCCATACCGCATTGTCGTGCGTCTCTCAAATTGTGTAACAATGCGGGGGGCTCCGTATAGCTCCGCATTGACATTATTGGTTGACTGTAGGTGGAGGCGGGAGGTCCAGTATAAACACAAACTCACTTCCTTGACAACTTCCTTCACAATAGCTCTGCTCCGCTAAGCGCAAGAAGAATGAAAGTCCTGACGTCTGCGGCTGCTGCATCACAGTAAATGCTTTACGGCCACTTCAGATGGCGGATTGACCACGCAGAGCCTATAACCCGCAAATATACACTGAGTGTACAAAACAACACCTGCTCTTTCCATGACATAGACTGACCAGGTGAATCCAGGTGAAATCTATGATACGTTATTGATGTCACCTTTAAATGTAAAATCCCTGGTTCTGGTACTGGTTCTGACCGACATTTTCGCAAATAAATAGTTCTGTGGACACCATAGATCAAAATGGCTTGCATTGAGTGATAGCCCTGGTTCCAACGGACATTGTGTGATATTTATTGAGCCTGTATGACACAGGATGTGAAATCTGAAAACACTTGAAACTCTTCTGACAGTCCAGCAACTCCTTCACTCATGCCGCCAAACATACCCTCATAAAACTGACTATCCTACCGATCATCGACTTCGGCGATGTAATTTACAAAATAGCCTCCAACACTATACTCAGCAAACTGGATGCAGTCTATCACAGTGCCATCCGTTTTGCCCCCAAAGCCCCATATACCACCCACCACTGCGACCTGTATGCTCTCATCGGCTGGCCCTCGCTACATATTCGTCGCCAGACCCACTGGCTCCAGGTCATCTATAAGTCTTTGCTAGGTAAAGCTCCGCCTTATCTCAACTCACTGGTCTCGATAACAACACCCACCCGTAGCACGCGCTCCAGCAGGTATATCTCACTGGTCATCCCCAAAGCCAACACCTCCTTTGGCCACCTTTCCTTCCAGTTTTCTGCTGCCAATGACTGGAACGAATTGCAAAAATTGCTGAAGTTGGAGACTTATATCTCACCCACTAACTTTAAACATCAGCTATCTGAGCAGCTAACCGATTGCTGCAGCTGTACACAGCCCATATGTAAATAGCCCATCCAATCTACCTACCTCATCCTCATATTGTTTTTATTTACTTTGTTGCTCTTTTGCACAGCAGTACTTCTACTTGCACATCATCATCTGCACATCTATCACTCCAGTGTTAATTTTCTTAATTCTAATTACTTTGCCACTATGGCCTATTTATTGCCTTACCTCCTCACGCCACTTGCACACACTGTATATAGACTTTTAAAAATGGTATTATTGACTGTACGTTTGTTTATTCCATGTGAAACTCTGTGTTGTTGTTTGTGTTGCACTGCTTTGCTTTATCTTGGCCAAGTCGCAGTTGTAAATGAGAACTTGTTCGCAAATGGCCTACCTGGTTAAATAAAGGTGAAATAAAACAAATAAAAAACTCCTGGCTGAACCCTACCTCAGCCACTGACAAAACACATGCCTGATTCTTAAAAGACTCTACATGGTCAATCCAATGTCTGCAGTGGCCGTACAGCATTTATACTTCTTGCCTTTGCTGAGCAGATCAGAGCTGTTGTCAAGGAAGTTGTTTACAGGACCTCGCATCCTCACCTTCCGTCAACCAATGTCAATGCGGAGCTATACAGAGCCCTTCGCATTGTTATAACATTTGGAGAGACACATGGCAATGCACATTTTGGCCTCTGCATGCCTCCACAGGTCGCTGCAATTGCTTCACGCCATCCATTCCACGTCCCTGACCACATTATTTGAACAAGCATACATTGGCTTTGAGCCTACATTGTAGAGTAGCATGAGAGAGTGGTTAAATCACTGTAGCACATTCAGAGATCGATTTATAGCCATTCATCTAAAATAATTCATAGATTTTAAACAAAAAACACTTTCTGTTTGTCATAAATGGATAAGATTTAATGAGTTTAGGAAGCCAAGCTAGATGGGGGCAGATGTTTTGATCAAGAGAGACCTTTAGAAAATATGCACATTTTCTCGAACACTAAACATACAAATATGTATTTTACGGTTATAAAGAAGGTGACATCTTATAGTTAGTCATTGTATTTGATTATGTAAAGCATATAAGTCAAGTCTTATTCTTACAGTTTTGTTGAATAGGAAATACATCATAAAATATTTTATATTTTTATCATATTTGTACTATTTACTTGAGCTTGTGTCCTCACAAGTGACCACACCTCAGCAATTTATAATTATTTTGTATTATTATTATTATTTAGAAAGTTGAGATTTGAACCTTGGGGTATGCAGCATTACTAGTTATTGTTTATGACCCTCTCATGATAAACAATTACTTTTGGGGATTACGTAGATTACATTTTGTTACATTTAACTGGTTAAATCCACTTCAATCAGTGTAGGTGAAGGGAAGGAGACAGATTAAAGGATTTTAAAGTCTTGAGACAATTGAGACATGGATTGTGTATGTATGCCATTCAGAGGGTGAATGGGCAAGACAAAAATTTACTCACAGGCATTATTTGAACGGTTTTCGAAACTTCAGAGTGTTTTCTATCCAATGCTACCAATTACAGTGGGGGAAAAAAGTATTTAGTCAGCCACCAATTGTGCAAGTTCTCCCACTTAAAAAAAGATGAGAGAGGCCTGTCATTTTCATCATAGGTACACTTCAACTATGACTATGACAGAGAAAAAAAATCCAGAAAATCACATTGTAGGATTTTTAATGAATTTATTTGCAAATTATGGTGGAAAATTTGCTGCAGGAGGGACTGGTGCATTTCACAAAATAGATGGCTTCATGAGGCAGGAAAATTATGTGAATACATTGAAGCAACATCTCAAAACATCAGTCAGAAAGTTAAAGCTTGGTCGCAAATGGGTCTTCCAAATGGACAATGACCTCAAGCATCCTTCCAAAGTTGTGGCAAAATGGCTTAAGGACAACAAAGTCAAGGTATTGGAGTGGCCATCACAAAGCCCTGACTTCAATCCTACAGAAAATGTGTGGGCAGAACTGAAAAACCATGTGCGAGCAAGGAGGCCTACAAACCTGACTCAGTTACACCAGCTCTGTCAGGAGGAATGGGCCAAAATTCACCCAACTTATTGTGGGAAGCTTATGGAAGGCTAACTGAAACGTTTGACCCAAGTTAAACTATTTAAAGGCAATGCTACCAAATACTAATTGAGTGTATGTAAACTTCTGACCCACTGGAAATGTAATGAAAGAAATAAAAGCTGAAATTAATCATTCTCTCTACTATTATTCTGACATTTCACATTCTTAAAATAAAGTGGTGATCCTAACTGACCTAAAACAGGACATTTTTCCTAGATTAAACGTCAGGAATTGTGAAAAACTGAGTTTAAATATATTTGGCTAAGGTGTATGTAAACTTCTGACTTCCACTGTATAGCACATTATATGCTTCCTAGCATTGGGAGGAAGTATATGATGAATGACATTAATTGAAAAGTGCAAATGAGAGATTGTGAGACCTAGTGGCAAAGGAAACGAGACAGTCTTATTCATGGGTTGGATTTTCAACCAATGTTTATGGCATTATGTTGCAGCATTTTCTGGTGTGATTATATGATACACTGTATGACAATGACCCGGCAGACCTCTGCTCTTGCTGGCTGACTGTCTGGTACACACAGTGGTTATTAACTGTGTGTAGCATACCAGACAGACAGAGAGAACTGTGGTGATGATAGTACTGTTTATCTGCTACAGCTGTTCAGTGTCATGTAGTGTCAGTATTTAGTCACATGGTGATGGTTCTTCCCATTATTTAAAATCAAGTCTAGCCTGAAACTTGTAGCCACACAACTGTAATAGAAGAATTTATCGTGGTTTTGTATACTTATCTGAATTTGCTCTATTTTTCCACCATGATAATGCCAATCAACTAAGTAGGACTACACCATAAATAAGTCATTTCACTGCTGGTATCTCATTCATGTGGCCACAGTTAGACTCTCATAACCTATTTTAATGTGATTTTAATGTGTGGCATCCATTGTGTTTGGGATTCTGAGATATTTTGTGTCGATCAGACTATGACATCTGTTCTGCTGTTGTCACTTCTGGGAAATTCAAATACCCTCTTCAAAATACCTGTTACCTAATATCATGAATTGTCTGCATCTCTGCTAAGAAAATGTGGTCTACGTGACTGTTTAGTTCCTTATTTGATTAATCCTGTTAATTGTGTAAGGCCAGCCGTTTTTAAAGTGTGACCTGACCTGGGAAAAACTCTGGGTCGATCCTTGGGAGCCTTAGCCTAGTATTTTTTGGGTTTTGTCTGGTGGTCTGGAAAAACTCTAGGCCAAGGATCATCAACTAGATTCAGCCGCGGGCCGATTTCTTCTTGAGTGGTGCTGGAACATAGACTGCAAATTGACTACAAGAAGATATAATATTTGGCTAAAACATAATTATTTCAAACCTTGCTTACATATGATCTCTCTATTATGGTTGAAAATGAATTTGAGGTATTCAGCAGACACTCTTATCAAGAGCAATTAGGCTTAAGTGCCTTTTTCAAGGGCAAACATATCATTTTCACCTAGTTGGCTCGGGAATTCGAACCAGCAATCTTTCAGTTACTGGCCCAGCGCTCTTAACCGCCAGGCTACCTGTCACCCAGATTGCTCAAATAAAAATCACTTGAAGCGGGCCGCCAGTTGGGGAACCCTGCTCAAAGCTCTACTCATGTGATACCATTTTCATCCGTTTGCTATGGCTCACTGAGTAAGAAAGGATTTCAAACAAGTGCCTTGCTTTACCATATAGTTTACAAAAGTTTGACCGAATAGAGTAATATTTTATATGAAAAAATGATGTGCTTTGACAGTCCCTCATTGCGCCAATCTCCTCCCCTTACTGCTTTTGACGACGTCATTCCCTATTTAAGCACTGCGCAACGCTCTAGTCTAGATTATCAGTTTGCAGACGAGTAAAGGTTACCTGCTTCAACAGTGCTTGAACGGCAACCTTCTACTCTTACGAAGCAATTTTTTTAAAAAATGAAATTCATCCCTTTTAAGAACCAAATTAGATCAAGCTACCCATAACATTTCGGAACATCGTTAATACCAACAATTCCAATCACTCACACCACCACTTCGGACCAGAAAAAACAAGGTAAGACAAATAACATATCTAGCTAAGAATAAATAAGTTACTAAACTAACGTTAGCTGGTTGGCATAATAGTTGGAAGGATTATGTAATTTAACGTAGTTTGCTAGCCACTGCCGTACTAGTGAGGGTGGCTAGCTAACTACGTTAGGTAACAAACTACGCTACCTACTGTAGCCAGCTAGTTAACGTTAACAAGCTTGTGACGATAACGTAATAACGCGGAGTGATCTTACGTTTAAATAAATACTAGTAGTTAGCTAAGTTGTCTTATGGCGGTGTTTTTCGATATCACGGTGTTTTACTTCATGTCCTTGTTTTGCCAAATTCTGGCGTCCAGTATTGGGAACTATTTTTTTCAGTGGTCGTCTCCTTGATTTGCCGTTGCGTCGTCACAGCACCAATTTAACTCGCTGCGATCCCAGACGTAGCGTTTTCGCCATCTCCTACGCACACCGCGCCCTTTGTTCTTCTCTGCCTGTTTCAGCGAGCTCTCCTCGTTTGCGGTAGAATTAAGTGGGGAAAGTCGCCAAATGTTATCAACTAAACATTGTCTGTCTGAACTCGCTCTCGTTAACAACTTAAACATTTTATATTCTCTCAAATAAACTTCATTTATCAAAATAGAATTTCAGTTTTTTTGAACTTATTTAATTGGGTTAGTCAGTTAAGGCCAAACCTGAGGCACTGCGATGCAATGCCTTTGACTGCTGTGTGACATCAATATCCCATGTGACACCAATAAAATACCGAACATTTATTTTACTGTCAAAATTGACTACAGTATAATTGGGGTAATTTATAGATGTTCCGAAGTAGCCTTATCGAAAGACCAACCCAAATCATAATTAGGACTCTTCCCACCTATCAAACCACACCCTGGAACCAATTCGTTTGAGATCAGTCATAGCTGGTAGCATTTCTTAATGAACCAAATCAAAAACAAGGCAATATCAGGAAGTGCAGTCGCCCTTATAGCAGACCATCTGCTTAATCTGTATGTATTTTGGGTGGCGTCGACCCTCTTACTTCCCCTCTGGGTGCAATATGCATAGATACGGTCTAAGTATCTAGCTAAATAGAGGAATATATTTGTTTCACTATTTAGTGGCAGCTGGATTTGCAATGACAACGACCTGCCCATGTTGAAATGCATCAGTAGTTTTGATGATAGTTACACACGGACACGCGTGTGTGGAGAGGTGCAAGCTTCATAGAGTCCAAATACTTGCGAGACTCGCGCTCTTAGCCAACTAAAGGGCTACAGTGACACCTCTCATAACCAAACAAACCATTTATCTATTGCATGGACTATGACCTGATGGCACCAACTTTCTGTAACGTTAGACTGAATTATTGAGGAGTGACAGTCTTCACTTTGGCATCCGTGCCCTCCATGCTGTTTTAAGTGCCGGAATTCATTGAACCAAAGTGTCCGAAACATGCTTTCCTTTCCTCTTTTGACAGTTAATGTATTTCAATTTCAGAAACATGCCTTCTGTGAGACAGAACTTCCATCAGGACTGTGAGGCTGCCATCAACCGGCAGATCAACCTGGAGCTGTACGCTTCTTATGTCTACCTGTCCATGGTAAGAGCAAGAGACTGGAATGGAGATGTAGTAGGGAAGAAGGGTTTGCTAAGCGTTGTCAAGGACACTAGTATGACAAATTGAATGACTGATGATTAGATTACAGGTCCACGGAGTCATGCGGTGTAAAGTTTACACCCCATGATGGTGCAGATGGGTGCGTTCAACACCCTGGGTTCAGGCACTCATTTTAATACTAGGGCTGGGCGGCATGGCCTAAATCATTGTTTTCGACCTTGTGAGTAATTATTTTATTTAGTTATCACACGCTCTGAATAAGCTTTGTTGAAAAATTCACTTTCAGAAGTCGGCAATAATCATGAATTCAGGCTTGTGAAATTATATCTAGGCTAAATATAAGCCTTCCACAACCGTAAGGCTCACTAATATATTAATCAAAGTATTTTAAAGTGCTTTCTTGCCGTAATCACTGATAACGGGAGGCAAGCATGTTTATGCCCCTAACTTTCTCACTTATTATTCACGATTCAGTCAGCACTATTTGTAATGATGTTTAGTGTAGATGTGTTTAACATTCTATTTAGTGACTCCTAAATTATGCTTTATTTACCGTTCATTTCTATTGGATGCAAAATAATCTGAAACAAACAGCAAATGCATCCAACCAATTTTGTGTAGACAAGCTTGACGTCGTCATTGTGCGCTAGGAATATGGGACCAAATACGTACATTTTAATACACTTGTTAATTTGTCTCAGTCCAACTCTTTTAGGGGACCAAAAGTATTATGTTTAAAAAGTGCTGTACTTTCTAAACGGTTTACCTGATATGGGTGAAAATACCCTTAAATTAAAGTGGACAGTCTGCACTTGAACCCCAGTCATTGTATCATTTCAAGTGCTGGAGTACAGATCCATGTCACTGTACCAATACTTGTGGATCTCATTTTATCTGCTTACTGATGGCACAGTGATCACTAAACACACATTGATTCCACTGATAGCCAGCCACTACTTATGTCAAGATGAATATTTTGATATTGGGCTTTTGATTTGACAAAGTTAAGGTCTTGTGATCAGCTTTTCATGATAGAAGTGGAACCAGCCAGGTAGCTTTGAACTAAAGGTCTTTACTTTTCTCTCCGTCTCAGGCGTATTACTTTGATCGTGATGACCAGGCCCTACACAACTTTGCCAAGTTTTTCAAGGACCAGTCCCACGAAGAGCGTGAGCACGCTGAGAAGCTGATGAAAGTTCAGAACCAGAGGGGAGGGAGAATTTTCCTGCAGGACATAAAGGTGCTTGTGTGTACGTCCATGTTTTGCCTGTTAGGAAATGCGTGCTTTCAACAGGAGTTTAGTGTGGGGATATGGTAGTGCCCATCTAGGGAGGGCCAATGGGAGATTGAGGGTGTGGACCACTTATCTCTCACAGACATTTAAACTGCCGCCAGTGATCAAAACTGTCAGGGAAAAATGTATGGTTGCAATGAGAACATTAAACAGCAGCCATATTGGATCCTAGAGAAAGACCGACTTTGCTTACAGAGTAATGCAATGAGGGGTTAAGAAAACAGACATTTTAAACTTGACTGATTGGCTGCTTAATGTGTACTCCAGTTTCTGACATAAGCTGGTGGGGGGTGGTGTGGAAGCACTACTGCTGCTCTAACAGCATATGTATGGCTTGTTCCAGAAACCAGAGAAGGATGAGTGGGCTAGCGGTGTGGATGCCCTTGAGAGTGCCCTGCAGCTGGAGAAGAGTGTAAACCAGTCCCTGCTGGACCTGCACAAGGTCTGCTCTGAACACAACGACCCACACGTGAGTATTTGGAGACAAGAACTATAGAAAGGCAAAATACCATGTTATTTTAACTGCAAGATGTTAAAAATGTCTGAATAGTTTAAATCTGAATCTAATCCACCCACATTTCACATAATTCAGGATATCATAAACCGTGCCCAAATATGAAAAGCCTGACCTACGTCAGGTTTTTCCGTGTACACTTTCATCAGTACAAGTCCAGTGGGGCACATGAAGGTTTTACTACTCTGGGTTGTAAAAAAAATAATAATAATAAAAAATAAAAAAACTTTTACTCTTGGGTCTAGAAGAACACTAGATTATTCATCCCTGTTCTGTTTGAGGCATCACTCCACTAAGTTTTGCTTAACTGTTTTTCCTTGTGCTCTTGTTGTCCTTTTCTTTTTCTCAGATGTGTGACTTCATTGAGACACACTACCTGGACGAGCAGGTGAAGTCTATAAAGGAGCTGGGTGACTGGGTGACCAACCTCCGCCGCATGGGTGCCCCGCAGAACGGCATGGCCGAGTACCTGTTTGACAAACACACTTTGGGGAAGGAGCGCGAATAGATAGATATTTTCTTGCTGTAGTTCTGTCTTGCTTGATAGATCTGACGAGTCTATTTTTCTGTCAGGGACTGGCATCAATAAAGTTTATCCTTGAATCCTTAGTTTGCACTAAGCTTAACCTCCAGTTCCTATAAGCCAGTAGCTCTTTGCCTCTCCAAATTGACTGTATCCCCTGCTTTTGTTTTGATGGCGGTTGTTGTGAAATAAAAACTCTCTGGATTCTGATTTCTGCTTATGTGTGTCTAAAGATTAGTCTAAATGGTCAGCATTCAGACAGTTAAACAAACACTGATAAAAACTGGTCTGACACAAAATGGATGGAATAAGGCCCATTCAAGAAGTTTGAAGCACTAGTGGAACCTTGAATTGAGTGACTATATTGATTAGAATGGCACTGATATTTCTAAGAAATTATTTAAGCAAATTCAGCTGATCCCATTGCAATAATGTGTGTGCAGGGCCCCAGTGATTCAATGCTCTTGTTAAGAAACCTCAACACCCAGGTGGCTCTGAAAGGATTTAATAGATATACTGTCAGAGTACACCAAACATTAGGAACGCCTTCGTAATCTTGCGTTACTGTATCTTCCAATAAGTTTCATTCCAATGCTTTATCCATCAATTTCATTCAAGTGCTTATGGATACATTAAAGTAAAAAATTACTGTCCTCAGGTTTCCATCCAACCTTATGTACATGTTGGAATAAAGATTTTTGTTGTGGCCACCACAATTTAAGTTGCTCATCCCTGTTGTAGGCTGTATCTATGAGCTGTTGGCTTGAGTGACTGTGTCAATCAATACCAGAGTGAGCTCCTTTGCTATATTAACTCAATATTTTATGTAAAATCATCAGTTTAAAATGTGGTGGAAACCAATAACATTTAGTCTCTGACTTGTGGTCAGACTCGCTCGTGCGGAAACACCTATGCTTGCGCCTTTTTTAAATGCTCATTTGAATGTCATTGAACACAAGTGTCCATTTTTTTTTTTCTCAAACATCCTTTCTGAATTTAAAAGTGAACTTCATAGTAATCTAGTTTGTCAAAAGTGTCTAATCTGATTACAATAATTTAGCTGCTAATGAAATGGATTACATTTACCGTTTTTTGTAATGCTTTACATGTAACGGATTATGTAATCTGTTACTCCCCAACCCCGCTCTTTGTGTACAGGGGCGTCTATGACATCCTATCTAGGGTTCTACATCTATGATCAATGTGTCATTTGTACTGTTAAATATGTAGCCATATGGATATATGTCACATTTGACTATGAAACATTGCAGTGGTACTGTTCTCTCTGAGGTGGATTTATGACATTTTGCAACAGAATATGATAGTCTCTTTGAAATGAAACCATCTAATGATAGATTTCAAACAAATAACACTGTCAAAAACAGGATGTGATGTTGAGGAAATTCCGAAGTTTCATTTCCAGTCAGAACTGTTAGTCAGGAAAGGAGAACTGGCATCTCAGCTGGCTTTCACTGCCAACAAAACATTACTGTGCTGCAAGTTTATATTGTTCAACTAAAACTGAAACTAAAACAAATATTAATCATGAAAAAAACGAATACTCATACACATGACATGCACATAAATTTATACTGACTACACACACTCATGAAACACTGCTGCTACTCTATTCATCATATATCCTGATGCCCAGTCACCTTACCCTTATACATATCTACCTCAATCGATCCAGTATCCCTGCACATTGTAAATATGGTACTGGAACTGACCCTGTACATAGCATGCTTACTTTATCATCTTTTTATTTCCATATTTCGTGGGTTTTTGTTCTCCCTCGATTAAAGCATTGTTAGGGTTAGAGCTCAAATTCTTATTTACAATGACAGCCTACCCCAGCCAAACCCAGATAACGCTGGGCCTATGGTGCACCGCCCTATGGGACTCCCAATCACAGCCGGATGTGATGCAGCCTGGATTCTAACCAGGGACTGCAGTGATGCCTCTAGCACTGAGATGCAGTGCCCAAACTGTACTTATGCATGTGACATTAAAACTTGAAACTGAAACTTGAAATAAAGTCATTAACAGACCTATTTGAAAAACTAAAAGTATTCTGAAACGTGGAATGACTCCAATGTAAAATTGGAGTCATGAGAAGGGCTAACCTTTGACCTGACCCATCACCTTATATATTACTGCCCCCCAGTTATGACATCCCAAAAAACACACAAAAACTCTACAACCCATATTTCTTCTAGCCTCCCACAAATGCTTAATGCTCTTAACACTAAAACTGAAACAAAATAATATAAAAATTAAATATAAATATTTTTTATACAACTTAAACTAAATAAAGTTATGTAAAAACTAACAGAAATAAAAACAAATATAAAAACACATAACCTTGCTGTTCTGTCTCCACACTGACATGTCATTATGCTACCAACATGACGTCATCATGGCCATAAAAGTTTAAAACTAGTTTACATTTTTTCTTTTTTTTGTTACCTTTTAAAATTGTAATATTTGGTGACACTTTACATTAAGGTACTATTTTAAGTGTGTTTTAAGTACATGTAACTGCCAAAATAAAGGAAACACTTGAATAAATGATGGATACAAAGTATATTGAAAGCAGGTTCTTCCACACAGGTGTGGTTCCTGAGTTAATTAAGCAATTAACATCCCATCATGCTTAGGGTCATGTATAAGAATGCTGGGCAGGCCATTATTTTTGCTATCATGGCTATGCCCCGTTGGATGACATTGCCCCCATCCACAGTGGTCACTGATCTGGTTGGCTGAGCCATATACCATGGCTGTTTAAGTGACCAGATCTCAACCCAAATGAACACTTATGGGAGATTCTGGAGCAGCGCCTGAGACAGTGTTTTCCACCAAAAACAATGATTACCAATTGAGGACTAAAACTAAATAGGACAGTACAGTAAAGCATTAAATACTGTATATTTTTTTCTGATGTGTTGTTGCTGACTAGAAGAGGCATTGTTAGTTAGCCATTCTCAAGAGGCCAGACAGGGGTTATATCCAGAAACTGGTAGGCCTCACTAGATGCTAAGAGGGCTATGTACTTTAAACTATCCATATACATTTTTGTTGTTGCAGTATGCCCCATAAAAGCTCCCTGGTCTTTGTTATTGAATCTTTGTTTGAAATTCACTGCTTGACTAAGAGACGTTACAGATAATTGTATGTGTATGGTACAGAGATTAAGTAGTCATTCAAAAATCATGTTAAACACTACTGTTGCACACAGAATAAGTCGATGGAACTTATTATGTGACTTGTTAATAAGCACATTTTTACTCCTGAACACATTTAGGCTTGCCATAACAAAGGAATTGAATACTTAGTGACTCAAGACAATTCAGATTTTCATTTTGAATTAATTTGTAGACGTTTCTAAAACCCAAATTCCATGTTGACATTATGGGGTATTGTGTGTAGGCCAGTGACATAACATCTTAATTGAAACATTTTACATTCAGGCTGTAACACAAAAAAATTTGGAAAAAGTAAATGGATGTGAATACTTTCTGAAGGTACTGCACATGTCGACAGCAGAGGGAGCACGTCCCATCCACATCGACGGGGCCGCAGTGGAGAAGGTGAAAAGCTTCAAGTTCCCCTGCTCAACAGCACTTCTTCAATCTTAGGAGGCTTAAGAAATCCAGCTAGGCCCCTAAGATCCTCACAAACTTTTACAGATGCACCATTGAGAGCATCCTGTCACTGCCTGGTTCGGCAACTGCACCACCCGCAACCGCAGGGCTCTCCAGAGGGTGGTGCGGTCTGCCCAACACATCACCGGGGGCACAAGGCCTGCCCTACAGGACACCTATAGCACCCGATGTCAAAAGAAGGCCAAAAAGATCATCAAAGACAACAACCACCCAAGTCACAGCCTGTTCACCTTGTTATCATTCAGAAGGCGAGGTCAGTACAGGTGCATCAAAGCTGGGACCGAGAGTCTGAAAAACAGCTTCTGTCTCAAGGCCATCAGACTGTTAAATAGCCATCCTTTGCCGGCCTCCACCCAGTACCCTACCCTGAACTTCGTCACTAGCTACCACCTGGTTACTCAACCCTACACCTTAGAGGCTGCTAACCTATGTACATAGACATGGAACCACTGGTCACTTTAAATAACGTTTACATACATATATATATATTTATACTTGGACTCCGACATTGCTTGTCGTAATATTGATATGTTTCTTAATTCCATTCTTTTACATTTAGATCTGTGTATATTGCTGTAAATTGTTAGATATTACTGCACTGCTGGAGCTAAGAACACAAGTATTTTGCTACACCCGCAATAGCATCTGCTAAATATGTGTATGCGACCAATAAAATGCGATTTGATTTGTAAACAAGTGTAATTGTGACCAGTAGTAGGATAAAAAAGATAGATACTAATGGTAATGGAAATCAATAATCAATGAACAGCAACATAGGTGTGAGGGGGAGCAGTGATTGTGTAACCTGTAAGATACAGGTGCAATCTGTACGATGTGGACATGTAAAGTGCTTTTCATGTCTATGTCTGTTAAATATCTGTATTCTACCCTACTATAGTAGTCTATAATGACTCATACCATAAGGAATCATTCTCTCATATTAGGTGAGAGGCAAATGTTTGGAACCTCATCCATCATGACAATTACGACATTAAAAGCAGAAAAACAAACTTCATTGCCCCCATTAGTCTTATTAATGTTGACACATCCCATTTTGATGTCTTGGTTTTTAAAGCAGTAGGCCGAGTTACACAATTGAGGAGTATCCTCCTTATTGCCCAAGACTTCAGAGCAGGTAATCTAATTTTGTAATGACCTGGAAATTCCTCATCTTGTGTTTCGGACAGACACTTCTGAGTGTAAAACTTGGGAGGACTAAGTTAGGGAATTCCAGCTTTTGCAAAACTAAACTCCTCCTTGGTCTGAGTGGAATATAAGAACAAGCTGCGGACCATAAACCAACACAAAACACAAGGGAGATCAAACTGCCTGACTGACTAACTAACTAAGGAGCTGAAAGGTAAGAGATAACTCTGTTATATGAGGCGGTCACAGTTTAAATGTAATAAAATATCTGTAAATATGTTAGCAATTCATATAGTAGCCTACGTTCTCTCTGTCCATGTTCCTTTCAGTCTGTCACATCTGCAAGTATGAAGCTGCTTCTAGCTGGACTTGTTCTGACCCTTATTGTGGGGGCTCAAGCTCAGTGGTACCGCTTCCCTGGTGAAGCTGCTCAAGGTCCGTTTATACACTTTAATCATTATTTCTTCATTGTTGACAGAAATAGATAAATCACAAATCAAGAGTAACAAATCATTCAAGAGTAACAAATCATTCAAGAGTAACAATGTACAATGTATTATTCGAGGACTCCTTTAAAGTCATTGTTGTTTCTTGAGGCTAGTGGTTTGAAATGTTGTAAAGTTCCTTGTAAGTGTCAAACTCAACATCCGTGTCCTCCTGACCCTGCAGGTGCTAGAGACATGTGGCGTGCATACGGCGACATGAAGGACGCCAACTGGAAAAACTCAGACAAGTACTTCCACGCTCGGGGCAACTATGATGCTGCCAGGAGAGGACCAGGGGCAGGTGGGCAGCAACAGTCATCAGGTGGGTGATTCTCAAATATCTGAGAGACGCTTATAATGTGGTTCAGTTGCTCATCAAATTATCTGATCAAAACTTTCTCCATTTAGTTCTTTATGCCACATTTTGTAAAAATAAAAATAAATGTCTGGTCAGAAAGTCAATTTTACCATTATTGGTTCACTGTGGTTGATGTGTGACTTATGTAATATTTCTCCTCTCTCAGTGATGGCCGGGAGATGGTTCAGGGTTCCAGTGGTCGAGGACATGAGGACTCAGCAGCTGACCAGGAGGCTAACCGCTGGGGACGTAATGGAGGGGACCCCAACCGATTCAGACCCCAAGGACTCCCCAAGAACTACTGAACCTAAAAAAAGGTGGTTACTAGCCAAACTGAAAGGACCACAATCCAAACAACTATACTGCACTTAATTACTGCTTTTGGTAAAAAAATGTCATATTCTCAAAATGATTTTGCCCAAATGTTCTGATAATAGACAGGAACATGGTACTGAAACTTAGTATACAATGTATTTCAAAAGTGTTGCAAAAATAAAGTGATTACGTAACTAGAGACTGAATCTCTTTCTGTAATCAGTATGATACGACTGGGAAGGTTGGAAAGAAATGTTCAAATCCTGAAATGTATACTCAAATGATCTGGGGTTGACATTTTCTCAGCTTTCAACTGGCAACGGGTCAGCCCTTTACAACTAGTAACTGGGACATTTGGACAGTGGGTCAGCCGTACATAGTACATGTTTTTCATAGGATAGACATAGAAGAAACTGAGAAAAACATAGGATAAGGGCCAAAGGGGAGAGGATGGATGCCCCTAATGTTAATGGAACATGACAGTTTGAATGAGGATTCGATTCAACATACTATGCAACTCTATTGAGACCGGAGGTTAGATGAGTAGGCTATGTATAATTTAACGTAGATAGATAATATGCATAAAATTAGTATACAGTTAGGCTTTTGAACATAACCACTCATTATTACAGAATGCAGAATTACAGGCATACTGTAAAATATGCACAGACATACAAATGTAACACAGAGGAATTGTAACACAGAGGAATTGTAACACAGAGGAATTGTAACCCAGGTATATGGCTTTCCTAGGTTTTCAGTTTTTGTCACTCTTAATTTGAAAATATGAACTTTAGGGCTCAAAGTGATGTCAATAGCAATAGATATTGCAATATCAATATCATAGATTCCGCTATATCATGATAAACTTCACCTGAAATGTGTAATGGTTAGCAACAGGGTTCAGCTTCACCAAGTAGAAATAAGTAGCCTCAGCAGTTGCACTCAGCATCTATGTGATGAGCCCTGAAATGCAGCTAGGAAAACATAAGCATCATGTCTTGATCCCCTACATTTATGTGGAAGGTTCACCGGGTGAGCAATGATGTGTAGTTAATGGGTGAACAATGTTAAGTCAGGTTTACCTGACAATCATAACACTCAAATCTGAATGTGCAAGGCAGATAGGTGGTAGAATGGGTATAGTGTTATGTGGATGTATCTATTCATGATGTATTGACAAACTAGATGTGGTAAGTCTCTCCATTACCACATGTAATCTATTCCTGGCAATGAAAAATACATGAGCTCGTACTGTACATATAAATGAAAGCAGACATTGAGTAGACAGACCACTCCCGTGGCTTCTCTTAGGTACTATTCTATGACCAAGGTTTTTGCACAGAAGATCATTTTATAAAGACAACAACGTGAAATATTTGGTCAAAGGTATGTTGTTACAAACCTGCAAAGAGAGAAGGAGTGCTGTGAGCTGACAGACTAGACCTCAAACAGATATACACCCATATTTCTAATCACAGTATTGGATGTCCCATCTCCCTCTCTCTTTCTCTGCTTTCTCTTGCTCCTTTCAAATACAATGCACATACACGAATCAGGAGAGATATGGGAGGAGTAGGAAGGAGTAGAGGAAATAGAAAGAGTGGGGGTTAGAATTAGCATTGAGGGAGGGGTGGAGGGGAAGGATTGATGTGATTGGTCCAGAAGGAGGGTGGCTATACAATCAGCTTCTTCTGAAAGCATGGCTCAATGAATGAACACTCTTCATTTCAGGTAGCCAGGCAACACAACAATGAGGTAAATACTATTATGCCCAGGGATAAGCCAAGTACTTTCCATGCACAGATGTTTCTCAAAGCTTTAACTGAGTGTCAGACTACTGTTCTGATATGGATTTCTACTCTGTTCTTTTCCAGTTCTCCTCCATAGCTGGCCAATTACTTGACTGACTGACTAACTGACTGAAACTGACGGTTGAACATTGGCTGGTTGACTGAGGTATTCTCCATCTATCTTCCACTAATCCATTGTTTTCCTTAAACACGGAGGTGCAGATCACGTTTACAGATACACAGACAGAGAAACTGCCAGAGTAACTGTATCTCAGATAGATGGCTAACAAGCAGATCAGGTAAGTGCGGATAAGGATATGGATGGAAACAGGATTTTGAGAGGATTTTATCAAATGTTTTAAATGATGTTCTAGGCTGAATCTTGCACTAATTCCTCCACCATTATCCCTCTCTCTCATTCTTGTTTTTCTCTTTTGTTATTGATTGGTCAATGTCACCTTTTGATACCTTCTCACCCTTCTCTCTTTCAATTAAATTAAATTAAATTAAATTCAATTCAATTCAATTAGCTTTATTGGCATGGGAAACATATGTTAACATTGCCAAAGCAAGTGAAGTAGATAACATACAAAAGTGAAATAAACAATAAAAATTAACAGTAAACATTACACTCACAGAAGTTTCAAAATAATTAAGACATTACAAATGTCATATTATGTATATATACGGTGTTGTAACGATATGCAAATGGTTAAGGTCTGCCTATGGTGGCCTTCTCAATAGCAAGGCTATGCTCACTGAGTCTGTACATAGTCAAAGCTTTCCTTAAGTTTGTGTCAGTCACAGTGGTCAGGGTTTCTGCCACTGTGTACTCTCTGTTTAGGGTCAAATAGCATTCTAGTTTGCTCTGTTTTTTGTTAATTCATTCCAATGTGTCAAGTAATAATCTTGTTATTTTCTCATGATTTGGTTGGGTCTAATTGTGTTGCGTTCCGTGGGCTCTGTGGGGTCTGTTTGTGTTTGTGAACAGAGCCCCAGGACCAGCTTGCTTAGGGGACTCTTTACCAGGTTCATCTCTCTGGAGGTGATGGATTTGTTATGAAAGGTTTGGAAATCGCTTCTTTTTAGGTGGTTGTAGAATTTAACGGCTCTTTTCTGGATTTTGATCATTAGTGGGTATCAGCTTAATTCTGCTCTGCATGCATTATTTGGTGTTCTACGTTGTACACAGGATATTTTTGCAGAATTCTGCATGCAGAGTCTCAATTTGGTGTTTGTCCCATTTTGTGAATTCTTGGTTGGTGAGTGGACCCCAGACCTCACAACCATAAAGGGCAATGGGTTCTATAACTGATTCAAGTATTTTTTGCCAGATGCTAATTGGTATGTCCTTTTATGTTCCTTTTGATGGCATAAAATGCCCTTCTTGCCTTGTCTCTCAGATCGTTCACAGCTTTGTGGAAGTTACCTGTGGCGCTGATGTTTAGGCCAAGGTATGTATCGTTTTTTTTGTGTGCTCTAGGGCAACGGTGTCTAGCTTCAATTTGTATTTGTGGTCCTGGTGACTGGACCTTTTTTGGAACACCATTATTTTGGTCTTACTGAGATTTACTGTCAGGGCCCAGGTCTGGCCGAATCTGTGCAGAAGATCTAGGTGCTGCTGTAGGCCCTCCTTGGTTGGTGACAAGCACCAGATCATCAGCAAACAGTAGACATTTGACTTCAGATTCTAGTAGTGTGAGGCCGGGTGCAGCAGACTGTTCTAGTGCCCTCGCCAATTCGTTGATATATATGTTTAAGAGGGTGTGGCTGCATACCTGTCTCACCCCATGGCCCTGTGGGAAGAAATGTGTGTGTTTTTTGCCTATTTTAACCGCACACTTGTTGTTTGTGTACATGGATTTTATAATGTCGTATGTTTTCCCCCAACACCACTTTCCATCAATTTGTATAGCAGACTCTCATACCAAATTGAGTAAAAGGCTTTTTTTGAAATCAACAAAGCATGAGAAGTTTTGTTTTGTTTGTTTGTTTGTCAATTAGGGTGTGCAGGGTGAATACGTGGTCTGTCGTACAATGATTTGGTAAAAAGCCAATTTGACATTTGCTCAGTACATTATTTTCACTGAGGAAATGTACGTGTCTGCTGTTAATGATAATGCAGAAGATTTTCCCAAGGTTGCTGTTGACGCATATCCCACGGCGGCTATTGGCGTCAAATTTGTCTCCACTTTTGTGGATTGGGGTGATCAGTCCTTGGTTCCAAATATTGGGGAAGATGTCAGAGCTAAGGTTGATGTTAAAGAGTTTTAGTATAATCAATTGGAATTTGTTGTCTGTATATTTTATCATTTCATTGAGGATACCATCAACACCACAGGCCTTTTTGGGTTGGAGAGTTTTTATTTTCATTCAAGGCAAATGGAAAATCCAGTGGGTTCTCAGATTTGTATTTGATCATGCATATATTTTTGCTGTTTGTTCTTTGTTATAGAGCCAAAAAGATTGGAGAAGTGGTTTACCCAAACATCTCCATTTTGGATAGATAATTCTTTGTGTTGTTTTTTGTTTAGTGTTTTCCAATTTTCCCAGAAGGGGTTAGAGTCTATGGATTCTTCAATAACATTGAGCTGATTTCTGATGTGCTGTTCCTTCTTTTTCCATAGAGTATTTCTGTATTGTTTTAGTGATTCACCATAGTGAAGGCATAGACTCAGGTTTTCTGGGTCTCTATGTTTTTGGATGGACAGGTTTCTCAATTTCTTTCTTAGGTTTTTGCATTCTTCATCAAACCATTTGTCTTTGTTGTTCATTGTCTTCAGTTTTCTATTTGAGATTTTTAGCTGAGAGGTCAAATATACTCTTAAGATTTTCTACTGCCAAGTTTATACCTTCACTATTACAGTGGAACGTTTTGTCCAGGAAGTTGTCTAAAAGGGATTTAATTTGTGGTTGTCTAATTGTTTTTAGGTAGGTTTCCACACTACATTCCTTCCATCGATAGCATTTCTTAATATTACTCAGTACCTTTGGCTTTGATGCCTCATGATTGAGTACTGCTCTGTTGAAGTAGACTGTGATTTTTCTCTGACAGTGGGCTGTCTGATCTGAGAGGTCCTAAATGGGGTGTGTGCATGTTGACTTGGGGGGGTGTTGATTGGTTGGGGTGGGGGTGTGGATGTGGCTGGTGGTGTTGTGGTCTGGATGTGGGTCCTCTATGTGTAGGTCTTGGGGAAGGGGTTCCGCAGGTCTGGTAGAGTGTCTCGCTGGTGTGGGCGGGGTGTCTATTGATCTGTTGCGCCTGTGTGAAGTGTTGGGGCTGCGTTTGAGAGCGATGTCCTTTACGGTCCGGGTGAAGGTGGGCACTGCCGCCTTGTCTAGGTGGACCTGGTCATAAAGGCAGTCCAAGTTCAGGGTGGGCCAGGTAAACATTTGGTTTTGAGTAACAGTCACGGGAAAAACTTGCTTTTATCTGCTGTATGGTAGCAGGGTGGAAGTCCTTTTGTGGTAGCAGAGTGGATATAACCACTTGTGAATTAGGGAAAGTAGAAGGTTTTTCAATCACTCCCTTGAGTACTGTGGCCACCCTTTCCTGCTGTGCTCTCAGGTCGTTTGTGCCTGTGTGTATTATTATGTGGCTAGGTGAACCTAGTTGGTCCTCAGACAGAATCTCTAGGGCGCGTTGGGTGTTTGGATACCAGGGTTTAGGATCACTGTGTTTGGGAAAAAGTTTTTTTCTTGTATATATTTCCCGTTTGAGTCCATAAGGAGGACAATCTATGTCTTGTGTATGTCCTCAGTGGGTGTGGGGGAGTTGTCAGGAGGGCTATCAGGGTGGCTGACAGTGGGGGTGCTCAGAGGGGGTAAGATCCCCTAGGCTTGGGGTTCTTCATTTGTCTGTTCCGCTGTGATGTCGACGTGGTCAGGGTCTGGGGTGGACTGTTCTGCTGTGGTGTCAAGACTTTTGTTGGGAGCTGAGGTTGGTTGTTCTGCCTGCTTCCCTGCGGGGGTGGCCACATCTCTAGTGGGTTGTTCTCTGTCACACGACATCCCCCTCACCCTCTCCTCCAGTAGTCTGATCCTCCCCTCTAGTGCTCTGTTCTTCTCCTGCTCCTTCTTTTTCTCCTGTTGATGTTGTCTCAGAGTGCAGATATATCTCTCTCTACCTCCAGCTCTCCAGGTCTGGATAAGGGGGTGTTTTTGTATCTGGACTGTTGTCTGGGTCTGTGCTGACTGGAGTGTAATCACCTGCTGTTGCAGCTCCACCTGCCTTACCTCCAGCTGGGTGAATTTATTCTCAAACAAACGTGTAGTTTGCTTGTAGTATCTGCTTACCTTGTAGAATCTGGTTGATTCTCTGAGGTCTTTACACAGCAATCCTTATTAATGTTCACTACACAGGTCACATTGCCTTATCAAGACCATCCGATCAGAGGGATACTTTGACATGTACAGAGGTAGGACAAAATTGTGTGTGTGTGTGTGTTTGATCATGTTCTTTGTTTTTGACTCTGTGTCTCTCTATTTCTTTGGCCATTAGGTGCTGCTGTGAACCTGACTCTAGCCAACACCTGTCCAAGGATGGGTGAGTAGTGCTCAGAGGCCTCTTTCAAACACCTACCTGTCAAATACAATCATACACCTGTCGTAACTGACTGGTACACCAACCTCTTGCCCACTCTGATCTCTTTGAATAGATGTACTTGAAAGGTGTAGTGTATACTATATCAGCTTTAACTAACTTCTTGTTTGGATTTGATATACATATTACAAATAGGATTCTAATAATATCTTCACCATGTGCTGGGATCTAGTTGTAATACATTAGAGGTATAAATATTTTGTAAACATACAGCATGGATGATAGGACCGATCCCATAGGCCCCTGCAGCATTATCCGCATGACATACCTGGGCTATCTTTAGCATCCCCCAACATTTCCATGGGGACCAAGAACATGGCTGATAAATTATTGAGTCACCAGCGCTCGTGAATTATTAACATGTTTCTAAGACTGTGTGTGTGTGTGTGTGTGTGTGTGTGTGTGTGTGTGTGTGTATGTTTATGTATGTTTCTTCATGTGTATAATTAATGGTATGTTTATTGCTCTATGCATGTTTATGGTCATGTCCTTTGTATATAGAAACAGGGAGTTTTAAGTTATATGCATGTTGTTTAATGTATGTAAAACACTTGAGATAGCACCAGACCAGCCAGAGAAATTAGCAAACCTAAAATAATTATGACATTTGTTTTCTCTCTCAGTCAGAAGCTCACCCTGCTGAGGGAGATGCTGGTGGGTTGTGGTGCTGGTCCAGATAGCTGATGTTCTAAAAGAGCTGTACAATCTGGATCCCTACAAATCAGCTGGGCTAGACAATCTGGACCCTCTCTTCCTAAAATTATCCGCCTCCATTGTTGTTTCCTCTATTCCTAGTCTGTTCAACCTCTCTTTCATATCGTCTGAGATTCCTAAAGATTGGAAAGCGGCCGTGGTCATCTCCCTCTTCAAAAGGGGCAGACACTCTAGACCCAAACTGTTACAGACCTATATCCATCCTGCCCTGCCTTTCTAAAGTATTCGAAAGCCAAGTGAACAAACAGATCAACAACCATTACGAATCCCACCGTACCTTCTCCGCTATGCAATCTGGTTTCCGAGCTGGTCACGGGTGCACCTCAGTCATGCTCAAGGTCCAAAACGATATCATAACTGCCATCGATAAAAGACTACTGTGCAGCCATCTTTATCGACCTGGCCAATGCTTTTGATTGTGTCAATCATCATATTCCTATCGGCAGACTCAACAGCCTTGGTTTCTCTAATGACTGCCTCGCCTGGTTCACTAACTACTTCTCAGATAGAGCTCAGTTTGTCAAATTGGAGGGACTGTTGCTGGACCTCTGACAGTCTCTATGGGAGTGCCACAGGGTTCAATTCTAGGGTCGACTCTTTTCTCTGTATATATCAATGATGTTGATATATATGACGACACCATTCTGTATACATCTAGCCCTTCTTTGGACACTGTGTTAACAAACCTCCAAACGAGCTTCAATGCCATACAACACTCCTTCCATGACCCCCAACTGCTCTAAAATGCTAATAAAACTAAATGCATGCTCTTCAACTGATCGCTGCCCGACTAGCATCACTACTCTGGATGGTTCTGACTTGTGGACAACTAGAATATGTGGACAACTATAAATACCTAGGTGTCTGGCTAGACCGTAAACTCTCCCTCCAGACTCACATAAAACATCTCCAATCCAAAGTTAAATCTAGAATCGGCTTCCTATTTTGCAACAAAGCATCCTTCACTCATGCTGCCAAACATACCCTCATAAAACTGACCATCCTACCGATCCTTGACTTGTCATTTACAAAATAGCCTCCGACACTTTACTCAGCAAATTGGATGCAGTCTATCACAGTGCCACCCGTTTTGTCTCCAAAGCCCCATACACTACCACAACTGCGACCTGTATGCTCTCGTTGGCTGGCCCTCGCTACATATTCGTCACCAGACCCATTGGCTCCAGGTCATCTATAAGTCTTTGCTAGGTAAAGCTCCGCCTTATCTCAGCTCACTGGTCACCATAGCAACACCCACCCGTAGCACGCGCTCCAGCAGGTATATTTCACTGGTCATGTCACGCCCTGACCGTAGATTGCTTTGTATGTTTCTATTTTTAGTTTGGTCAGGGTGTGATGTGGGTGGGTATTCTATGTTGTAGGTCTAGGTGTTGTGTTTCTATGTTTAGGCCTGGTATGGTTCCCAATCAGAGGCAGCTGGTTATCGTTGTCTCTGATTGAGAACCATACTTAGGCAGCCTGTTTTCCCACTATGGGTGAGGGTAGTTGTTTTCTGTCTTTGTGTGTCTGCACCAAAGAACTGTTTTGTTTGTTCCGCTTTGTTGTTTTTTTGTTCTAGTGTTCAGTTTCTTTATTAAATTTACCATGAACATGTACCACGCTGCACCTTGGTCCTCTCCTTCCAACAGCCGTTACAGGTCATCCCCAAAGCCAACACCCTCAGTGGCCGCCTTTCCTTCCAGTTCTCTGCTGTCAATGACTGGAACAAATTACAAAAATGACTTATCTCCCTCACAAACTTTAAGAGTCAGCTGTCGGAGCAGCTTACTGATCGCTGCAGCTGTACACAGCCCATCTGTAAAAAGCCCATCCAACCAACTACCTACCTCATCCCATATCTGTATTTGTTTTTCTGCTATTTTGCACATCAGTATTTCTACTTGCACATCTTCATCTGCACTCCAGTGTAATTGCTAAAGTGTAATTACTTTGCTACTATTGGCATATTTATTGCCTTACCTCCTTACTTCATTTGCACACACTGTATACAGATCTTTCCATTGTGTTATTGACTGTACCTTTGTTTATCCCATGTGTAACTCTGTGTTGTTGTTTTTGTCGCACTGCTTTGCTTTATCTTGGCCAGGTCGCAATTGTAAATGAGAACTCTCTCTGTCTCTCCATCTCTGTCTCTCCATCTCTGTCTCTCCATCTCTCTGTCTCTCCATCTCTTTGTCACTCCATCTCTGTCTCTCCATCTCTCTGTCTCTCCATCTCTCTGTGTCTCCATCTCTTTGTCTCTCCATCTCTTTGTCTCTCCATCTCTTTGTCTCTCCATCTCTTTGTCTCTCCATCTCTCTGTGTCTCCATCTCTTTGTCTCCCCGTCTCTCTGTGTCTCCATCTCTCCATCTCTCCATCTCTTGGTGCAGGTCATCATCACCACTCCCATGGAGATGCTAAAGATTCAGTTACAGGATGCAGGGCGGATAGGTGAGAGATGAGTAAAGAAGGAGAGAGGAGGTTGGATGTTCCCCTGTTCCCAGTCAATGTTTCATGACTAACCAATGTCTTGTCAGCCAAACAAACACAAACAGATCACAGAGATCTGATCAGTTAGAACCAGTAACAACCAGCATTGTTATTGTATCAATGTAAAATTGTTATTTTATTGCTTGACCACATTTGTGACTCTTCCTTGTGTTCCTGTGATTCCCCAAATGTATTTTTGTTTGCCAACTTTTCCTGCTGCATTCCTGCATCTCTGTCCCTGGTTGATGATGTCACACTGATTATAATGACGGTGTTGTGTGTGTTATGACACATGTAGAGGCTCAGTGGAAGCTGATGTTCCAGGCTGCAGGTGGGGCCCCTGGGGGTCCAGTGGAGTTGAGGTCCCATACAGCAATGCAGCTCACCCAGGAGATGGTAAGGACATCTCCATACAGCAATGCAGCTTACCTGTGGATGGTAAGGACAGTCGTGTGTGTTTATACAGGTTTGAGTGTCTATAGAGTTGTAAGGTTTTTCCGTGCATCGGCAAGACAGAACAGCTGCCTCCGTTAAGACAAGGAGTGGAGGTCTGTGTCTATTTGTCAATAACAGCTGGTGTGAAAAATAAAAAATGAAGGAAGTCTCGAGGTCTTGCTCACCTGAGGTAGAGTATCTCATGATAAGCTGTAGATCACACTATTTACCAAGAGTTTTCATCTATATTTTTCGTAGCTGTCTATTTACCACCACAAACCAATGCTGGCACTAAGACCGCACTCAACGAGCTGTATAAAGCCATAAGCAAACAAGAAAATGCTCATCCAGAGGTGGCTCTCCTAGTGGCCGGGGACTTTAATGCAGAGAAACATAAATCCGTTTTACCTGTTACATGTGAAAAAAGAGGGAAAAAACTCTAGACTACCTTTCCTCCAAAAACAGAAATGCGTACAAATCTTTCCTTCGCACTCCATTTGGCAAATCTGACCATAATTCTAAAGCAGGAAGTACCAGTGACTTGCTCAATACGGAGGTGGTCAGATGATGCAGATGCTAAGCTACAGGACTGTTTTGTTAGCACAGACTGGAATATGTTCCGGGACTTATCCGATTTCATTGAGGAGTATACCACATCAGTCACTGGCTTCATCAATAAGTGCTGTCACGCCCTGACCTTGGAAATCCTTTTTATGTCTCTATTTGGGTTGGTCAGGGTGTGATTTGGGGTGGGTATTCTATGTTCTATTATTTGTATTTCTATGTTTTGGCCAGGTAGGGTTCTCAGTCAGGGACAGCTGTCTATCGTTGTCTCTGATTGAGAACCATACTTAAGTAGCCCTTTTCCCACCTGTCTTTGTGGGAAGTTGACTTTGCTTATGGCACATAGCCTTTAGCTTCACGGTTTGTTTTGTAGTGTTTATTGTTTTGTTCGGCATCTTTTCTAAATAAAATAATATGTACCCTCACCACGCTGCACCTTGGTCCAGTTCTTTTAACAGCTGTGACAAGGGCATCAATGACGTTTTCCCCGCAGTGACCGTACGTATATACCCCAACCAGAAGCCATGAATTGCAGGCAACATCCGCACTGAGCTAAAGGGTAGAGCTGTCGCTTTCAAGGAGCGGGACTCTAACCCAGACGCTTATAAGAAATCCTGCTATGCCCTCAGGTGAACCATCAAACAGGTAAAGTGTAAATACAGGACTAAGATTGAATCCTACTACGTCGGATGTGGCAAGGCTTGTAAACTATTACAGACTACAAAGGGAAGCCCAGCCGCGAGCTGCCCAGTGACACAAGCCTACCAGACTAACTAAATTACTTCTATGCGTGCTTTGAGGCAAGCAACACTGAAGCATGGATGAGAGCACCAGCTGTACCAGACAACTGTGTGATCACACTCACCGCAGTCGATGTAAGACCTTATACATTTTTTTTTTTTTTTAAATGTTAACCCGCCTTTTTCCCCCCAATTTTGATCTTGTCTCATCGCTGCAAATCCCCAGCAGGCTCAGGAGGCAAAGGTCGAGTCCTCTATCCTCCGAAACATGACCCACCAAACCTTGCTTTTACCTTCTTATGGGCGTCCCACCTGGCCAACATCCGATGAAATTGCAGAGCGCGAATTTCAAACTACTGTAATGGTTTTCTTGCGGTGAAGGAGAGGCGGACCAAAGCGCAGCGTGGTTTCTATTCATGGTTCTTTAATGAAGAAAACTATACATGAACAGACTAACAAAAACAAGAAACGTGAAAACCTAAAACAGCCCTATCTGGTGCAAACACAGAGACAGGAACATTCACGCACAAAAACCCAACACCAAACAGGCTACCTAAATATGGTTCCCAATCAGAGACAATGACTAACACCTGCCTCTGATTGAGAACCATATCAGGCCAAACATAGAAATAGACAAACTAGACATGTAACAGAATGCCCACTCAGATCACACCCTGACCAAACAAAACATAGAAACATACAAAGCAAACTATGGCCAGGGTGTGACAACTACAGAATTATATATATTTAACTTTCGTAAAATCACAAGTGTAATACATCAAAATAAAGCTAAACCTCTTGTTAATCAAGCCGCTGTGTCAGATTTCAAAAAGGCTTTACGGTGAAAGCACACCATGCGATTATCTGAGGACAGCGCCCCACATACAAAAGCATGAAAAACATATTTCAACCAGGCAGGTGCGCCACGAAAGTCAGAAATAGCGATATAATAAATGCCTTAGCTTTGATGATCTTCTTCTGTTGGCACTCCAAAAGGTCCCAGATACATCACAAATGGTTCTTTTGTTCGATAATGTCCTTCTTTATATCCATAAAACTCAGTTTAGCTGGCGTGCTTCAGTCAATAATTCACTCAGTTTCCCTCCATCAATGCATTCAAAATGAATCCCAAATGTTACTAATAAACTTTTCCAACCAAGTCAAACAATGTTTACAATCAAACCTTAGGTACCCTAATATGTAAATAAACGATCAAATTTAAGATGGAGAATCGTTATTGTCTTTACCAGAGAAAAATACCACATAAACGCATTCTCTTCCACGCGCTTGGAAACACTACCGCCAAAATGGTAGTGAGTCACCTAGAAAAACTACAATTTCTGGCAGATTTTTCCAAAAACCAGCATGAAACTCTTTTTAAAGACTGTTGACATCTAGTGCAACTGACATCTTGGAACTGCAATCTGGGAAGAGTTCGCCTTATAATAAAAGTGACAGCCATTGGAAAGTGATAGGCTGAAAATGTGTTTTTTTGGGATGGTTTGTCCTCTGGGTTTCGCCTGCCATAACTTTAACAGTTTTAGAAACTTTAGAGTGCTTTCTATCAAAATCTACCAGTTATATGCATATCCTAGCTTCTGGGCCTGAGTAACAGGCAGTTTACCTTTGGCATGCTTTTCATCCAGAAGTGAAAATACTACCCCCTACACAAGAGAGGTGAACACCCGCTCGCTTAACATAGAAGCACCAATGGGTTGGAGGAAACACCACCAACTGTGAGCCGCCCTATGGGACTCCCGATCACAGCCAGTTCTGATACAGCCTGGGATTGAACCCGGGTCTGTAGTGACGGCTCTAGCACTGCCTTAGACCACTGTGCCACTTGGCAGGCCCATGAGTATGATATTTAAAACTAGTCAACATTCACAAGGCTGCAGGGCCAGACATATTACCAGGACCTGTACTCCGAGCATGCGCTGACCAACTGGCAAGTGTCTTCACTGACATTTTCAACCTGTCCCTGGCCGAGTCTATAATACCTACATGTTTCAAGCAGACCACCATAGTCCCTGTGCCCAAGTACACTAAGGTAGCCTAACTAAATGACTACTGACCCGTAGCTTTCACGTCTGTAGCCATGAAGTGCTTTTAAAGGCTGGTCATGGCTCACATCAACACTGCCCAGAAACTCTAGACCCACTACAATTTGCAAACCGCCCCAACATATCCATCCTGGATAAAATTAACAATTCCGTGAGAATGCTGTTCATTGATGACAGCTCAGCATTCAACACCATCGTGCCCTCAAAGCTCATCACTAAACTAGGGACCCTGGGACTAAGCACCTCCCTCTGCAACTGGATCCTGGACACCCTCACCGGCCGCCCCCAGGTGGTAAGGTTGGGCAACAACACATCTGTTGGGGACTGCCAGTGACAGAGTTTTAAATGTGTTAATAACTGGGTTGGGATTTATAAGAACTTTGATAACTGCATAGGAGAAATATGTTAATTTAGTAAACTAACATTATCCCACCGGTCACAATTGTGACCGACCATAAAACACACTTTTTCACCTACTTTTCCACTTCGCTATATTAACTCAATATTTTATGTAACAAAACCATCAGTTTAAAATGTGATGGAAACCAATTTAACATTTAAGTCTCTGACTTGTGGTCAGACTCGCTCGTGCGAAACCACCTATGCTTGCGCCTTATTTCAATGCTAATTTGAATGTCATTGAGAAAACAGAGAAGTGTCCATTTTTTTCTCAAACATCCTTTCTGAATGTAAAAGTAACCTTCAAAGTAATCATTTCGTTTTTCAAAAGTATCTGTAATCTGATTACAATATTTTTGCTGCTAACGAAATGGATTACAGTTACTGTTTTTTTGTAATCCT
The DNA here is from genome assembly GCF_034236695.1 of Oncorhynchus nerka. Lineage (NCBI taxonomy): Eukaryota > Metazoa > Chordata > Actinopteri > Salmoniformes > Salmonidae > Oncorhynchus > Oncorhynchus nerka. The sequence goes on from NC_088423.1 coordinate 77,968,670, forward strand.
TTACATGTAACGGATTAGATGTAATTCATTACTCCCCAACCCCGCCCTTCATGTACAAGGGGGTCTATCTAGGGATCTATATCTATGATCACCAATGTGTCATTTGTACAGTTCTTAAATATACTGTATAACCATATGGATATATATATTTGTCACATTTGACTATAAAACATTGCAGTGGTACTGTTTTCTCTGAGTGAGGTGGATTTATGGCATTTTGCAACAGAATATAATAGTCTCTTTGAAATGAAACCATCTAATGATAGATTTCAAACAAATACACGTCTGTTATTTAATAACCATGCCCCGATGGGGAAAAACACATCTGTCTTTATTTCATGTCAACTGTCTATTTGGGGCTACTGTTTGTTTTGGACAGGACAATAGTAACACTGTCAAAAACAGGATGTGATGTTGAGGAAATTCCGAAGTTTCATTTCCAGTCAGAACTGTTAGTCAGGAAAGGAGAACTGGCATCTCAGCTGGCTTTCACTGCCAACAAAACATTACTGTGCTGCAAGTTTATAATGTTCAACTAAAACTGAAACTAAAACAAATATTAATCATGAAAAAAATGAATACTCATACACATGCCATGCATATACATTTATACTGACTACACACACTCATGAAACACTGCTGCTACTCTATTCATCATATATCCTGATGCCCAGTCACCTTACCCTTATACATATCTACCTCAATCGATCCAGTATCCCTGCACATTGTAAATATGGTACTGGAACTGACCCTGTACATAGCATGCTTACTTTATCATCTTTTTATTTCCATATTTCGTGGGTTTTTGTTCTCCCTTGATTAAAGCATTGTTAGGGTTAGAGCTCAAATTCTTATTTACAATGACAGCCTACCCCAGCCAAACCCAGATAACGCTGGGCCTATGGTGCACCGCCCTATGGGACTCCCAATCACAGCCGGATGTGATGCAGCCTGGATTCTAACCAGGGACTGCAGTGATGCCTCTAGCACTGAGATGCAGTGCCCAAACTGTACTTATGCATGTGACATTAAAACTTGAAACTGAAACTTGAAATAAAGTCATTAACAGACCTATTTGAAAAACTAAAAGTATTCTGAAACGTGGAATGACTCCAATGTAAAATTGGAGTCATGAGAAGGGCTAACCTTTGACCTGACCCATCACCTTATATATTACTGCCCCCCAGTTATGACATCCCAAAAAACACACAAAAACTCTACAACCCATATTTCTTCTAGCCTCCCACAAATGCTTAATGCTCTTAACACTAAAACTGAAACAAAATAATATAAAATGAAATATAAATATTTTTTATACAACTTAAATTAAATAAAGTTATGTAAAAACTAACAGAAATAAAAACAAATATAAAAACACAACCTTGCTGTTCTGTCTCCACACTGGCATGTCATTATGCTACCAACATGACGTCATCATGGCCATAAAAGTTTAAAACTAGTTTACATTTTTTCTTTTTTTTGTTACCTTTTAAAATTGTAATATTTGGTGACACTTTACATTAAGGTACTATTTTAAGTGTGTTTTAAGTACATGTAACTGCCAAAATAAAGGAAACACTTGAATAAATGATGGATACAAAGTATATTGAAAGCAGGTTCTTCCACACAGGTGTGGTTCCTGAGTTAATTAAGCAATTAACATCCCATCATGCTTAGGGTCATGTATAAGAATGCTGGGCAGGCCATTATTTTTGCTATCATGGCTATGCCCCGTTGGATGACATTGCCCCCATCCACAGTGGTCACTGATCTGGTTGGCTGAGCCATATACCATGGCTGTTTAAGTGACCAGATCTCAACCCAAATGAACACTTATGGGAGATTCTGGAGCAGCGCCTGAGACAGTGTTTTCCACCAAAAAACAATGATTACCAATTGAGGACTAAAACTAAATAGGACAGTACAGTAAAGCATTAAATACTGTATATTTTTTTCTGATGTGTTGTTGCTGACTAGAAGAGGCATTGTTAGTTAGCCATTCTCAAGAGGCCAGACAGGGGTTATATCCAGAAACTGGTAGGCCTCACTAGATGCTAAGAGGGCTATGTACTTTAAACTATCCATATACATTTTTGTTGTTGCAGTATGCCCCATAAAAGCTCCCTGGTCTTTGTTATTGAATCTTTGTTTGAAATTCACTGCTTGACTAAGAGACGTTACAGATAATTGTATGTGTATGGTACAGAGATTAAGTAGTCATTCAAAAATCATGTTAAACACTACTGTTGCACACAGAATAAGTCGATGGAACTTATTATGTGACTTGTTAATAAGCACATTTTTACTCCTGAACACATTTAGGCTTGCCATAACAAAGGAATTGAATACTTAGTGACTCAAGACAATTCAGATTTTCATTTTGAATTAATTTGTAGACGTTTCTAAAACCCAAATTCCATGTTGACATTATGGGGTATTGTGTGTAGGCCAGTGACATAACATCTTAATTGAAACATTTTACATTCAGGCTGTAACACAAAAAAATGTGGAAAAAGTAAATGGATGTGGATACTTTCTGAAGGTACTGCACATGTCGACAGCAGAGGGAGCACGTCCCATCCACATCGACGGGGCCGCAGTGGAGAAGGTGAAAAGCTCCAAGTTCCCCTGCTCAACAGCACTTCTTCAATCTTAGGAGGCTTAAGAAATCCAGCTAGGCCCCTAAGATCCTCACAAACTTTTACAGATGCTCCATTGAGAGCATCCTGTCACTGCCTGGTTCGGCAACTGCACCACCCGCAACCGCAGGGCTCTCCAGAGGGTGGTGCGGTCTGCCCAACACATCACCGGGGGCACAAGGCCTGCCCTACAGGACACCTATAGCACCCGATGTCAAAAGAAGGCCAAAAAGATCATCAAAGACAACAACCACCCAAGTCACAGCCTGTTCACCTTGTTATCATTCAGAAGGCGAGGTCAGTACAGGTGCATCAAAGCTGGGACCGAGAGTCTGAAAAACAGCTTCTGTCTCAAGGCCATCAGACTGTTAAATAGCCATCCTTTGCCGGCCTCCACCCAGTACCCTACCCTGAACTTCGTCACTAGCTACCACCTGGTTACTCAACCCTACACCTTAGAGGCTGCTAACCTATGTACATAGACATGGAACCACTGGTCACTTTAAATAACGTTTACATACATATATATATATTTATACTTCGGACTCCGACATTGCTTGTCGTAATATTGATATGTTTCTTAATTCCATTCTTTTACATTTAGATCTGTGTATATTGCTGTAAATTGTTAGATATTACTGCACTGCTGGAGCTAAGAACACAAGTATTTTGCTACACCCGCAATAGCATCTGCTAAATATGTGTATGCGACCAATAAAATGCGATTTGATTTGTAAACAAGTGTAATTGTGACCAGTAGTAGGATAAAAAAGATAGATACTAATGGTAATGGAAATCAATAATCAATGAACAGCAACATAGGTGTGAGGGGGAGCAGTGATTGTGTAACCTGTAAGATACAGGTGCAATCTGTACGATGTGGACATGTAAAGTGCTTTTCATGTCTATGTCTGTTAAATATCTGTATTCTACCCTACTATAGTAGTCTATAATGACTCATACCATAAGGAATCATTCTCTCATATTAGGTGAGAGGCAAATGTTTGGAACCTCATCCATCATGACAATTACGACATTAAAAGCAGAAAAACAAACTTCATTGCCCCCATTAGTCTTATTAATGTTGACACATCCCATTTTGATGTCTTGGTTTTTAAAGCAGTAGGCCGAGTTACACAATTGAGGAGTATCCTCCTTATTGCCCAAGACTTCAGAGCAGGTAATCTAATTTTGTAATGACCTGGAAATTCCTCATCTTGTGTTTCGGACAGACACTTCTGAGTGTAAAACTTGGGAGGACTAAGTTAGGGAATTCCAGCTTTTGCAAAACTAAACTCCTCCTTGGTCTGAGTGGAATATAAGAACAAGCTGCGGACCATAAACCAACACAAAACACAAGGGAGATCAAACTGCCTGACTGACTAACTAACTAAGGAGCTGAAAGGTAAGAGATAACTCTGTTATATGAGGCGGTCACAGTTTAAATGTAATAAAATATCTGTAAATATGTTAGCAATTCATATAGTAGCCTACGTTCTCTCTGTCCATGTTCCTTTCAGTCTGTCACATCTGCAAGTATGAAGCTGCTTCTAGCTGGACTTGTTCTGACCCTTATTGTGGGGGCTCAAGCTCAGTGGTACCGCTTCCCTGGTGAAGCTGCTCAAGGTCCGTTTATACACTTTAATCATTATTTCTTCATTGTTGACAGAAATAGATACACAAATCAAGAGTAACAAATCATTCAAGAGTAACAAATAATTCAAGAGTAACAATGTACTGTATTCGAGGACTCCTTTAAAGTCATTGTTGTTTCTTGAGGCTAGTGGTTTGAAATGTTGTAAAGTTCCTTGTAAGTGTCAAACTCAACATCCGTGTCCTCCTGACCCTGCAGGTGCTAGAGACATGTGGCGTGCATACGGCGACATGAAGGACGCCAACTGGAAAAACTCAGACAAGTACTTCCACGCTCGGGGCAACTATGATGCTGCCAGGAGAGGACCAGGGGGCAGGTGGGCAGCAACAGTCATCAGGTGGGTGATTCTCAAATATCTGAGAGACGCTTATAATGTGGTTCAGTTGCTCATCAAATTATCTGATCAAAACTTTCTCCATTTAGTTCTTTATGCCACATTTTGTAAAAAATAAAAATAAATGTCTGGTCAGAAAGTCAATTTTACCATTATTGGTTCACTGTGGTTGATGTGTGACTTATGTAATATTTCTCCTCTCTCAGTGATGGCCGGGAGATGGTTCAGGGTTCCAGTGGTCGAGGACATGAGGACTCAGCAGCTGACCAGGAGGCTAACCGCTGGGGACGTAATGGAGGGGACCCCAACCGATTCAGACCCCAAGGACTCCCCAAGAACTACTGAACCTAAAAAAAGGTGGTTACTAGCCAAACTGAAAGGACCACAATCCAAACAACTATACTGCACTTAATTACTGCTTTTGGTAAAAAAATGTCATATTCTCAAAAATGATTTTGCCCAAATGTTCTGATAATAGACAGGAACATGGTACTGAAACTTAGTATACAATGTATTTCAAAAGTGTTGCAAAAATAAAGTGATTACGTAACTAGAGACTGAATCTCTTTCTGTAATCAGTATGATACGACTGGGAAGGTTGGAAAGAAATGTTCAAATCCTGAAATGTATACTCAAATGATCTGGGGTTGACATTTTCTCAGCTTTCAACTGGCAACGGGTCAGCCCTTTACAACTAGTAACTGGGACATTTGGACAGTGGGTCAGCCGTACATAGTACATGTTTTTCATAGGATAGACATAGAAGAAACTGAGAAAAACATAGGATAAGGGCCAAAGGGGAGAGGATGGATGCCCCTAATGTTAATGGAACATGACAGTTTGAATGAGGATTCGATTCAACACACTATGCAACTCTATTGAGACCGGAGGTTAGATGAGTAGGCTATGTATAATTTAACGTAGATAGATAATATGCATAAAATTAGTATACAGTTAGGCTTTTGAACATAACCACTCATTATTACAGAATGCAGAATTACAGGCATACTGTAAAATATGCACAGACATACAAATGTAACACAGAGGAATTGTAACACAGAGGAATTGTAACACAGAGGAATTGTAACCCAGGTATATGGCTTTCCTAGGTTTTCAGTTTTTGTCACTCTTAATTTGAAAATATGAACTTTAGGGCTCAAAGTGATGTCAATAGCAATAGATATTGCAATATCAATATCATAGATTCCGCTATATCATGATAAACTTCACCTGAAATGTGTAATGGTTAGCAACAGGGTTCAGCTTCACCAAGTAGAAATAAGTAGCCTCAGCAGTTGCACTCAGCATCTATGTGATGAGCCCTGAAATGCAGCTAGGAAAACATAAGCATCATGTCTTGATCCCCTACATTTATGTGGAAGGTTCACCGGGTGAGCAATGATGTGTAGTTAATGGGTGAACAATGTTAAGTCAGGTTTACCTGACAATCATAACACTCAAATCTGAATGTGCAAGGCAGATAGGTGGTAGAATGGGTATAGTGTTATGTGGATGTATCTATTCATGATGTATTGACAAACTAGATGTGGTAAGTCTCTCCATTATCACATGTAATCTATTCCTGGCAATGAAAAATACATGAGCTCGTACTGTACATATAAATGAAAGCAGACATTGAGTAGACAGACCACTCCCGTGGCTTCTCTTAGGTACTATTCTATGACCAAGGTTTTTGCACAGAAGATCATTTTATAAAGACAACAACGTGAAATATTTGGTCAAAGGTATGTTGTTACAAACCTGCAAAGAGAGAAGGAGTGCTGTGAGCTGACAGACTAGACCTCAAACAGATATACACCCATATTTTTAATCACAGTATTGGATGTCCCATCTCCCTCTCTCTTTCTCTGCTTTCTCTTGCTCCTTTCAAATACAATGCACATACACGAATCAGGAGAGATATGGGAGGAGTAGGAAGGAGTAGAGGAAATAGAAAGAGTGGGGGTTAGAATTAGCATTGAGGGAGGGGTGGAGGGGAAGGATTGATGTGATTGGTCCAGAAGGAGGGTGGCTATACAATCAGCTTCTTCTGAAAGCATGGCTCAATGAATGAACACTCTTCATTTCAGGTAGCCAGGCAACACAACAATGAGGTAAATACTATTATGCCCAGGGATAAGCCAAGTACTTTCCATGCACAGATGTTTCTCAAAGCTTTAACTGAGTGTCAGACTACTGTTCTGATATGGATTTCTACTCTGTTCTTTTCCAGTTCTCCTTCATAGCTGGCCAATTACTTGACTGACTGACTAACTGACTGAAACTGACGGTTGAACATTGGCTGGTTGACTGAGGTATTCTCCATCTATCTTCCACTAATCCATTGTTTTCCTTAAACACGGAGGTGCAGATCACGTTTACAGATACACAGACAGAGAAACTGCCAGAGTAACTGTATCTCAGATAGATGGCTAACAAGCAGATCAGGTAAGTGCGGATAAGGATATGGATGGAAACAGGATTTTGAGAGGATTTTATCAAATGTTTTAAATGATGTTTTCTAGTGCTGAATCTTGCACTAATTCCTCCACCATTATCCCTCTCTCTCATTCTTGTTTTTCTCTTTTGTTATTGATTGGTCAATGTCACCTTTTGATACCTTCTCACCCTTCTCTCTTTCAATTAAATTAAATTAAATTCAATTCAATTCAATTCAATTAGCTTTATTGGCATGGGAAACATATGTTAACATTGCCAAAGCAAGTGAAGTAGATAACATACAAAAGTGAAATAAACAATAAAAATTAACAGTAAACATTACACTCACAGAAGTTTCAAAATAATTAAGACATTACAAATGTCATATTATGTATATATACGGTGTTGTAACGATATGCAAATGGTTAAGGTCTGCCTATGGTGGCCTTCTCAATAGCAAGGCTATGCTCACTGAGTCTGTACATAGTCAAAGCTTTCCTTAAGTTTGTGTCAGTCACAGTGGTCAGGGTTTCTGCCACTGTGTACTCTCTGTTTAGGGTCAAATAGCATTCTAGTTTGCTCTGTTTTTTGTTAATTCATTCCAATGTGTCAAGTAATAATCTTGTTATTTTCTCATGATTTGGTTGGGTCTAATTGTGTTGCGTTCCGTGGGCTCTGTGGGGTCTGTTTGTGTTTGTGAACAGAGCCCCAGGACCAGCTTGCGTAGGGGACTCTTTTCCAGGTTCATCTCTCTGCAGGTGATGGATTTGTTATGAAAGGTTTGGGAATCGCTTCTTTTTAGGTGGTTGTAGAATTTAACGGCTCTTTTCTGGATTTTGATAATTAGTGGGTATCAGCCTAATTCTGCTCTGCATGCATTATTTGGTGTTCTACGTTGTACACAGGATATTTTTGCAGAATTCTGCATGCAGAGTCTCAATTTGGTGTTTGTCCCATTTTGTGAATTCTTGGTTGGTGAGTGGACCCCAGACCTCACAACCATAAAGGGCAATGGGTTCTATAACTGATTCAAGTATTTTTTGCCAGATGCTAATTGGTATGTCCTTTTATGTTCCTTTTGATGGCATAAAATGCCCTTCTTGCCTTGTCTCTCAGATCGTTCACAGCTTTGTGGAAGTTACCTGTGGCGCTGATGTTTAGGCCAAGGTATGTATCGTTTTTTTTGTGTGCTCTAGGGCAACGGTGTCTAGCTTCAATTTGTATTTGTGGTCCTGGTGACTGGACCTTTTTTGGAACACCATTATTTTGGTCTTACTGAGATTTACTGTCAGGGCCCAGGTCTGGCCGAATCTGTGCAGAAGATCTAGGTGCTGCTGTAGGCCCTCCTTGGTTGGTGACAAGCACCAGATCATCAGCAAACAGTAGACATTTGACTTCAGATTCTAGTAGTGTGAGGCCGGGTGCAGCAGACTGTTCTAGTGCCCTCGCCAATTCGTTGATATATATGTTTAAGAGGGTGTGGCTGCATACCTGTCTCACCCCATGGCCCTGTGGGAAGAAATGTGTGTGTTTTTTGCCTATTTTAACCGCACACTTGTTGTTTGTGTACATGGATTTTATAATGTCGTATGTTTTCCCCCAACACCACTTTCCATCAATTTGTATAGCAGACTCTCATACCAAATTGAGTAAAAGGCTTTTTTGAAATCAACAAAGCATGAGAAGTTTTGTTTTGTTTGTTTGTTTGTCAATTAGGGTGTGCAGGGTGAATACGTGGTCTGTCGTACAATGATTTGGTAAAAAGCCAATTTGACATTTGCTCAGTACATTATTTTCACTGAGGAAATGTACGTGTCTGCTGTTAATGATAATGCAGAAGATTTTCCCAAGGTTGCTGTTGACGCATATCCCACGGCGGCTATTGGCGTCAAATTTGTCTCCACTTTTGTGGATTGGGGTGATCAGTCCTTGGTTCCAAATATTGGGGAAGATGCCAGAGCTAAGGTTGATGTTAAAGAGTTTTAGTATAATCAATTGGAATTTGTTGTCTGTATATTTTATAATTTCATTGAGGATACCATCAACACCACAGGCCTTTTTGGGTTGGAGAGTTTTTATTTTCATTCAAGGCAAATGGAAAATCCAGTGGGTTCTCAGATTTGTATTTGATCATGCATATATTTTTGCTGTTTGTTCTTTGTTATAGAGCCAAAAAGATTGGAGAAGTGGTTTACCCAAACATCTCCATTTTGGATAGATAATTCTTTGTGTTGTTTTTTGTTTAGTGTTTTCCAATTTTCCCAGAAGGGGTTAGAGTCTATGGATTCTTCAATAACATTGAGCTGATTTCTGATGTGCTGTTCCTTCTTTTTCCATAGAGTATTTCTGTATTGTTTTAGTGATTCACCATAGTGAAGGCATAGACTCAGGTTTTCTGGGTCTCTATGTTTTTGGATGGACAGGTTTCTCAATTTCTTTCTTAGGTTTTTGCATTCTTCATCAAACCATTTGTCTTTGTTGTTCATTGTCTTCAGTTTTCTATTTGAGATTTTTAGCTGAGAGGTCAAATATACTCTTAAGATTTTCTACTGCCAAGTTTATACCTTCACTATTACAGTGGAACGTTTTGTCCAGGAAGTTGTCTAAAAGGGATTTAATTTGTGGTTGTCTAATTGTTTTTAGGTAGGTTTCCACACTACATTCCTTCCATCGATAGCATTTCTTAATATTACTCAGTACCTTTGGCTTTGATGCCTCATGATTGAGTACTGCTCTGTTGAAGTAGACTGTGATTTTTCTCTGACAGTGGGCTGTCTGATCTGAGAGGTCCTAAATGGGGTGTGTGCATGTTGACTTGGGGGGGTGTTGATTGGTTGGGGTGGGGGTGTGGATGTGGCTGGTGGTGTTGTGGTCTGGATGTGGGTCCTCTATGTGTAGGTCTTGGGGAGGGGGTTCCGCAGGTCTGGTAGAGTGTCTCGCTGGTGTGGGCGGGGTGTCTATTGATCTGTTGCTCCTGTGTGAAGTGTTGGGGCTGCGTTTGAGAGCGATGTCCTTTACGGTCCGGGTGAAGGTGGGCACTGCCGCCTTGTCTAGGTGGACCTGGTCATAAAGGCAGTCCAAGTTCAGGGTGGGCCAGGTAAACATTTGGTTTTGAGTAACAGTCACGGGAAAAACTTGCTTTTATCTGCTGTATGGTAGCAGGGTGGAAGTCCTTTTGTGGTAGCAGAGTGGATATAACCACTTGTGAATTAGGGAAAGTAGAAGGTTTTTCAATCACTCCCTTGAGTACTGTGGCCACCCTTTCCTGCTGTGCTCTCAGGTCGTTTGTGCCTGTGTGTATTATTATGTGGCTAGGTGAACCTAGTTGGTCCTCAGACAGAATCTCTAGGGCGCGTTGGGTGTTTGGATACCAGGGTTTAGACACACTGTGTTTGGGAAAAAGTTTTTTTCTTGTATATATTTCCCGTTTGAGTCCATAAGGAGGACAATCTATGTCTTGTGTATGTCCTCAGTGGGTGTGGGGGAGTTGTCAGGAGGGCTATCAGGGTGGCTGACAGTGGGGGTGCTCAGAGGGGGTAAGATCCCCTAGGCTTGGGGTTCTTCATTTGTCTGTTCCGCTGTGATGTCGACGTGGTCAGGGTCTGGGGTGGACTGTTCTGCTGTGGTGTCAAGACTTTTGTTGGGAGCTGAGGTTGGTTGTTCTGCCTGCTTCCCTGCGGGGGTGGCCACATCTCTAGTGGGTTGTTCTCTGTCACACGACATCCCCCTCACCCTCTCCTCCAGTAGTCTGATCCTCCCCTCTAGTGCTCTGTTCTTCTCCTGCTCCTTCTTTTTCTCCTGTTGATGTTGTCTCAGAGTGCAGATATATCTCTCTCTACCTCCAGCTCTCCAGGTCTGGATAAGGGGGTGTTTTTGTATCTGGACTGTTGTCTGGGTCTGTGCTGACTGGAGTGTAATCACCTGCTGTTGCAGCTCCACCTGCCTTACCTCCAGCTGGGTGAATTTATTCTCAAACAAACGTGTAGTTTGCTTGTAGTATCTGCTTACCTTGTAGAATCTGGTTGATTCTCTGAGGTCTTTACACAGCAATCCTTATTAATGTTCACTACACAGGTCACATTGCCTTATCAAGACCATCCGATCAGAGGGATACTTTGGCATGTACAGAGGTAGGACAAAATTGTGTGTGTGTGTGTGTGTGTGTGTTTGAGCATGTTCTTTGTTTTTGACTCTGTGTCTCTCTATTTCTTTGACCATTAGGTGCTGCTGTGAACCTGACTCTGGTCACTCCAGAGAAGGCCATCAAACTAGCTGCCATTGACTTCCTTAGACAACACCTGTCCAAGGATGGGTGAGTAGTGCTCAGAGGCCTCTTTCAAACACCTACCTGTCAAATACAATCATACACCTGTCGTAACTGACTGGTACACCAACCTCTTGCCCACTCTGATCTCTTTGAATAGATGTACTTGAAAGGTGTAGTGTATACTATATCAGCTTTAACTAACTTCTTGTTTGGATTTGATATACATATCACAAATAGGATTCTAATAATATCTTCACCATGTGCTGGGATCTAGTTGTAATACATTAGAGGTATAAATATTTTGTAAACATACAGCATGGATGATAGGACCGATCCCATAGGCCCCTGCAGCATTATCCGCATGACATACGTGGGCTATCTTTACGTGGGCTATCTAGCATCCCTCAACATTTCCATGGGGACCAAGAACATGGCTGATAAATTATTGAGTGACCAGCGCTCGTGAATTATTTACATGTTTCTAAGACTGTGTGTGTGTGTGTGTTTATGTATGTTTCTTCATGTGTATCATTAATGGTATGTTTATTGCTCTATGCATGTTTATGGTCATGCCCTTTGCATGTAGAAACAGGGAGTTTTAAGTTGTATGCATGTTGTTTAATGTATGTAAAACACTTGAGATAGCACCAGACCATTTAGAGAAATTAGCAAAGTCATTAAACTAAATTAATTATGACATTTGTTTTCTCTCTCAGTCAGAAGCTCACCCTGCTGAGGGAGATGCTGGTGGGTTGTGGTGCTGGTCCAGACAGCTGATGTTCTAAAAGAGCTGCACAATCTGGATCCCTACAATCTGGACCCTCTCTTCCTAAAATTATCCGCCTCCATTGTTGTTACCCCTATTCCTAGTCTGTTCAACCTCTCTTTCGTATCGTCTGAGATTCCTAAAGATTGGAAAGCGGCCGTGGTCATCCCCCTCTTCAAAAGGGGCAGACACTCTAGACCCAAACTGTTACAGACCTATATCCATCCTCCCTGCCTTTCTAAAGTCTTCGAAAGCCAAGTGAACAAACAGATCACCAACCATTTCGAATCCCACAGTACCTTCTCCGCTATGCAATCTGGTTTCCGAGCTGGTCACGGGCGCACCTCAGCCACGCTAAAGGTCCTAAACGATATCATAACTGCCATAGATAAAAGACTACTGTGCAGCCGTCTTCATCGACCTGGCCAAGCCTTTTGACTGTGTCAATCACCATATTCTTATCGGCAGACTCAACAGCCTTGGTTTCTGTAATGATTGCCTCGCCTGGTTCACTAACTACTTCTCAGATAGAGTTCAGTTTGTCAAATTGGAGGGACTGTTGTCTGGACCTCTGACAGTCTCTGGGGGTGCCACAGGGTTCAATTCTAGGGCTGACTCTTTTCTCTGTATATATCAATGATGTTGCTCTTGCTGCTGGCGATTCTTTGATCCACCTCTACGCAGACGACACCATTCTGTATACATCTGGCCCTTCTTTGGACACTGTGTTAACAAACCTCCAAACGAGCTTCAACGCCATACAACACTGCTCTTAAATGCTAATAAAACTAAATGCATGTTCTTCAATCGATCGCTGCCCGACTAGCATCACTACTCTGAACGGTCCTGAATGGTGGACAACTAGAATATGTGGACAACAATAAATACCTAGGTGTCTGGCTCACATTAAGCATCTCCAATCCAAAGTTAAATCTAGAATCGGCTTCCTATTTCGCAACAAAGCCTCCTTCACTCATGCTGCCAAACATACCCTCGTAAAACTGACCATCCTACCGATCCAGCTTACTGATCGCTGCAGCTGTACACAGCCCATCTGTAAAAAGCCCATCCAACCAACTACCTACCTCATCCCATATCTGTATTTGTTTTTCTGCTATTTTGCACATCAGTATTTCTACTTGCACATCTTCATCTGCACTCCAGTGTAATTGCTAAATTGTAATTACTTTGCTACTATTGGCATATTTATTGCCTTACCTCCTTACTTCATTTGCACACACTGTATACAGATTTTTCCATTGTGTTATTGACTGTACCTTTGTTTATCCCATGTGCAACTCTGTGTTGTTGTTTTTGTCGCACTGCTTTGCTTTATTTTGGCCAGGTCGCAATTGTAAATGAGAACTTGTTCTCAACTGGCCTACCTGGTTAAATAAAGGTGAAATGAAAAATAAAATATAAAAAAACATGTCAGGTAAACTCAGCTGGGGTATCAGCCTCAGACAGCTTTCTACTACCATCTTGTGGCTCAACAGTAATTATGCACACTAGTTGTGTGTCTGCCTGGGTGTTAGAACTCTTCTGAAACACAGTCACAGTCTCTCCATCTCTTTGTCTCTCCATCTCTTTGTCTCTCCATCTCTTTGTCTCTCCATCTCTCTGTCTCTCCATCTCTCTGTCTCTCCATCTCTTTGTGTCTCCATCTCTCTCTCTCTCCATCTCTTTATCTCTCCATCTCTTTGTCTCTCCATCTCTTTGTGTCTCCATCTCTCTCTCTCTCCATCTCTTTGTCTCTCCATCTCTCTGTGTCTCCATCTCTCTGTCTCTCCATCTCTCCATCTCTTGGTGCAGGTCATCATCACCACTCCCATGGAGATGCTAAAGATTCAGTTACAGGATGCAGGGCGGATAGGTGAGAGATGGGTAAAGAAGGAGAGAGGAGGTTGGATGTTCCCCTGTTCCCAGTCACTGTTTCATGACTAACCAATGTCTTGTGAGCCAAACAAACACAAACAGATCACAGGGATCTGATCAGTTAGAACCAGTAACAACCAGCATTGTTATTGTATCAATGTAAAATTGTTATTTTATTGCTTGACCACATTTGTGACTCTTCCTTGTGTTCCTGTGATTCCCCAAATGTATTTTTATTTTCCAACCTCCTGAGGCATTTCTGCTTCTCTGTCCCTGGTTGATGATGTCACACTGATGATAATGATGATGTTGTGTGTGTTATGACACACGTAGAGGCTCAGAGGAAGCTGACGTCCCAGGCTGTAGTTGGGCCCCTGGGGGCCCAGTGGAGTTGAGGTCCCATGCAGCAATGCAGCTCAGCTGCTGTGGAGCCAGGGCATCGCAGGGCTCTACAAGGGCCTGGGGGCCACACTCCTGAGGTAACCTGCACAGAGACACAATAGAAGCCTTGCAAGAACACAAACAAATTAAGATGATTCACATTTGTTGGATCATTCCTCTGTTCGCTTAGGGACGTGCCATTCTCCATAATCTACTTCCCTGTTTGCCAATCTGAAAAGTCTTGGTGGCCGTGTTGGCTAATGGCCCCACTCCCTTCTATGTGTCCTTTGCATCAGGCTACTTCGCTGGCAGTACAGTTGCTGTGGGAGTTAATCCTGTGGATGGTAGGACAGTTGTGTGTGTGTATACAGGTATGAGTGTGTATACAGTTGTATGGTTTTGCCTTGAATTGGCAAGACAGAACAGCTGCCTCCAGTAAGACAAGGGGTGGAGGTCTGTGTCTATTTGTCAATATCAGCTGGTGATCAAAATCACATTTTTAGGAAGTCCCAAGGTTTTGCTCACCTGAGGTAGAGTGTCTCATGATAAGCTGTAGACCACAATATTTAACGAGAGTTTTCATCTATACTTTTCGTAGCTGTCTATTTACCACCACAAACTAATGCTGGCACTAAGACCGCACTCAACGAGCTGTATAAAGCCATACGCAAACAAGAAAATGCTCATCCAGAGGTGGCTCTCCTAGTGGCTGGGGAGAAACTTAAAGGTGAAAAAACAGGAGACTACCTTTACTCCAAACACAAAGACATGTACAAAGCTCTCCCTCGCCCTCCATTTGGCAAATCTAACCATAATTCTATCCTCCTGATTCCAAGCCAAAACTAAAGCAGGAAGTACCAGTGACTCGCTCAATACCGAGGTGGTCAGATGACGCAGATGCTAAGCTACAGGACTGTTTTGCTAGCAAAGACTGGAATATGTTCCGGGACTTATCTGATTTCATTGAGGAGTATACCACATCAGTCACCAGCTTCATCAATAAGTGCATCAATGACATTGTCCCCACAGGGACCGTACGTATATACCCCAACCAGAAGCCATGAATTGCAGGCAACATCCGCACTGAGCTAAAGGGTAGAGCTGCCACTTTCAAGGAGCCAGACTCTAACCCGACACACACACAATAAATCCTACTATGCCCTCAGATGAACCATCAAACAGATGAGGTGTAAATACAGGACTAAGATTGAATCCTACTAAACTGGTTCCAACGCTTGTCAGATGTGGCATGACTTGCATACTATTACAGACTAGAAAGGGAAGCCCAGTGACACAAGCCTACCAGATGAACCAAATTACTTCTATTCAAGCAACACTGAAGCATGGATGAGAGCACCAGCTGTTCTAGATCACGCTCGCTTACCTGCTTTTTCTACCCAATTTTGATCTTGTCTCCTTTGTGCAACTCCCCAACGGGCTAGGGAGGCGAAGATCGAGTCATGCCTCCTCTGAAATATGACCCACCAACACCCACCTGCTTAACCCGGAAGCCATCTGCACCAATGTGTTGGAGGAAACACTGCCAATTGTGCACTGCCCTATGGGACTCCCAATCTTGGCCAGTTCTGATACAGCCCAGGATTGAACCAGGGTCTGTAGTGATGACTCCTTAGACCACTGCTCCACTCAGGAGGCACATGAGTAAGATCTTTAAAAAGGTCAACATTCACAAGGCTGCAGTCTGACCGAGTCTGTAATACCTACATGTTTCAAGCAGACCACCATAGTCCATGTGTCCAAGAACACCAAGGTAACCTGCCTAAATGACTACCGACCTGTAGCACTCACGTCTGTAGACATGAAGTGCTGTGAAAGGCTGGTCATGGCTCACATCAACACCATCAGCCCAGAAACCCTAGACCCACTACAATTTGCAAACCGCCCCAACATATCCACAGATGACGCAATCGCAACTGCACTCAACACTATCCTTTCCATCCTGGACTAAATGAACAGTTATGTGAGAATGCTGTTCATTGACTACAGATTTCAGTGTTCAATATCATCGTGCCCTCAAAGCTCATCACTAAGCTAAGGACCCTAGGACTAAACACCTCCCTCCTGTACTCCCTGCTCACCCATGACTGCGTGGCCAAGCACAACTCCAACTCCAACACCATCATTAAGTTTACAGATGACACAATGGTGGTAGGCCTGTTCACCGACAACAATGAGACAGACTATAGGGAGATCAGAGACCTGAAAGTGTGCTGCCAGGACAACGACCTTTCCCTCAATGTGATCAAGACAAAGGAGATGATTGTGGACTACAGGAAAAGGAGGGCCGAGCATGTCCCCATTCTCATCGATGGGGCTGTAGTGGAGCGGGTTGAGAGCTTCAAGTTCCATGGTGTCCACATCACCAACACACTATCATGGTCCAAACACACCAAGACAGTCGTGAAGAGGGCACGACAATGCCCATTCCCCCAAAGATTTGGCATGGGTCCTCAGATCCTCAAAAAGTTCTACAGCTGCACCATCGAGAGCATCACCGCCTGGTATGGCAACTGCTCGGCCTCCGACCGCAAGGGGCTACAAAGGGTAGTGCGTACGACCCAGTACATCACTGGGGCCAAGCTTCCTGCCATCTAGGACCTATTTACCAGTCGGTGTCAGAGAAAGGCTCACATTTCTTTTCTTAACTATTATTTTTCTTAAAACGGCATTGTTTGTTAAGGGCTTGTACGTAACCATTTCACGGTAAGGTCTACACCTGTTGTATTCGGTGCATGTGACAAATAAAATGTGATTTGATTTGATTATGCCTGCCGTGTGCCCTGTAAACCATTTGATACAGTTAGTGTGTTTCAGCGATTAAGACCAGAATTCAGACCATGACACAGAGAAGTCAGGAGGACACCTACGGCGGAGTGACAGAATGCATCAGGTAAACTCTCATTCTCACTCTAACTCTTCCACTGCTTCCCTCCTGGTTTTGACAGGCCTTTTCTGATCGATTATATCCATATTATCTGATGGTAGAACATGACAACATCTACTGGTACTATGAAATAAACGGAGAAGGCATTTTAGGCTAGAATATACAGTGCCAGTCAAAAGTTTGGACACACCTACTCATTCAAGGGTTTTTCTTTATTTTTACTATTTTCTACATTATAGTATATTAGTGAAGACATCAAAAAAATGAAATAATACCTATTGTCACACCCTGATCTGTTTCACCTGTCTTTGTGATTGTCTCAACCCACCTCCAGGTGTCTCCCATCTTCCCCATTGTCCCCTGTGTATTTATACCTGTTTTCTCCGTTTGTCTGTTGCCAATTCGTTTTGTTTCGTCAAGACTACCAAGCCTACCTGTCTCTCGATTGTTCCTGTTTCCTAGTTTTCTCTGTGTTTACCATTCTGGCTGCCCTGACCCTTAGCCTGCCTGCCGTCCTGTACCTTTGCCCCACCTATCTGGATTACTGACCTCTGCCTGCCCTTGACCTGCCTTTTGCCTGCCCCTTTTCGAATTAATAAACTGTTGTTACTTCGACCTAGTCTGCATCTGGGTCTTACCTGAAACGTGATACATATGGAATCATGTAGTAAAGAAAAAAGTGTTAAACAAATGAAAATATATTTTATATATTAGATTCTTCAAAATAGCCACCCTTTGCCCAACCTCAACCCAATTGAGATGGTTTTGTATGAGTTGGACTACAGAGTGAAGGAAAAGCAGCCAACAAGTGCACAGCATATGTGGGAACTCCTTCAAAAAAGCATTCCAGATGAAGCTGGGTGAGAGAATGCCAAGAGTATGAAAAGCTGTCAGCAAGGCAAAGGGTGGCTACTTTGAAGAATCTCAAATATAAATATTTTCATTTGTTTAACACTTTTCTGGATACTACATGATTACATGGGTGTTATTTCATAGTTTTGATGTCTTCACTATTATTTTACCATTAAGAAAATAGTAAAAAATTAAGAAAAACCCTTGAATGAGTAGGTGTGTCCAAACTTTTGACTGGTACTGTAGATACACCACTATATCACGACCCTCTTGTCTAACAGGAAGATTCTGCACCAAGAGTGTCCCTCTGCTTTCCAGAAGGGGGCGTACTGCCGTCATTGCTCCCCTCTTTGGCATCGCACAGGTGGTCTACTTCCTGGGAGTGGGAGAGTTCCTTCTCAGCTTCCTGCCTCAATGGAACAACTGGTCTTGCACTCTCATACACAGCCCACAATGGAGGCAGATAATTTGTCTCTTTCCTATCACACACAGCCGACATTGGAGCTAGGTAATCTGGTACCTTCCTCTCATACACAGCCCACACTGGAGCCAGGTAATCTGTCACTTTCCTCTCAGACACAGCCCACATTGGCCAAAGCCCTAAGGAGTTAGTTAGAGACAGACAGAACGGTGTGTGTGTTCTAGACCAGAGTTTGCCCTCTGCACCTGTTGAGGGTGTTCTGATAGGTCATCCTTTTTTATATCCCCTACCTGAGATGAATTACTGTAAATATTTAAATTTAGGTCTGATTTATAACTACAAAATAATCATTCAATATCATTTCAAGTGTACTTTTAGTAGTGCCTTATCAAGGTTAAGTCATGGAATTCTCTTTATTGTTTTTACTAAGATGTTGCTATCATGATATATAAATCTGTCAAATCATATTAACTCAGTGTATATCTGTCTCAACATGACTGTACTGTAATATCTTCTGTCTGTATTGATGCTATGTTTTATTGTGGTTTTGTGGCTGTTTTGCACAGCTTCTGTACCTCTTTCCAAATTGTGTTTCCCTCTTCATCCATGAAGAAGCTTTAGAATTGCATTCTTCTTCCAAGAATGCAATGAGTATTTTATCACAGTGATACTAAGAGCTGATCTGGGGTGTATTCAGGATTACCAAAGATAACATAAGATGTTGGCAGAGGTTGGAAACAATGTACTCAAGCTGTGTGCCTAGAAAGAGTCAACATTGGCTGCAGCAAACGTAGCTGGTTGGTGACATTGGTGATTACACACCAAACACAATTTGCTGCCCAGCCACCATGTTGGCACCATTTTGTGACTAGATGTCAGTTTAGGTACCTGCCTGAATTTTGCTGATAGAAACTCTCCTTTTTGTGGGCAAAATGTTTTCCATTTGGTGTAAACATTTTCTGTTAGAAAACATTTTGCAACAGACAAAACGTTTCGCAACAGAATCTGCTAAATTAATACAACCCAGGGTTCTGAGAGTGGCCCTTCACTCACAGCACTCAGCCAGAGTCAAGTCATCAAATCAAAAAGATAAAAACCCACCCTTGACATTTGTGCAAGCCCATCGCCATTATCATTACTGAAAGGTACATTTGTAGACCCTGTATGACCCTGTATCATAGTAACCTAGATTATATTGTGCTGGTTCTTCCCTGGACCGTTATTCCCTCTTCTCAGGAGGACACATGCACGTCCAAGCACTTTTATGTCGCCACCCCTCTTCCCTCCCCTGTAGATATGGTGGGTGTTGGGTTATCAGTTTGGATATGGATGTGCACTGAAGGTGTAAAACAGACTGACAGCTATTTTATAATTCATTTGAGGCAAAATAAGAAAGGAAAAAATGTATTCCTCTCATATATATTGCTGTCTGAAAAATGAATGGGATTGTGCTACCTGTGTTGCCTTATGATTCTTTCTCTCTAGTTGTGTGACAGCCTTTGGTGTGTGGTTTGTCCTCATTCTACCGTAACAAGTCTCAAGGAAATCTGAAGAGGCCCCCTGGACTGTGGTAACCAAGGAAACAATGGAGGGAGGGCTTCACCAAATTAATCTATCTCAGTATCTCGCTGTCTCTGTCGGCCTGTCTCATTCCTACGGAACCATGTGTCCATCCAATAGCCAGATTCTCTAGTTCATATGGGCATGGCTATCCTTGTGTCCTGTTGCTTTCTTGGCATTGTCTCCTCCAGATCCATTTCCCACCTGCAGTGTTTGTCTTTCTCCACTCCCATGGATACCACTCAGATCCCATTTCAAAACAAGCAAGCAGAGACACTGTGTATAGAGGACACATTATTTACACCTCCCATTGTTACGTGATTATTACAGTGTTAGCATCTGTCCAGTGGATGGAGCAGCTGCAAGCCGGCATGCATTTAATGTATACTACATTTCATAGAATTGAATACAATTACAAGAAGGAGATATTTGTACTATGATTATTATTGATATGATTAATTATTAATAATCATTCTAATATGTTATTATTGTGTATTTTGTATGCTGCACATGGGAATATGGCTAATACAGGTGGAGTCAAGGAACAGGGTAAACCGATAAGAAATGGGAAGAAGAGAAGGGAGGGGAAGAGGGAGAGATTAGAGATGGGGAGATCGAGGCACTCAACCAAATCAGGGCATAGATTACAAAAGAAGTGAGTTCCTGGAGGGTGAGAATCTACTGTCAAGGACTGTCAAACACACACAGACCAGAGGGGATGTAGATGCCCCACCATTATTTAGATCAATTTCATTATATTAATCTAGATCCAATTTATCGTAGGCCTACTGTTACAGGCAGTGCCATACCTTTCACTTTCATAAGACTTAAATTGCCTTCCTAGTGATCAATTAGCTTATTTACTATGACATTTCATGTGTTGAGAAATTACATTCTCAAGGGGAATTGCAATAGCTGTATTATTCACCCTTTTTCAGGGGAATGGGAGAGTATGGTGTGTAAATGGCTCGAGAAATGACCTCTACCTCATTTGATGGTGTATAACAGGCAGGAATTGTGTCTCAGGGCTATGAAAGTGGAAGAAATTGTACCAGCAAGTATGGCTGAAATGGATAGGAATATCTACTGTATGTAGCTAAGTGATCTAAATCTGTTATGGTTCTGTTGTCATTATTTGCAATCTACAGTACAGTAAATGGCATTGATTCAGCAACAATTAATTTACTGTAAAATTGACATAACACTTTTGAAAACTGCACTTTATAGGTCTACACTTTATGCCCCCCCCAGCAGATTGGTACTGGGGCAAGCTGGCGGCTGCAAAATGACATAATGTCAATGAAAACCCTTGAGGATCAAAGCATTGCTGAAGTTGCGTTGATGAAAGAGTTGCCTTGAGTTCGGAGGCGACAGTGTGACAGGCTAATTAATATTCATGCTAGAGTTGATGGGAGAGAGAGAGTGAGAGAGAGAGAGAGAGAGAGAGAGAGAGAGAGAGAGAGAGAGAGAGGGAGAGAGGGAAGGAAGGAAGGAGCAAGTCCTAGGAGAGATGTAGAGAGGGGTTTTGGAATATTTGTTTGAGATCCAGCGTGTAGCTCTGAGTGGGCTGTAACCTACACTCTAAAAAATGCTGGGTTAAAAACAACTCAATTTGGGTTATTTAGTAACCCTGCGCTGGGTAAATATTGGACAGGACACATGCTGGTCTTTTGACCCAGCCTGTTGGGTTGCGTTAATAACCCAACATGTCGGGTTGTTTGAATTACCAAACATGGGTTAATTTAACCATCAATTGTTTTTTTATTCACTTTCATGCTGGGTCTTTTTTAATGTAATTCTAGGTTATTTTAAGGAGACTTGGCCTATTATGGGTGTGGCTTTAATCTCGCTATTTTTGTCCACCCATGAGAGTAAATGTCATTCTGGTCAATCATTTTAAGTTTGTATATTACAAAATAAAATGTTTCTTGAATATTGTTGCAAATTACATATTTTAATATAAAGTTAATAACATTATAATGGCAGCAGGTAGTCTAGTGGTTAAGAGCGATTGGCCAATAACCAAAAGGTTGCTGGTAGGAATCCCAGAGTTGGAGAAGTGGAAAAATGTGGTGTTCTGCCCTTGAGCAAAGCAGTTTCTTGTGTTTCTCAAGAATGGTCCACCACCCAAAAGACACCCAGTCAACTTGACACAACTGTGGTAAGCGTTGGAGTCAACATGGGCCAGCATCACTGTGGAACGATTTCAACACCTTGTAAAGTCAATGCCCCGACGAATTGAGGCTGTTCTGAGGGCAAAAGTGTGCAACTCAATAATAGAAATGTGTTCCTAATGTTTTGTCCACTCAGTGTCAGTGAGAGAGAGAGAGAGATGCCAGACAGACAACTGAGTTCTGGGACAGAGAAAGCATTATCTTGCAGCCAAAAGGCTTACAATGAGACAGGAAGAGGCACATGGCCAGCATCGCTCCAAGGATCAGCATATACACTCCAATCTCATGGAGTTGTCATTGGCTTCCATTATTATTGAGCACTCAAGGTTAAGGAATGAAAGATGGGTAAGACAAAAGTAGATGCTTATGCATAGACCATCTTGTAGGCCTACAACCCAGTTGCTTTAGCACATTTTGTTTGAAACATTTAAAATTTAAAATTAGAGTAAGAATGTTATATGGGCTAGCCTACTTATCAATATCAATTAAATGCGTAATTGATAGCTCATGTCATTAAATACTTGGCATGTGGTCAAATGAAGATGGGTAAATAAGATTAGGCTACACCAAACTTTAATAGTCCTTCATAAAATAACAATTATTGAATGTACTGTTTGCCATTCGATGATCTACAACACTAGGGACCGCTGGTGAGCCATGTCAGTCATGTTGCTACGGGTGGACGTGAGCGGTGAGTAAATCAACTTTTCGTATTGGCTATAACAGTCATATGGCGAACACAGATTGAGTGTTAAAAATAACAGGCTCAAGGAATCGAGGATGAAGAAACGCTTATCACACAAAAAATGTGAAGGATGTTAGGCTACAGTATGTGCGCGCGAGAAAAGGCAACCGTTTCTCACGCACGAACCCCAATTAATTTTCCACCTGCAGTTGGGAGTCACTGACAACCTGTCGCCCATAGACTACCAACCAGACCAGGCTGAGACTACACATCTACAGACACATATTCGCACATTTCCAGTTTGGTTACTTATGAGGCCACAAAGGCACACACATTTCCAGGTCTCTTTTTGTGGTGAATCAATCCCTCTCTCGCCCCTCTATATGTAGTAGCCATCTGAGACGGTTTCTGGAATTCTCAAAGGACATGCTTATGAAATGAAGGGATTATAATAATAATAGTGATTGAGGTGAGGATAAGGATGGTGATATAATGGTGACTGTAGACTAACATCTAACTAGGTCGAACGAGGAGCGTACAATTTGGAGATGATTAAGTCCCTTAAAAAAATAGGCAACATTAAAGTGTATGGTTCCAGCCCGAACACGGATTTTGACTCCAGCTGCGAGTACTTTGCACGGACTGCTTTCACGTCACCCCGCCCGTCTGCCCGTCTCCTCCCTGCAATCTTATTGCGACCATCTCTTTTGAGCGCATCTGAACTGGAGAGAGAGAGATACTAAATAGATTCAGGCACCAACATTTACCTACCTGCTCGAGCGAAATACGGGGAGGACGCTGAAGTACGCGCGCGTCCACGCGCACTCGCTGAGTAGCAAGACAATATAAGGCAATAAATAAAAACCAAAATTGGAATTTGAGTTTTCAACACGAAGGCTATTCCTTAAAAATAAAAATATAAGAATACAGCTTTGCTGAAAAAAGCAACAGCCATGCATCTGAACAGAGAAGAAGGGAACAGCAAAGGTGAGAGAAATACCCCAATTTATATTTTCCATGCCAGACTGTCTGTCTCCCTTTTAGGCTAGTTTGTTTGAGGCTCTTGTGATCGTTCAAAAACGCCCTTGAGGAGGATTTGTTGGTCTCAAGTAATGATGCTGGGAGTCATCGCCACAACACAAGCAGCATGTTATTGCTGATTTTACTAGTGTCATCTCTATCAGAATGCATAGCCCATGATGTTGTTTACTCGTTACATTCCTTGTCATGTGCCTGGATGACATTCAAAGGCTACATCATCGTTCAGAGACCGCACCAAAGGCAATTGTGTAGATGGAATTACTAAAATTAGGCTGGCAGCATGGAGACTCGGGTGTAAGTTAAAGATGCTTGTGCACTTGTTGTTCTCTCAGTATTGTTAACGTTAGCCTACATGCCCGAGTGTCACCGGTTTTTACGTCAGGTAAACTGAGCGGCAAAGCACACAAGGTCATCTCATCTCCTATCATGTCCACGGGTGTTTGTGTCCCTGTCTGAGAGAAGGAGGGAGAGAGGAGCATATTGTATGTGTGTGGATGGGTGGGGGGGCACCTATTTAAGAAATGTATCCCACGTGCATCGGGGGCGTGACAGGTTACATGGAGGAATAGTGGCCCTCTTCCCGCCCCTAAGTGTCGCCCCTGGTGGCAAGCAGTAGGCTGCACACCTTGACAGCAAACACCTGCTGCTCAGGGAGAGAAATGTGTGAACTGAATGATCCTCTGTGAAGACTGTCAGTAAACGTGAAATGGCTGAAAACAGCTTTATTCATTCATGGCCTCATTATGGCAGTGAAAAATGCACTTCCAATAAATCACCCAGTTCCAATAAATATTATTGGCTGTAGTCCCTTTGAACATCCCTTTTGTGACAGATCACTTGAAAAATAGGCCTATATATTGAGGGTCATTTGCAGAGAGGATGGTGTCTGGAACAAGTGTGTTTCTGAACACTGTACTCTATAAAATGACCTAAATCTATCCACATAATAGAGCAAAAGCAAATTGCAAACTTTCATGAACACAGAAAATGTGAGATTTGTTCATTTTCCATCATCCACTCTAGAATTACAGGCTTATTTACTGTAGTTCCTACAGCCATGTGCTGTATGCCAAAAGTATGTGGACACCTGCTCATTGAACATCTCATTCCAAAGTCATGGGCATTAATCTGGATTTGCTGCCATGACAGCCTCCAATCTTCTGGGAAGGCTTTCCACTAGATGTTGGAACATTGCTGCAGGGACTTGCTTCCATTCAGCCACAAAACCATTCGTGAGGTCGGCACTGATGTTGGGCAATTAGGCCTGGCTCGCTGTCTGCGATCCAATTCATCCCAAAGGTGTTTGATGGTCTTGAGGTCAGGGCTCTGTGCAGGCCAGTCAAGTTCTTCCACACTGATCTTGACAAACCATTTCTGTATGTACCTTGCTTTGTGCATGGGGGCATTGTCATGCTGAAACAGGAAAGGTCCTTCCCCAAACTGTTGTCACAAAGTTGGAAGCACAGAATCGTCTAGTATGTCATTTTATGCTGTAGCATTAAGATTTCCCTTCACGGGAACTAAGCTGCCTAGCCCGAGCCATGAAAAACATCCACAGACAATTATTCTTCCTCCACCTAACGTTACAGTTGGCACTATGCATTGGGGCAGGTAGTATTCTCCTGGCAATCACCAAACCCAGATTTGTCCTTCAGAGTGCTAGATGGTGAAGTGTGATTCATCACTTCAGAGAACACATTTCCACTGCTCCAGAGTCCAATGTCGGAGAGCTTTATACCACTCCAGCCGAAGCTTGGCATTGCGCATCTTAGTGTGTGGCTGCTCGGCCATGGAAACCCATTTCATGAAGCTCCCGATGAACAGCCTTGTGCTGACGTTGCTTCCAGAGGCAGTTTGGAACTTGGTAGTGAGTGTTGTAACCAAGGACTGATGATTTTTATGCGCTACGCGCCTCAGCACTCGGCGGTCCTGTTCTGTGAGCTTCTGTGGCCTACCACGTCGGGGCTGAGCCGTTGTTGCTCCTAGACTTTCACAATAACAGCACTTACAGTTGACCGGGGCAGCATCCTCCGAAACACAAACCAGCCATGCTGCTTCTTGACACAATGCCCGATTAACCCGGAAGCCAGCCGCACCAAGGTGTTGGAGGAAACACCATACACCAGGCGACCGTGTCAGTGTGCATTGCGCCCGGCCCGCAACAGGAGTCGCTAGAGCACAATGGGACAAGGACATCCCTGCCGGCCAAACCCTCCCCTAACCCAGACGACACTGGGCCAATTGTGCGCCGCCCCATGGGTCTCCCGGTTGCTCCCGGCTGCTCCCGGCTGGCACAGAGCCGACAGAGTGGGATTTTGCGGAGGGGGCACACTGACTTGATAATGGAATAAGAATATATGGATGAGCGATGACCGAGCGGCATAGGTTAAGATGCAGTACATATTATAGATTACAGTATATACAGTGGGGCAAAATAGTATTTAGTCAGCCACCAATTGTGCAAGTTCTCCAACTTAAAAAGATGAGAGAGGCCTTTAATTTTCATCATAGGTACACTTCAACTATGACAGACATAATGAGAAAAAAATCCAGAAAATCACATTGTAGGATTTATAATGAATTTATTTGCAAATTATGGTGGAAAATAAGTATTTGGTCACCTACAAACAAGCAGAATTTCTGGCTCTCACAGACCTGTAACTTCTTCTTTAAGAGGCTCCTCTGTCCTCCACTCGTTACCTGTATTAATGGCACCTGTTTGAACTTGTTATCAGTATAAAAGTCACCTGTCCACAACCTCAAACAGTCACACTCCAAACTCCACTATGGCCAAGACCAAAGAGCTGTCAAAGGACACCAGAAACAAAATTGTAGACCTGCACCAGGCTGGGAAGACTGAATCTGCAATAGGTAAGCAGCTTGTAGGTAAGCAGTATGTCTTCCATATTAGGAAATGGAAGACATACAAGACCACTGATAATCTCCCTCAATCTGGGGCTCCACGCAAGATCTCACCCCATGGGGTCAAAATGATCACAAGAACAGTGAGCAAAAATCCCAGAACCACACGGGGGGACCTAGTGAATGACCTGCAGAGAGCTGGGACCAAAGTAACAAAGCCTACCATCAGTAACACACTACGCCGCCAGGGACTCAAATCCTGCAGTGCCAGACGTGTCCCCCTGCTTAAGCCAGTACATGTCCAGGCCCGTCTGAAGTTTGCTAGAGAGCATTTGGATGATCCAGAAGACGATTGGGAGAATGTCTAATGGTCAGATTAAACCAAAATAGAACTTTTTGGTAAAAACACAACTCGTCATATTTGGAGGACAAAGAATGCTGAGTTGCATCCAAAGAACACCATATCTACTGTGAAGCATGGGGGTGGAAACATCATGCTTTGGGACTGTTTTTCTGTAAAGGGACCAGGACGACTGATCCGTGTAAAGGAAAGAATGAATGGGGCCATGTATCGTGAGATTTTGAGTGAAAACCTCCTTCCATCAGCAAGGGCATTGAAGATGAAGCGTGGCTGGATCTTTCAGCATGACAATGATCCCAAACACACCGCCCGGGCAAGGAAGGAGTGACTTCGTAAGAAGCATTTCAAAGTTCTGGAGTGGCCTAGCCAGTCTCCAGATCTCAACCCCATAGAAAATCTTTGGAGGGAGTTGAAAGTCCGTGTTGCCCAGCAACAGCCCCAAAACATCACTGCTCTAGAGGAGATCTGCATGGAGGAATGGGCCAAAATACCAGCAACAGTGTGTGAAAACCTTGTGAAGACTTACAGAAAATGTTTGACCTCTGTCATTGCCAACAAAGGGTATATAACAAAGTATTGAGATAAACTTTTGTTATTGACCAAATACTTATTTTCCACCATAATTTGCAAATAAATTCATTAAAAATCCTACAATGTGATTTTCTGGATTTTTTCCCTCATTTTGTCTGTCATAGTTGAAGTGTACCTATGATGAAAATTACAGGCCTCTCTCATATTTTTAAGTGGGAGAACTTACACAACTGGTGGCTGACTAAATACTTTTTTGCCCCACTGTACATATGAGATG
The DNA here is from genome assembly GCF_034236695.1 of Oncorhynchus nerka. NCBI lineage: Eukaryota > Metazoa > Chordata > Actinopteri > Salmoniformes > Salmonidae > Oncorhynchus > Oncorhynchus nerka. Next base: position 77,996,694 of record NC_088423.1, read on the forward strand.
AGTAATGAAAGAAATGTAAACATTATTTTACCTGCGGGTGATGGGCAGGACTCACAGGAGGTATGTTGGTAAAGGAATTTAATCAAGCTATGTAGCCTTTTGATTTCTTCTTCATAAATAAATAAAACTAAAATGTTTTGTTGTTTCTCTGTAATACTAGCCACCTAGCCATTTTATGACGTTGGCTTTAACTAGCCAGCTAGATAGGTTCCGAATCTCCCAACATCAAAACTATCTACCAAGCCATTTCAGGCTATCAATTAAGTTAAAGTAGCTTGTCTGACTATCTTAGCTGGAAAGCCTGCTGGCAAGGTTTCTAGACTTTAGAAAAGCAAGCAATTACTAAATGTACTGAATAAAACTCACATTCCTTTCAATCTTTTACCCAGATTTTAGCAGAGATGTAGAGAAGCATATGTGACCGACCGCCTTGATTCGGGGCTTATGTAGCAAAATTTGAAATTGTGTTTTTTACATTGGATAAAAGCAGAGACACAGAGCTACAAAATGGTATATCATACACTACATTTGAGGCACAATGGGACAGTAATTCTGCTTTGGAAGTTGATAAACTTATAACCTCACTTTTGAGAAAATTCCCTTTGAATGTTTTGGAACCTACTGGAGAGCTCTTCTTTGTGTCAAGTCACTCTGGTTCACACTGACTGTGTGCAATGCCATAAGAATCATCAGATCTTTTTCCCTCTCTGTCACGAATGCCATGGTTGCCCTTAGTTTGAAGATATAATCCGGAAACAGGTGTTCTCTTTTCAACTCCCTCTGCATTTGCAATCAAATGGCAAAATTCTATTAATCTCTACCAGACATTCCACTGATTTCAAAACTCGGTCAACTTCTTCCGTGACAACAACACTGTTGATCTCTGTTTATTCCCCATCACTGTCATCAGAAGACACTACAATGTCTTCTTCAAAGAAAATGTTTTTACCTAAATCAGAGATTTCCTAATCATCTGATTCATTTTCAGAGTCAGAGAGAATCAGCATGGCACGATCATCCTCCAGAAAGTAGTCCATCACAACCTTTCCCCACTGACCTTTAAATTCAGGGGAGCAATGTTATTGGGAGGAGTAGCAACATATTTGCAGTTCTCCATTGATAAGCATTATCTAAGCATAACGAGCAGCTCATTTTATAGACATTAGATGCTACACCGCAGACCAATCTGAAACTCATCTCTGCATGTTCAACCCACTCATTATCTCAGCCAATCATGGCTAGCGGGAAGGTTCCTGTCTTTTTCTGTGGCTAAACCAACTTGGCTCGTAATTTAACAACTTTATTCACATTTACAGATGGCATATAAGTTTGTTATTAAGCCACATGAAAGTTCAAATGTTCCAGAAGGCATTTCTGCCAAAAAAAAACACATTTTGATTAAAAGAATAATGTTCAAATGACTCTCCTGTGAAGTCGTGACTTCCAACATTCGCCTAGTTTCCTGAAACAAGTCACATATCACTTTTTTTATAGAACCACCAGGTATGCTTAGATATGCTAAAAAAAATACTTGGTTTAAATGTAATCATGATATTAGTGTATGAATTATGTTACCATGATATGTGCCTGTATCCCGTGTACTGTGTTGTAATTTTTATGTCCTAGGCATGTTAGTGCAGTATATTGAGATCTGTGATTTACAACAGTCAAAATGACACCCTCATTAAAATGACAATTGAACAGGTAAAGAGGTATGCTAGATGACCAGTGCAGAAAAATATACATATTTTTTATATAGAATTAGGCATAATGATTAAGACTCTAGATTGCAGGAAAAGCTTTGTCAGGTGTTTGAAATACTTTGTGCCCCTTGCAGATTTGGGCTATCACTATTTTATTACAGTGATAAGTGTAGGCAGCTTTTCCTCTCCTCACAAGGCCACTGGCACTGCAGTGGATATGTGAAAATACACATAGTCATGGAATGCTCTGTCTCCCTTTCCCTGTCTAGGGTGGGGTGAAAGGTTTATATTACACAAGTGTTTTACTGGCAGGTTTCATCAATGGTTATTGGCATAATTATTGTTTGCCTATAAATGTATCATAGTATATTTTCTAATGGTATGATTCTTTCTATAACAAGTGGGGGAAAGAACAACATGCCACAGGTAGGCCTGATTATCATGAACAGTCAAATCATTTATTTGTATTTTTAAGTTGATTAATATTAGCACAATTCTGCCAAATTGCATCCCACACTGGGTGGCCAATATGACAGTTAGATGATGGTGTGTTTATATCACAGCAATCCTTTCCAATACAGATGTCTGTCCCTCCATTATCAGTAAATCACATACATCCAAAATGTTGGCCTTCACAGAGGACTACAAGGCTGTGGAATCCAGAATGTCCAGTATGTCTTAATTCCACTCTGGAATGGTTTCCACCAATCCATCTCCCAGCAGGGAATCTATTTCCCATCAGGAATGGTTCCCTGACAGGCAGCCTGTGCTGTGCTGTGGGGGGATCCCTGCAGTGTCAGGTGATCTGACATCGGCACACACTGGCGCTATTGACTCTGGTTAATCTCAGCCCTAGGTAAAGATTAGACCACATCTGAACCCTAACTCACTTATCAGACAACAGCAATGACTACATTTAGTAGGGAATTCTTCAACCGCCACAACCAATGGCCTTTCCGTGGAAAAGCAGTTTTAGGGGGTTGTAGGTTTTGATCAGTGGGGATAGGTGGAAGCTCAACATGGTGATACATATGTTGTGATGAAATTCCTACCACTATTTATAGAGGTCACAAAGCCAAGGGAAAAAGGTATAGATTTTATCTGTCAAAGATTTTTCAGTGATTTCAGAATCTTGAGCCTGCTGGCGGCCAAAATCCAAACATACCATTAATAATGCTATGCTAAATGTCATATTAATGGTAAATGTTATGTAATTGGAGGGTTTACCACCTTTATCCATCCTGTTTATTAGTATTCCTGCAGGGTGGCTCTGTCATAGCAGAGCAATAATCCAAACACTGGAAGAAGGTCAGAGGTATTGTGTTAGATGTCAGGACGTTTATCTAACGTGTTCAGGTCTCCCATGTTAGATAAGTTAGATCAGGGTAATACGTCTTCACTGGAAAACAACCTGCCACTCCTCTCAAAGCATTGTGGTCATTATGCATATACAATACATGAATTATCAGCTTAGATCTAGCTACATTCACAAAGTCTGTGTTTTTGGACATGGACTACTCACATAACCGCCTGTACTGCAGATACACTCCATGCCCTTTTTATGGCCTTTACCTGATGTGTTCTAGTGTGGATGGAATCTGTGATAGCTTTGCTGCAGGGTGTCTGTAATGTCTGTCTAGTGCGCCTTGTCTCATGTGGGCTAGATCATTGATAGTGGAGGACAGTGAAATGGTTTCACTCTACTGTGTCTTTAGTGATCTGGGAGTTTGCCATGGCATCGCTCTAGTTCTATCATCCGTTCTGTGGATAAGAGATGTGCTGGGAGATTGTGGCACCATGACTCTGTCAAGGCCAAACGCAGAGAAGAGACAGTGAGGGAGGGAGACAGTAGGTATGGAGGGAGGCAGACAGTAGGTATGGAGGGAGGAAGACAGTAGGTATGGAGGGAGGGAGACAGTAGGTATGGAGGGAGGGAGACAGAAGGCATGGAGGGAGGGAGACAGTAAGCATGGAGGGAGGGAGGGAGACAATAGGGAGGGAGGGGACAAATGGGGAGATGGATGCACACATTGGTCAGTCATGCTGAGGAGCTTTTTCCATCCCGGCAGTTTGTAAACGTCTGAGGTAATTGCCTATTAATACCAGTATCCAGATCCATTGTCAAATGTCTTGTTAATATTACATTCCTTAGAAGGAGAAATAATGAGCTCCAATCATCTGGCTTATCAGTGTTTTATATGAGGAGAGGGAGGAGGAGCCGGAAAGAGGGAGAGGAGAGAGAGAGAGATGGAGGGAGGAAAAAGCAGCTATTAGTCAGGTGCTGGCAATAATAGCCATCTGAAATGAATGTATTTTTATCCAGTGGTGGTATAACTCTGGTGTGTAATGGGGGGAAGGCACAGAGATCAGTTCCTCTTACTATCATACAGACTCAGGAAGTACAGAGACTGGAAGGCAGGATTGGAGAAGATGTGCTTCTGTTTGTTTTTACACAAAAGGCAAAGAGGGGAAATCAGACTGGTACATAAGATAAAGAAAGTGAGACTTGTGATACTAGGGCAAATTATTTGAGAGAGACAGAAAGTGAGAAAAGCATGGATGAGAAGCAGGGCATGGAATGGGTGTTTTGCCTGGGTCAGACATTGTCCCACACAGCCTCAGTAAACCGTCACATTGATTAACCAAGACGGAACCTGACTTGGATTGAAGGGAATCAGGAGGGAAGGAGAGAGGTGTGTGTGTGTTTGTGCGTGTGTGTGTGTACGTGGGTGCATTAAGATGGGCGTAGGGTTACACACCAGTTTCTCTCTACTGTTACAGAACACTCTCTGGTTCACTAGAGATGGTGGTGTCTCATGTGCACGACTCAAGTCTCTTCCCCTTGCCACCACTGCCTCCCTGTCTTCTTGTCTAATGATTATCCACAAGTAGATGCATACATTCAGGCAGAGCACCAGGAAGGGAAAAGGTAATGATGGAATCTGGTGAGGCGCAGGCAAGAAACTCTCTCAGCAGCAAGTGTTTGTTGAGAATGATATAAGTGGACAAAAAGGTTTATGGAGAAAGATGGAAAATGAGAATTGGAGATAGAGACAGAGAGAGAGGGTTTGCACTTTGAGAGAACATCTAGGCTATGCCTCCCAGAAGAGAGTGCTTTTAAAGAGGCAGAAAAGAGAGAGAGAGAGAGAATGTATGCCTTTTAATCAGTGAGCTCATTGAAGGCGTGTTGGTTCCCAGAGGCTCTACATGGACAGTAAAATAGAGAGAGAGGAAGGGAATGAGGGAGGGAAACGGGAGGGGTGATGCAATGTTTTGTTTCTATTTCTCAAAGTTCTTAGCTCCGTTTTGTTTTGGATGTTGATCATGGTAATGGACTGCATTTAGGTGCATTTTACTGTATCAGATCAAATCTAAATGTATTGGTTGCGTACACACATTTGAAGTTGTTATCGCAGGTGCAGCAGTTATATCTAGCAATACAATAATAAACACATAATCCCCAACGTTTTTAAATATATCATTCAGAAATATCTGACAACCAATGTTAGTGTCCAGAATATACATTTGTTTAACACTTTTTTTGTTACTACATGATGCCATATGTGTTATTTCTTAGTTTTGATGTCTTTACTATTATTCTACAATGTAATAAATTGTCTGAGTCATGTGTATAGGTGGCAGGGAGGTCAGGCGCAGGAGAATCAAACTGAGTGTTATTGAGTATTTAATAACAAATAAACAAAACATACTCCAAACACTGACGGCTCCATCAGCGCGTCTACACCGGCCTCGGGGACGACCCGGAGGGCGAGGTGCAGGGTGATCTGGATGGAGACGGTGGAATTCTCGCAGCATGGAAGGATCTAATAAGTCCTCCACCGGAACCCAGCATCTCTCCTCCAGACCTTACCCCTCCCAGTCCACGAGGTACTGAAGGCCCCTCGCCCGACGTCTCGATTCCAAGATGGATCGAACCCCCTCGATGTCCAGAGGGGGCGGAGGAACATCCCGCACTTCAGCCTCCTGGAGCAGGCCAGCCACCACCAGCCTGAGGAGAGACACATGGAACGAGGGGTTAATACGGTAATTAGTGGGTAGCTGTAACCTATAACATACCTCGTTCACTCTCCTCAGGACTTTAAACGGCCCCACAAACCGCGGACCCAGCTTCCGGCAGGGCAGGCCGAGGGGCAGGTTTCGGGTCGAGAGCCAGACCCTGTCCCCTGGTGCGAACACCGGGGCCTCACTGCGGTGACGGTCTGCGCCAACTTTCTGAAGCAGTATGATGCGCTGAAGGTGGTCGTGGGCGGCCTCGCAGGTTTCCTCCGCGCGCCGGAACCAATTGTCCACCGCAGGAGCCTCGGTCTGACTCTGATGCCAAGGAGCCAGAACCGGCTGATACCCTAATACACATTGAAAGGGAGAAAGGTTAGTGGAGGAGTGGCGTAGCAAGTTCTGGGCCATCTCTGCCCAGGGCACGAACTTCGCCCACTCCTCCGGCCAGTCCTGGCAATAAGACTGCAGAAACCTACCCACATCCTGGTTAACTCTCTCCACCTGCCCATTACTCTCGGGGTGAAAACCTGAGGTAAGGCTGACCGAGACCCCCAGACGTTCCATGAACGCCTTCCAGACCCTTGATGTGAACTGGGGACCCTGATCAGACACTATATCCTCAGGCACCCCATAATGCCAGAAAACGTGTGTAAACAGGGCCTCCCCAGTTTGTAAGGCCGTAGGGAGACCGGGCAAAGGGAGGAGATGACAGGACGTAGAAAAACGATCCACAACGACCAGGATCGTGGTGTCACCCTGTGAAGGTGAAAGATCAGTTTAAAAAATCCACCGACAGGTGCGACCACGGCCGTTGTGGAACGGGTAAGGGTTGTCTAGGAGCCTTGCATTGGGTGCATACTGAGCAGGAGAAAACATAAATCCTCACGTCCTTAGCTAAAGTGGGCCACCAGTACCTCCCATCAAGACAGCACACCATCCGACCTATCCCCGGATGACCAGAGGAGGGTGACGTGTGGGTCCAATAGATCAGTCGGTCGCGGACAGCAGACGGAACGTACAGATGCCCAGCTGGACACTGAGGGGGAGAGCCAGCTCAATGTCCGCGTCCAGCTCCCACACTACCGGCGCCACCAAACAAGAAGTTGGGAGTATGGGAGTGGGTTCCATGGACTGCTCCTCTGTGTCATACAGCCGGGACAATGCATCTGCCCTAACGTTCTGGGAGCCTGGTCTGTAAGAGAGGGTAAACACAAAATGAGTGAAAAACATGGCTCACCTTGCCTGACGAGGATTCAGTCTCCTCGCCTCCCGGATGTACTCCAGATTGCGATGGTCAGTCCAGATGAGAAAGGGGTGTTTAGCCCCCTCAAGCCAATGTCTCCACGCCTTCCAGGCTTTTACGACAGACAACAGTCCCGGTTCCCCACATCATAGTTTCGCTCCGCCGGGCTGAGCTTCTTTGAAAAGAAGGCACAGGGGCGGAGCTTCAGTGGCGTACCCGAGAGCTGAGAGAGCACTGCTCCTATCCCAGCTTCGGATGCGTCCACCTCCACTATGAATGGCAAAGAGGGATCCGGATGAGCCAACAGCGGAACCGAGGTAAACAGAGCCTTCAGGTGCCTAAAAGCCCTGTTCGCCTTGGCCAACCACTGCAAGTGCACCGGGCCCCCCTTTAGCAGTGAGGTAATGGGATAAACCTCCGGTAGTAGTTGGCAAACCCTAAGAATCGCTACACCTCCTTTACCGTGGTGGGAGTCAGCCAATTACGCACGGCTGCAATGCGGTCGCTCTCCATCTCCTCTCTTGACGTAGAAATCTGATGCCCTAGGAAGGAGACGGATTGTTGGAAGAACAAGCATTTCTCAGCCTTGACATATAGAACATGCTTCAACAGGCGACCAAGCACTTTGCGCACCAGGGACACATGCTTGGCTCGTGTAGCGGAGTATATCAGGATATCATCGATATACACCACTACACCCTGCCCGTGCAGGTCTCTGAAAATCTTGTCTACAAATGATTGGAAGACTGATGGAGCATTCATCAACCCATACGGCATGACGAGGTACTCATAATGACCTGAGGTGGTGCTAAATGCCGTCTTCCACTCATCTCCTTTCCAAATACTCACCAGATTGTACGCACTCCTGAGATCCAGTTTAGTGAAGAAGCGCGCCCTGTGCATTGACTCAATCGCCGTAGCGATAAGAGGTAACTATATCTCACCGTGATTTTATTGAGACCTCGATAATCAATGCACGGGCGCAAACCGCCATCCTTCTTCACAAAAAAAGAAACTTGAGGAGACGGGGGAAATGGAGGGCTGAATGTACCCCTGACGCAGGGATTCAGAGACATATGTCTCCATAGCCACCGTCTCCGCTTGCGACAGGGGATATGTGACTCCTGGGAAATGCAGCGTCTACCAGGAGATCTATCGCACAATCCCCCCGTCGATGGGGTGGTAATTGAGTCGCCTTCTTTTTACAGCATATTCTGGGGGAATGCACACGGTGGAGACCTGGTCTGGACTTTCCACCATAGTAGCACCAACGGAAACCCATTAACACCTACCTGAGCACTCTCGCGACCTCCTCATGAGAGCCCTCTGTGGCCAAGAAACAGTGGGGTTATGACAAGCTAACCAGGGTAGGCCTAGTACCACAGATTACTCAGGAGAATCAATAAGGAAAAGACTAATATTTTCCTTGTGACCCCCCTGCGTTACCATACACAAAGGAGCGGTGGCCTCCCTGATAAACCCTGACCCTAATGGTCGACTATCTAAGGCATGAACGGGGAAAGGCATATCCACAGGAACAATGGGGATCCCTAAACTATGAGCTAAACTTTTATTAATGAAATTCCCAGCCGCACCTGAATCTACTAGCGCCTTATACTGGGAACGTGGGGAAAAATCAGGAAAAGCGACAGAGACAAACATATGTGCAACAGAGGGCTCTGGATGAGAATGGTGCCTACTCACCTGGGGTGATGCCAGAGTGCCCTGCTTGCTGCCTTGATTCCCAGAGGAACCAACCCGGCACCGACCAGCAGTGTGACTTCTGCGACCACATATGGTGCTCAATATGGTACCATGGGTACAGGAGAGAGGGTGCGGGAGGATGGAACAACCAGACCCCGATCTAGACATCCACGAGTAGCCAGCATCTTCTCCAGCCTGATGGACATGTCCACCAGCTGGTCAAAGGTGAGGGTGGTGTCTCTACAGGCCAGCTCCCGACAGACGTCCTCGCGTAGACTACAGTGGTAATGGTCCATCAGGGCCCTGTCGCTCCATCCAGCGCCGGCAGCCAGGGTCATAAACTCCAGAGCACTCCTTGTCTCCTGCCTCAGATGGTAGAGGCGCTCACCCGCCGCTCTGCCTTCAGGTGGGTGGTTGAATACTGTCCTGAAATGGCAGGTGAACTCCTCAAAATGGTCCAACACCGCATCCTCTTCTCCACACACAGCGCTGGCCCACTCCAGGGCTTTCCCGGTGAGGCACGAGACGAGGGCGTAACTCTTCTCACGGTCCGATGGAGCTGGTTTGAGGAGAAAAACCCTGTCAGCCGGCAGTATCTCCGTCGTACCCCTTAGGCAGGGATAAATGGATCCTGCTGGGTTCAGGCGGGAAAAGGGCGCTCAGGGGAGACCCCGGTTGTGCTGGTGGAGGTGCTGGAAAAACTCAGTGTCTCCCAGCGGTCCATATTCTGGACAACGCAATCCATGGCGGCTCTCAGATTGTCAATCATCTCCGTGTGTTCCATGACGAGCTCCTCCACCTCCATGGCCGGTGTACCTGCTCCTGCTGACTTCATTTTTTGGTCAGAGATTCTGTCAGAGTCGTGTCTATAGGTGGCAGGGAAGTCAGGCACAGGAGAATCAAACTGAGTGTAAAGGAGTATTTAATAACAAATAAACAAAACATACTCCAAACACTAAATGTAACAATAAAAAAAGTGGGTACGAGGACCAGTCGCACACCAATACAAAAACAACACAACACTGAATAACAAACAATCTCTGACAAAGACATGAAGGGAAACAGAGGGTTAAATGCACAACAGGTAATGAATGGGATTGAAACCAGGTGTGTAGGAAGACAAGACCACCAATGAAAAATGGATCAATGATGGCTAGAAGACCGGTGATGTCGACCGCGGAGCACCGCCCGAACAAGGAGAGGCTTCGACTTCGGTAGAAGTCGTGACATAAATATATAAAAAAATCAAGAAAAACCGTTGAATGAGCAGGTGTGTCCAAACTTTTGACTGGTACAGTTCTGTATATAAACTCCCAGTCATTTATTGGGATAAACACCAACTTTTCAGCATCCATGTGCCTTCTTCAGGGTAGTTTAATGCTTGAACCAGGTTATGTAGACAAACAGTGCAATTAGTGCAACCAATGACAATAGTGAGGGGTGTGTCATTATTAGGTGAAACTGTTAAAAGACAATAGTTTACAGCATATATAATATATTAGGCTATTGTTATCATATGGAAACATAATTAGATATTATACATAATATTAGTATCAACATACATTATTGTTTAATTTAATTTCACATGTATATTTCATTGTTTCCAATCTCATTTAATTTTTGTTACGTGTATTCTTTTGGTTCAACCATAATGCATAATAAGCATCATCAACAGTGGAAACATATTGGGTGTACGCTGATAAGCTGTAGAAAGAATATATTCATTTATAAGACGTGTTCATAAAGAAGAGTGAATAAAGAAGATTTGTTCATTAAAGGGCCTGAGATCAAAGTCAATATTCAGACCACTAGGGGTCAATGTTTTTAGAAAAGAAATCCAGTAGGCCTCCCTCTGTAGAAGTAGGATCTCCACGTTACCTCCTCTCCTTGTGTATTGCACTGTGCACTGTGTGCATGAGCCACTTTTGTTGTTCTCATTTGGAATAGGTGTCAAGAGTGTCTGAGTGGGCTCAGGGGGCAGGTCAGATCTCACTAAGCTACCCCCAAAATTGCAAGCACGCTTATAGACCAGACCATAACACTACAAAAACATCCTTCTTCAGACACCCACATACTGTTATGGGTATCATCTCATGCATGACAAAGGAAGTCATCTATATCATAACATGTTCATGTGGAAAAGCCTACGTTGGACAAACAAAAAGACAATTCAAATAACACATAGCTGAACACCGCAGCTCAATCAGGTGTAAGAACACTGACTATCCAGTAGCAGCTCACTTTGTTGAAGATAACCATCCTCCCTCAAATACACAGGCATTGAGCATGTTACTCTACCAAGTAGAGCATGGGACTATAGCATGCATGCTCGGTAATTCAGATTGGCATGTAACATGCATGACAACAGTGAAGGTTGATCCAGTATTGAGTGGAGAAGATAGAGGAAGTCATCCTCCCTAAAGCATCCTACTAGCAGGAGGACTGGAGTTCCTGACGAGCTCATTCTCATTTGTAGAAGACATGAGACATTATAGCATTTACTATAAGTTCATCATGAGAGAAAGCGAGATCGAGGAGGTTATAAGAAGGAATAATACAAGGATTTGTGGTTTTTGGTGTGAACTTTCTGTCAATCCACAGAGTACAGGTGTAACAGTGAGTCATGGTGGCACTCAGGATAGAGGGCGAGGAAGGGGAGGACTGTGTGTGTCTCAGGGGAGCTGAATGGACATCAGAGAGAGATGAAGCAGTGGGGGAGTGAGGTCACCACAGACACATGCACCTTCTCACATGTCAAACTTCACCAGTTCTATTAGGCTTGTCCAGATCCACATATTGTCATACTGTCCTTCTGTCATACCGGGATTTACAGTATTATAACTTAAAAAGCATCTACAAATGTTCACATTTATTTAAAGACTTCAAATAAATAGTTTTGACAGTATTTAAATACCATCCTGTGGCTTTTTTCGGTAGACAGTATATACAGTATACCGTCCAAGCCTAATTTCTATATCACCTAACATACTCACACTGCACACAGCATTATCACACTCTCCTCTATACAATACCTTTGTCACCTTTTGAGTAATGGAAATACTAGATGGATGGATAGATAGATGAATGGATGGATGGATAGATTAATGGAGGATGGATTTATGGACAGTAAATGGAAAGAAGTTTTTAACAAAAGAGGAAAAGATGGGGGCATATTTTAAGTCTTGTAATGGTAGAGGAAGCATTTTAAAAACAGCCACAGACATTCATATTGCCAGGAACAGATGGTGGGACAGATCTTCCCACAGACAGACCCAGCCTGCCAATACCAGTCTGAAAGAACAAACTCACACCATGCACACACTGTGCCCCCTACCCCTTCTCACACACGCACACACATGCACTCACATGCACACACACACACAGACATAGCCTGGTTCCTCTCTAGGTTTCTTCCTAGGTTTTGGCCTTTCTAGGGAGTTTTTCCTAGCCACCGTGCTTTTACACCTGCATTGCTTGCTGTTTGGGGTTTTAGGCTGGGTTTCTGTACAGCACTTTGAGATATCAGCTGATGTACGAAGGGCTATATAAATAAATTTGATTTGATTTGACATACACACACACGCGCATGCACGCTCGCACAGCTATGTCTTACTATACTTGTGAGGACTTTTTGGGGACAAACAATTGATTCCCATTCAAAATCTTATTTTCCCTAACCCTAACCTTAACCCCTAAACCTAACCCTAAACCTAGCTACTAACCCCAATTCGAACCCTAACCCTTAACCTAACCCCTAAGCCTAAAATAGCCTTTTTACAAGTGAGGACTGGCAAAATGTTCTAATTTCTCTGAATTTTAGTTTGTTTACTATTCTTGTGAGGACTTATGGTACTCACAAGTATAGTAAAACACACACACACACACACACACACACACACACACACACACACAGACTGTCAGTCAAACCCAAGTGTCTCAGTAAGTACTATGCCTTCAAACACTTGGAGATGAAAGAGAATCTGGGACTATGTCCACCCTCCAACACCCTCTTTTCCAACCTCTCTCTCTCTCTCTCTCTCTCTCTCTCTCTCTCTCTCTCTCTCTCTCTCTCCTTCTCTTTTATTTTATTTTCCATCCCCTTCATCAACTACTGCCCCATCTCTTTCCCCCCCATCAAGACTCTCCACCCTCCTCTACTAGATATTTTCTCTACCTTCCTCATTCCCTCTCTTCCTGTCCTCTTCCCCCCTGCCTGTCTATCTCTTCCTCCTCTTCCCCGTCTCCTTCCTTCCTGTAGCTCACTCTTCCCTTTGATCTCCTGTCCTACTTCCTCTGTTATCTGGCTGTGTTCTCCCTAGGTTTCTAGTAAACAAACACATTTGTATTCTCTGCTCCCCTCCTTCATCAGTAGTCTGCTCACTCTTGGATGACAACGCTTATCGTCTGTTGTTTGTTTTGCCAGTACTGTAAATTAGTGTGGTCTTGGTGAGCTGGGAATCAGACAGACGTGTGTGTGTGTGTGTGTGTGTGTGTGTGTGTGTGTGTGTGTGTGTGTGTGTGTGTGTGTGTGCGTGTGTGCGTGCGTATCTGCCAAATCTGTAATCTGGTGGACGGGCCCAGCAGTCACCTGAGGCCCAGAGCTAGCTACTCTCCACACTCCATCCTACACCACATGTGACCTTTTAGTGGCGTAGATTTGGTATATTATGGTCATAATTGCTAATTCATCATTATCAGCTATCCATATCCACTCTGTTGTCCCATGGGATGTGTACGGATATGAGGAGACGTGGCTGTGTTTTCTTGGTGTTTGTGCACACTAGCCTAATGGATAAAAAAAGTAACATATTTGGTTGTGTGTGTTGTTATTATCTGTGTGTGTGAGTGAGGTAATACTCCTCGATGCCTGTCAGAGGGGTAGCATGTATCAATTACTTACTAACTGGTTTGCCAGCTGTCATAACACCCTACCTTTTTCTCTCTCTGTCATTCGATTTATCTCCCTCTGTTCTTAAGGGACTGAGTTTGTACCCGTCTCTCAGGCCAATGCACACACAAACAGTCAACGTAATTACAGAGAACCAGAGAAAGGGGGAGGAAGAGGACAAAGAGCAATGAGGGATCTCACTTGAGTGTTTGAGGTTCAGAGGGGAGAGGAGAGAGGGAAAAGCCAGGGAGAGGTAAGAGGGAGAGAGGACCGGTGACTAGGAGGAGGAGTTAGTGGGAGGGTGAGTCTGAAACAGAGGCTGATAGAGGAGGTACTGAGAGCTATGAGGGTGCAGCAGTAGAGAAGGAAGAAGGGAGCAGCCTGTGTTTATTTATAAGTAAATGCTTTGAATCATTTAGTAGAGCTTTTAAGTGGCCAACTCTGCCCAAGTTTAATGGACAGGCAGGGGAAGGACCCAGACACACACATTTCAGGGAACCACACACTGACACACTGTCAGAGAGACGGACCCACATACCACAGCTCAGCAGGTGCCTCAAAGGAAACACAGACAGAGATATGGGGCCTCGGCACAACACATATGCTCAGCAAACACAAACTGACAAACACTGTGAGGAAATTCACACTGACACAACAGCAGAACACAGTAGTAGAATCCCCATCCCCTGTCAGTCTCCTCCATGCTGTCCTCACCTCTCTGTGGCCCGTTAATCCACTCCAGGTGTTTTCTATTGAAGTGGGAAGAGACCACATATCACGTTAAGAAAACCTAGTCCTTCATGCTGTCAGCTGTTCACTGGGTATATCTCTCTCTTCCTAAATCTCTCCTGCTCACACAGGCGCTCCTCATAATGGCCTCTCCGATCTCTTTGGCACCAAGGCCCACGACCATAAAACACTGCATGGATCAGAGGAGCACCAGTCAGAAAGATGGGAGGGAGAGAGATGAAAGAAAGTAAAATAGACAGAAAGAGAATGAGAGAGAGAAATAAAAACGAGACAGATGGAGACTGAAGGACAGACAGACTGAAATGGAGTAAAAGTTGAAAGGGTGAGTGAGGGTTGCTGTACTTGTTGTCTGCCTAGTTGTTTCAGTGCCATACATACTCATTACCCACTGAGAGTGATGTGGGGTCTTCTGCCAGGACTATACTATTGAGGCCTCTGCCAACTCAACTGCTCTGCTTTCAGGCTAGCTGTCTTTAACTATTATTGGCTTTCCATGTTATTTATATGCTTAGAAGACATTTTATCCAAAATGCGTCAAAGCTGTCCCAAAATGGATGGATACTAAATGGAAGTCAAGATAAAATGTATTTTAAATCACTTTACCAAGACATACTACTTTGTGAATTTCTTCAAAATAACAAACATGTCAGATGCATTAAAAATAGATATTTTAGAAGCACCCAACAGGGAGTGTCCTACACTGACAGAGAGTGTCCTACATTCAAGCGAAGTGTAAATCCTGTTTATACTGGGGTTAAAATCAACACGTTCAGATCAGAACTACGTACATCAGATCAGTGATAGTCTGCATTTTTGCTGTCCAGTCTGTACATAAACACGTTTCTGCTGGTTTCGTCATCCAGTCTCATTAAAATAATTCACTACAAACTTGTTCAGCCAAGTGTGTTGCCTTGTTGCGTCTGACTAGTGAACAGTACAAGATGATTGAGGACTACAAACTGTGTGAACTGAAGAAGTGGTATAATTCTAGCTTTTGAGTAACAGCTAACTGTCTAGGAGAGGCCGGGAGGCTATTATGTCTCCGAAGTATCCACAGTGTCCCCGTATTACGATGTCTCCGTAGTATCCATTTTATTTACATATCCGCTGACATCTCTAATTTCTCATTCATTTCAAAACGGTCGTTGGCAGACACAAATATAATCACTGTCTGGACAAACAGAATGGAACCTGGCATGTAAGAAATTGTTTTTGGACAGCCAGTCAGAAATATCAGATCTCAAATCAGATCTCAAATGAAATGTGATTCCTTACTCACATCCGCCCTGCACATGTAGCATGTATACCATCAATGTTTGGGAAGCTTGTTGAGCAAATAACAGGGGGCTGAAACTACAGTGCATTCGGAAAGTATTCAGGTCCCTTGACTTTTTCCACATTTTGTTACGTCACAGCTTATTCTATAATGGATTTAATAATTTTTTCCCCTCGTCAATCTACACACAGTACTCCATATTTGTCACGACTTCCACCGAAGTCGGCTCCTCTCCTTGTTCGGGCGGCGTTCGACGTCACCGGCTTTCTAGCCATCGCCGCTCCATTTTTCATGTATCCATTTGTTTTGTCTTGTTCCCTGCACACCTGTTTTTCATTCCCCAATCAATCTACATGTATTTATTCCTCTGTTCCACATCATGTCTTTGTGTAAGATTGTTTGTTACGTGTGTATTGTTGACACGCCAGACTGGCTTGTTTTTTCCGTGTTATTTTTCACAAAGATTTTTATTCTTAAACATAATTCTTGTGACTGTTTTGGCTCGTTTTATACATTTGCCTAAATAATGTGTGCGCCTGTTCATGTAGCGATCGTCTGTGGTGGAAGAAGGTGAGGACCCAACCGCAGCTGAATGCTCCCCGTAGCCAGGCCAGTGCGGCGAGGTGGTATAGCCCGCACTGGGCTGTGCTGGCGAACCGGGGCCCCCTATGCGTAGGGCTGGTGCCATGTACCCTGGCCCGAGGAGACGCACTGGAGACCAGATGCTCTGAGCCGGCTTCATGGCACCTGGCTCGATGCCCACTCTAGCACGGCCAATACGAGGCGCTGCGCTGTAACGCACCGAGCTATGCCTGCGCACCGGGGACACCGTGCGCCTCACGGCATAACACGGTGCCTGCCAGGTCCCTCTCTCTCCACGGTAAGCACGGGGAGTTGGCGCAGGTCTCCTACCTGACTTAGCCACACTCCCTGTGTGCCACCCCCCAAGACATTTTTGGGGCTGCCTCTTGGGCTTCCAGCTGCCTCCTCATACCGCCGCCTCTCAGCTTTCGCTGCCTCCAGCTCTGCCTCGGGGAGGCGATATTCCCCAGCCTGTGCCCAGGGTCCTTTGCCGTCCAGGATCTCCTCCCAAGTCCAGTTCTCCAGGTATCTCTGCCTCTCGTCACCACTCTGCTTGGTCCTTTCTTGGTGGGTGGTTCTGTAGCGATCGTCTGTGGTGGAAGAAGGTGAGGACCAAAGCGCAGCGTGGTATGTGTTCATGTTTTTTAATAAAGTAATGAACACTGAACAAAACAATAAACATGAAGAAATCAAACCGAAACAGTCCCGTGTGGCACCAACACTGACACGGAAAATAATCACCCACAACTCAAAAGTGAAACCAGGCTACCTAAATATGGTTCTCAATCAGGGACAACGATAAACAGCTGCCTCTGATTGAGAACCATACCAGGCCAAACACATAAATCCCAAAACATAGAAAAAGGAACATAGACAACCCACCCAACTCATGCCCTGACCATACTAAAACAAAGACATAATAAAATAACTAAGGTCAGAACGTGACAGTTCACAAATCTCTGCTCTCCTGCACTTGACTTCGCTACCAGCATGCACACATCTGACAATAATGATGAAACAAAAACAGTATATATAGTATTTTGGGCACATTTACAGTACCAGTCAAAAGTTTGGACACACCTACTTATTTCAGGGATTTTCTTTATTTTAAAAATTTTCTACATTGTAGAATAATAGTGAAGACATCAAAACTATGAAATAACGTGTATGGAATCATGTAGTAACCAAAAAAGGGTTAAACAAATCAAAATATATTTTATATTTCACATTTTTCAAAGTAGCCACCCTTTGCCACCCCAGTCATAGACTGTTCTCTCTACTACCGCATGGCAAGCGGTACCGGAGTGCCAAGTCTAGGACAAAAAGGCTCCTCGACAGTTATTACCCCCAAGCCTGAACAGGTAATAAAATGACTACTCGGACTATCTGCATTGTGTGCCTCCCCCAACCCCTCTTTTACACTGCTGCTACTCTCTGTTTATTATACTGCCTCAATTGGCCCGACCGACAAGTGCTCCTGCATTGTGTCCCGCCACCCACCACCCACCAACCACTCTTTTACGCTACTGCTACTCTCTGTAGTCACTTTCATCATATATGCATAGTCACAATAACCATATCTACATACTACCTCAATCAGCCTGACTAACCGGGGGTCTGTATATAGCCTTGCTACTGTTATAGCCACGCTACTGTTTTTCACTGTCTTTTTTCTGTTGCTTTTATTTCTTTACTTACCTATTGTTCACCTAATACCTTTTTTGAACTATTGGTTAGAGCCTGTAAGTAGGCATTTCACTGTAAGGTCTACTACACCTGTTGTATTCAGTGCACGTGACCAATAAACTTTGATTTGATTTGAACATTTTGTGAAAGTGACATAAAAAAACATTTATAAAATGAATCTGTATTGTTTATCCCCTTGCTATCTTTCCTTACTATTTTCTGTCACCTAGCTATTTGACCATAGCATCAATTCCTTCTATAATCATCACCCCATTCTCCTCATTATTTTGCTTTTCCCCTCCATCTCTCCCCCTCTCTTTGCCTCTTGGCCTATGCTGGGATCTTCCAGAACAGCCTGGTGAGTCACTTTCCATGCTCTGAGTAATTATACACACACACACACACACACACACACACACACACACACACACACAGAGAGAGAGAAATAAACAAATGCATACATTTAGAATTCACACATGACATATACAGCCAGGTCCATAATTATTGGCACCCTTGATAAAGATGAGTCAAAAAGAGCCACAATGAAATGGGGTTCACAGGATGACAAAGATCAGTTGGATAACAAAGCAAGCACTCTATCATGTAGGAACTATCGACCTTTATGTGCAATCATGTGTCCAACTACAAAATCTGGACTGAATCTGACTTCTGATTCATGATTTTCAACAGTAGCGTTACATGTGCAAATAGTTAGTTGTCAATACTTTGTTTTCTGATATGTCAATACCAAACTCAGTGAGGTTCATCTTAGGGATGTCCATGACAGCAGTGACACATTTAAATTGATACGCGTAAAATCTGATTATGGATTTGCCAATAACTCAGTCATCTTTTCAACATATCCCTTTGCTTTCCTTCCAAATTTGGTGTCATTTGGTCCTATGGTTCACAAGAAGAAGAGTTGCGTATGTGCTAATATGCATCTACTGGTATAGTGTGGCCATCTTTCAATGCATCAATGTTATTTTCTCAAACTCTTTAGGGATTATTGTGATGAGTCCACAGACCAAATTTGGACTGAATCTGACTTTGATGACCCTAACATTTTCAAGTTGATAGGCCATTGTGAAGTGGATTTATAAAGGATTTTAATAGACACGTATAATCTGATTTCCTGATTTATTAATAACAGACATTTCTATGGATCCGACCCTTTCTTTCAATTTTCTTCAAAAATGACATACCCAAATCTAACTGCCTGTAGCTCAGGACCGGCAAGCTTTACCACACTCCAGCCGACGCTTGGCAATTGCACATGGTGATCTTAGACTTGTGTTTGGCTGCTCAGCCATGGAAACCAATTTCATGAAGCTCCTGACGAACAGTTCTTGTGCTGACGTTGCTTCCAGAGGCAGTTTGGAACTCAGTAGTGAGTGTTGCAACCGAGGACGGTTGGCAGTCCCATTCTGTGAGCTCGTGTGGCCTACCACTTCGGGGCTGAGCCGTTGTTGCTCCTAGACATTTCCACTTCACAGCTCTAGCAGGGCAGACGGTGCCTTATTGAGCTCTTCAGTAAGGCCATTCTACTGCCAAAGTTTATTTTGCATGTCTGTGTGCTCGATTTTATACACCTGTCAGCAACGGGTGTGGCTGAAATAGCTGAATTCTCTCATTTTAAGTGGTGACCACATACTTTTGTATATAAAGTGTACCTCATCCCTACCGTATAATACGTTGGAGGATCTTTAATGTTATGGGGCTATTTTGTTTCCACTGGTCCTTGGGGCCCTTGTTAAGGTCAAAGGCATCATGAAGCTTACCCAGTACAAGGACATTTTATCCAGAAACCTGGTTGCCTCTGCCAGGAGGCTGCAACTTGGCCGCAAGGGAATCTTCCAGCAACACAATAACCCCAAGCACACATCAAAATACACAAATAAATTGTTATTTGACCACAAAATCAACATTTTGCAATGACCATGTCAGTCTCCGGACTTGAATCCCAATGAAAACGTGTGGTTTGAATTGAAGAGGTCCGTCCGTAAGAGTATACGAAGGATATCAAGGTTCTGGAAAGATTCTGTATGGAAGAAAGGTCTAAGTCCTTTGTTCACATTGGCAGTTTGAAGTGACTCAAAGCCAATTTTCCATATCTGATTTGAATCTGTTCTTTTTCCTGCAGTCTGAACATCTAAAAAGCACATGGAATCTGATATTTCAAGCCACATTTCAAACCACCTTTGTCTGAACACACACACCTGTCGTTACTATGTCAAGTAGCATAGCCATGTCAGCAAATGACTGCTGTCTGAACACACACACCTGTCGTTACTATGTCAAGTAGCATAGCCATGTCAGCAAATGACTGCTGTCTGAACACACACCTGTCGTTACTATGTCAAGTAGCATAGCCATGTCAGCAAATGACTGCTGTCTGAACACACACACCTGTCGTTACTATGTCAAGTAGCATAGCCATGTCAGCAAATGACTGCTGTCTGAACACACACACCTGTCGTTACTATGTCAAGTAGCATAGTCATGTCAGCAAATGACTGCTGTCTGAACACACACACCTGTCGTTACTATGTCAAGTAGCATAGTCATGTCAGCAAATGACTGCTGTCTGAACACACACACCTGTCGTTACTATGTTAAGTAGCATAGCCATGTCAGCAAATGACTGCTGTCTGAACACACACACCTGTCGTTACTATGTCAAGTAGCATAGTCATGTCAGCAAATGACTGCTGATCATGCATGCGTGTGTGTGTGTGTGTGTGACAGCCCTGACCACGAGTTCAAAAGGTCAGACACTCCGGTTGTGTTAGCAGAACAAGTCATTTTATTAGCATGGCCTATTGTTGAGCTATTTCTCAAGCTGTTGAACTGGGGATTCTGTAAGCTGCTTAGCTGTTCATTGAGGGACCCAATCATTTTAAAACTTGGGTTTTATCTATGCTGCTGGCCAACAGTGCTTTGCATATGCCCTGTTCGTGTTTATTCAATGTTTTTGCACATGTTGCAGCTGACTTTGGAAAGTGCAAGGTGCTATTCGACATGCTACTAATGGTCTAATTTGGCTCCCTCCATTAGGCTCCACCGCTGTGACAGAAAGTGTGTGTTACAGTAGGACACAGAATTAAACTCTCCGTCTGTTTTGATAAATATATCTCATGTGTACTGTTAGTCACACCGCTTTAATGTGCTGTCAGATGTTTTACATCACTTGGTCACTGTGCCAAGGTATTTTAATAGCAAGTGGAGGGTGAAAAAGAATTACAGTAATATAATTCTGGTAATAGAAGAAGTGTTATCTAATTTTCCGTTATTCAGAAACATTCGCTATGTTACCCGAAGAGGGAAAAGCCACCATTGCCAACATAACAGGAGCAGCCAGACTGTAGAATGCTAGCTTGGACAAATTGGATACACCTGAGTAATTAAAGTCATGCACGTAAATGAATTTCCTCTTTCCCTATTTATTGCGTCTCCACACAGTCGGGACTCGGGAGTGCAAAGAGAGTTCCCTCAGCAAGGTGGGATATGACTATTCTTATTGTTTAAACCCTGACCTATAGGCCTAGAGGATTGAAATGGTCTTGCCATTAGGCTGGTATTAGGATTAGGATTTTGAAAAGGGGTGAAAGTAAGGGCTATAGGTTTAGGCTTGGATTTGTAAGATTTATGATGAAGCTGGGAATAATTCTAATTTCTATACTAGGAATGGGCATGAGTAATCGAGTACTTGAGAACGCGAACGGACGTCAAAGCTCAATCTTTAAACAATCTTCAAATACTGTAAAACTATTTGGTGGAATGTGCTTTTATGGCTGCCCGAATGGGCAAATTACATTTTGTCATGAAGACGTTAATTTGCTTTGACTCTAGTGTTCCAGTTGTACATGTGCATTAGCTAGGCACAACAAAAAAGAAGCTAAGCAATCACACTGTTCTTCTCCCTAAATTCCCTTTTCCCTCCTTGTCTCACTCAATTGCGTTGTGACCGCTCCCTCCGCACACACGGGCTGAATGCGCACACACGGGCTGAATGCTCCCTCCGCACACACGGGCTGAATGCTCCCTCCGCACACACGGGCTGAATGCTCCCTCCGCACACACGGGCTGAATGCTCCCTCCGCACACACGGGCTGAATGCTCCCTCCGCACACACGGGCTGAGTGCTCCCTCCGCACACACGGGCTGAATGCTCCCTCCGCACACACGGGCTGAGTGCTCCCTCCTCACACACGGGCTGAATGCTCCCTCCGCACACACGGGCTGAATGCTCCCTCCGCACACACGGGCTGAGTGCTCCCTCCGCACACACGGGCTGAGTGCTCCCTCCGCACACACGGGCTGAGTGCTCCCTCCGCACACACGGGCTGAATGCTCCCTCCGCACACACGGGCTGAGTGCTCCCTCCTCACACACGGGCTGAATGCTCCCTCCGCACACACGGGCTGAGTGCTCCCTCCGCACACTCGGGCTGAGTGCTCCCTCCGCACACACGGGCTGAATGCTCCCTCCGCACACTCGGGCTGAGTGCTCCCTCCGCACACTCGAGCTGAGTGCTCCCTCCGCACACTCGGGCTGAGTGCTCCCTCCGCACACACGGGCTGAATGCTCCCTCCGCACACTCGGGCTGAATGCTCCCTCCGCACACTCGGGCTGAGTGCTCCCTCCGCACACAATCGGGCTGAGTGCTCCCTCCGCACACACGGGCTGAGTGCTCCCTCCGCACACACGGGCTGAATGCTCCCTCCGCACACACGGGCTGAGTGCTCCCTCCTCACACACGGGCTGAATGCTCCCTCCGCACACACGGGCTGAGTGCTCCCTCCTCACACACGGGCTGAATGCTCCCTCCGCACACACGGGCTGAGTGCTCCCTCCGCACACACGGGCTGAGTGCTCCCTCCGCACACACGGGCTGAATGCTCCCTCCGCACACTCGGGCTGAGTGCTCCCTCCGCACACTCGGGCTGAGTGCTCCCTCCGCACACTCGGGCTGAGTGCTCCCTCCGCACACACGGGCTGAATGCTCCCTCCGCACACTCGGGCTGAGTGCTCCCTCCGCACACACGGGCTGAATGCTCCCTCCGCACACTCGGGCTGAGTGCTCCCTCCGCACACTCGAGCTGAGTGCTCCCTCCGCACACTCGGGCTGAGTGCTCCCTCCGCACACACGGGCTGAATGCTCCCTCCGCACACTCGGGCTGAATGCTCCCTCTGCACACTCGGGCTGAGTGCTCCCTCCGCACACACTCGGGCTGAGTGCTCCCTCCGCACACACGGGCTGAGTGCTCCCTCCGCACACACGGGCTGAGTGCTCCCTCCGCACACACGGGCTGAGTGCTCCCTCCTCACACACGGGCTGAATGCTCCCTCCGCACACACGGGCTGAGTGCTCCCTCCGCACACACGGGCTGAGTGCTCCCTCCGCACACACGGGCTGAATGCTCCCTCCGCACACTCGGGCTGAGTGCTCCCTCCGCACACTCGGGCTGAGTGCTCCCTCCGCACACTCGGGCTGAGTGCTCCCTCCGCACACACGGGCTGAATGCTCCCTCCGCACACACGGGCCCTCCGCACACTCGGGCTGAGTGCTCCCTCCGCACACTCGAGCTGAGTGCTCCCTCCGCACACTCGGGCTGAGTGCTCCCTCCGCACACACGGGCTGAGTGCTCCCTCCGCACACTCGGGCTGAATGCTCCCTCTGCACACTCGGGCTGAGTGCTCCCTCCGCACACACTCGGGCTGAGTGCTCCCTCCGCACACACTCGGGCTGAGTGCTCCCTCCGCACACACTCGGGCTGAGTGCTCCCTCCGCACACACACGGGCTGAGTGCTCCCTCCGCACACACACGGGCTGAGTGCTCCCTCCGCACACGCGGGCTGAGTGCTCCCTCCGCACACGCGGGCTGGGTGCTCCCTCCGCACACGCGGGCTGCTCCACACACACGGGCTGAGTACTCCCTCCACACACGCGCGGCTGAGTGCTCCCTCCACACACGCGGACTGAGTGCTCCCTCCGCACACGCGGGCTGGGTGCTCCCTCCGCACACGCGGGCTGCTCCACACACACGGGCTGAGTACTCCCTCCACACACGCGCGGCTGAGTGCTCCCTCCACACACGCGAGCTGAGTGCTCCTTCCACACACGCGGGCTGAGTGCTCCCTCCACACACACGCGGGCTCAGTGCTCCCTCCACACACGCGGGCTCAGTGCTCCCTCCACACACGCGGGCTGAGTGCTCCCTCCACACACGCGGACTGACCGCTCCCTCCACACACGCGGACTGAGTGCTCCCTCCACACACGTGGGCTGAGTGCTCGCTCCACACACGCGAGCTGAGTGCTCCCTCCACACACGCGGGCTGAGTGCTCCCTCCACACACGCGGACTGAGTGCTCCCTCCACACACACGGACTGAGTGCTCCCTCCACACACGTGGGCTGAGTGCTCCCTCCACACACGCGGACTGAGTGCTCCCTCCACACACGTGGGCTGAGTGCTCCCTCCACACACGCGAGCTGAGTGCTCCCTCCACACACGCGGGCTGAGTGCTCCCTCCACACACGCGGGCTGAGTGCTCCCTCCACACACGCGGGCTGAGTGCTCCCTCCACACACACGGGCTGAGTGCTCCCTCCACACACGCGGGCTGAGTGCTCCCTCCACACACGCGGGCTGAGTGCTCCCTCCACACACGTGGGCTGGGTGCTCCCTCCGCACACGCGGGCTGCTCCACACACACGGGCTGAGTACTCCCTCCACACACGCGCGGCTGAGTGCTCCCTCCACACATGCGGACTGAGTGCTCCCTCCACACACGCGGGCTGAGTGCTCCCTCCACACATGCGGGCTAAGTGCTCCCTCCACACACGCGGGCTAAGTGCTCCCTCCACACACACGTGGGCTGAGTGCTTCCTCCACACACACGTGGGCTGAGTGCTCCCTCCACACACGCGGGCTGACCGCTCCCTCCACACACGCGGGCTGACCTCTCCCTCCACACACACGGGCTAAGTGCTCCCTCCACACACACGTGGGCTGAGTGCTCCCTCCACACACGCGGGCTGAGTGCTCCCTCCACACACGCGGGCTGAGTACTCCCTCCACACACGTGGGCTGAGTGCTCCCTCCACACACACGGGCTGAGTGCTCCCTCCACACACACGGGCTGAGTGCTCCCTCCACACACACGGGCTGAGTGCTCCCTCCACACACGCGGGCTGGGTGCTCCCTCTGCACACGCGGGCTGCTCCACACACACGGGCTGAGTACTCCCTCCACACACGCGCGGCTGAGTGCTCCCTCCACACACACGGACTGAGTGCTCCCTCCACACACGCGGGCTGAGTGCTCCCTCCACACAGGCGGGCTCAGTGCTCCCTCCACACACGCGGGCTGAGTGCTCCCTCCACACACGCGGGCTGACCGCTCCCTCCACACACGTGGGCTGAGTGCTCCCTCCACACACGCGGACTGAGTGCTCCCTCCACACACGCGGGCTGAGTGCTCCCTCCACACACGCGAGCTGAGTGCTCCCTCCACACACGTGGGCTGAGTGCTCCCTCCACACACGTGGGATGAGTGCTCCCTCCACACACACGGGCTGAGTGCTCCCTCCACACACACGTGGGCTGAGTGCTTCCTCCACACACACGTGGGCTGAGTGCTTCCTCCACACACACGTGGGCTGAGTGCTCCCTCCACACACGCGGGCTGACCGCTCCCTCCACACACGCGGGCTGAGTGCTCCCTCCACACACGCGGGCTAAGTGCTCCCTCCACACACACGGGCTGAGTGCTCCCTCCACACACGCGGGCTGAGTGCTCCCTCCACACACGCGGGCTGACCGCTCCCTCCACACACGCGGGCTGAGTGCTCCCTCCACACACGCGGGCTAAGTGCTCCCTCCACACACACGGGCTGAGTGCTCCCTCCACACACACGGGCTGAGTGCTCCCTCCACACACGCGGGCTGAGTGCTCCCTCCACACACACGGGCTGAGTGCTCCCTCCACACACACGGGCTGAGTGCTCCCTCCACACACACGGGCTGAGTGCGCAGGTGTGAACACAATGTCCTGTTAAGGCTACAGAAATAAATACCTGTAAAAACGGATCAAACTGATAAGATACACAAGCTACATTCCATGCCAAATGATGACAGTTTAATCACAAATTCAAAATGGACTGGTTGATTGAAGTAGGAAAAATATGTGTTACAACAATGAGCTGCAGTTTTGGAATAATTGCATGCTGTCTATTTTCCGCTTAGGCTACTTTGCGAACTGCTAGTGCCATTTAGAATTGACTAGCCTAGGCTACACAGGTTCCACACTGAAAATATGCAAAAACATTACTTTGATAAAGACAGAGCGTATTTTCATTAGAATCATTGAGCATAAGGCTACTTACCAAACAGATGTCCCGGTCATAATTCATCACCTTGCAGTGTTCAATGTGGAATTGTTTATCCATTTAGAAAATTCCAAAGAGCAGACAGAATAAACAAATGTGAACGTCTATACAGTATATCAAAAAGAAGACTTTCAACTCGCCAAATTGAGCCCTTTTCAAATAATCACTTTTTGAGAATAACTGTTCCAGAAGTGAGATGTGCATTACTTCACGCTGGAAACGTTTTTATTTGGAAAAATATTGTTATATTGTATTCGGTTATATTACATCATGTTTTTACTATAAAATAGGTGTGTCTTGACAGTGATAAGGGGTTGGGAAATAAGAGTGTTGTGTCTGCTAAATTAACAAAGCTATGCCATTTCACAGCCATATGCTTCTACTAGCAAGTGCCACTACTGAGGTTACTTCCTTTTTGAAGATTGTGTTCCATGATATAATATAACCAGTTGATGTTACGGTTTCAATAAATTATTATTAAATGGCACTTTAAATGGCACTGCTTTTTTAACCTTTATTTAACTGAGTCAGTTAAGAAAAAATCTTATTTGCAATGACAGCCTACCGGGGAACATTGGGTTTGACTGCCTTATTCAGGGGAAGAATGACAGATTTTTACCTTGTCAGCTTGGGGATTTGATCCAGCAACCTTTCAGTTACAGGCCCAATGCTCTAACCACTAGGCTACCTGCCTCACTATTGACTAAATACGTACAGGTGAAGTCGGAAGTTAACATACACCTTAGCCAAATACATTTAAACTCAGTTTTTCACAATTCCTGACATTTGATCCGAGTAAAAATGCCCTGTCTTAGGTCAGTTAGGATCAACACTTTATTTTAAGAATGTGAAATGTCAGAATAACAAAAGAGAGAATTATTTATTTCAGCTTTTATTTATTTCATCACATTCCCAGTGGGTCAGAAGTTTACATACACTCAATTAGTATTTGGTAGCATTGCCTTTAAATTGTTTTAACTTGGGTCACACATTTCAGGTAGCCTTCCACAAGCTTCCCACAATAAGTTGGGTGAATTTTGTCCCATTCCTCCTGACAGAGCTGGTGTAACTGAGTCCGGTTTGTAGGCCTCCTTGCTCGCACATGCTTTTTCAGTTCTGCCCACAAATTTCCAATAGGATTGAGGTCTTGGCTTTGTGATGGCCTCTCCAATAACTTGACTTTGTTGTCCTTAATTAAGCCATTTTGACACAACGTTGGAAGTAGTCTTGGGGTCATTGTCCATTTGGAAGACCCATTTGCGACCAAGCTTTAACTTCCTGACTGATGTCTTGAGATGTTGCTTCAATGTATCCACATAATTTTCTTCCTCATGAAGCCACCTATTTTGTGAAATGCACCAGTCCCTCCTGCAGCAAAGCACCCCCACAACATGATGCTGCCACCCCCATGCTTCACAGTTAGGATGGTGTTCTTCGGCTTGCAAGCCTCCCCCTTTTTCCTCCAAACATAACGATGGTGATTTTGGCCAAACGGTTCTATTTTTGTTTCATCAGACCAGAGGACATTTCTCCAAAAAGTATGATCTTTATCCCCATGTGCAGTTGCAAACCATAGTCTGGTTTTTTTATGGCAGTTTTTGAGCAGTGGCTTCTTCCTTGCTGAGCGGCCTTTCAGGTTATTTCGATATAGGACTGGTTTTACTGTGGATATAGATACTTTTTTACCTGTTTCCTCCAACATCTTCACCAGGTCCTTTGCTGTTATTCTGGGATTGATTTGCACTTTTTGCACCAAAGCATGTTCATCTCTAGGAGACAGAATATGTCTCCTTCCTGAGCGGTATGATGGCTGCGTGGTCCCGTGGTGTTTATACTTGCATATTATTGTTTGTACATATGAACCTGGTACCTTCAGGTGTTTGGAAATTGCTCCCAAGGATGAACCAGACTTGTAGAGGTCTACAATTTTTTTCCTTAGGTCTTGGCTGATTTCTTTTGATTTTCCCATGATGTCAATCAAAGAGGCACTGGTTTTGAAGGTAGGCCTTGAAATACATCCACAGGTATACCTCCAATTGACTCAAATGATGTCAATTAGCCGATCAGAAGCTTCTAAAGCCATTTTCTGGAATTTTCCAAGCTGTTTAAAGGCACAGTCAACTTAGTGTATGTAAAAGTCTGACCCACTGGAATTGTGGGAAAAATTACTTGTTGTAGAAATTACTTGTGTCATGCACAAAGTAGATGTCCCAACCCGACTTGCCAAATCTATAGTTTGTTAACAAGAAATTTGTGGAGTGGTTGAAAAACTAGTTTTAATGACTCCAACATAAGTGTATGTAAACTTCCAACTTCAACTGTATACAGTGGGGCAAAAAAGTATTTAGTCAGTCACCAATTGTGCAAGTTCTCCCACTTAAAAAGATGAGAGAGGCCTGTAATTTTCATCATAGGTACACTTCAACTATGACAGACAAAATGAGAAAAAAAATCCAGAAAATCACATTTTAGGATTTTGAATGAATTTATTTGCAAATTATGGTGGAAAATAAGTATTTGGTCAATAACAAAAGTTTATCTCAATAGTTTGTTATATACCCTTTGTTGGCAATGACAGAGGTCAAACGTTTTCTGTAAGTCTTCACAAGGTTTTCACACACTGTTGCTGGTATTTTGGCCCATTCCTCCATGCAGATCTCCTCTAGAGCAGTGATATTTTGGGGCTGTTGCTGGGCATATATGGGGCAATATAGCTGTTATGATTTGTTATCTGTAGTGGTTATGATAAATGGACACATTTTTTTCATGCAAGTACTCGAACAGTAAAAATTATTCTAATGCCTAAATTCATCTTGCACTATTTTTGTCCCAGACATGAGGTCTGTAGAGTTGTGCAGTGAAGTTCAGAATAGCCATGTTAACAAAAGGTTCACATCTCTCCTCCTCGCTGTCTCTGAACATGACCTTGGGAGGCCGAGCTCATTCCAGCAGTGTTGCCTCTAATAAAGGACCCTTTAAAAGTGCTAATGCATGTTAATGGGTGGTAACGCTTGTTCAGTATGGCATCCGTTCCCTGTCTGTGACCCCACTCTCTCTCTCCCTCTGCCACACAGACACACAGAGTGATGATCTGATGATCCCCAGGCTGTTTCTGTTCTCTCTTTCTGCCTTTCTATCTCTGTCTCGGTTCGCCCCCTTCTTCTCTCCCCTCCATCTCTCCCTTGTTCACATCTGTCTCTCTCCACAGAGACACAGAGACTAACCTATTGCCACGCTGATAAGAGGGAGAGAGATGGATATGCAAGATGTTGGCAGAAGGGTTATGTGATGGGCAGGCAAACAGATGGTTGGAGAGATAGTCGACCAGACAGACGAACTGACCAGATGTGAAAGAACAGACAACGAGCAGGCACCCGACAGCAGACACCTAAATAGACAGACTCCTGAAAACAGAGAGAGTCAAAGAGAGCGCGAGTGACATATCGCTCCACATACAGGCCCCCAGCCCAACGGCCAGACAGGCTGTGGACGCAAAAGCATGGGCCAGAGGAGGTGTGTCCATTTGGGGTTATGTTTAATGGACTCCCCTGTCAAAAGCACTCAGCACTCCAGTCCATCACTGTGTTGTGGGGCAGGGTTAACACTGTTCTCGGGTTTAACTGCCAGTAATGAAGTCATAAAGCCCTCCACACAGGGACCTTAAAGTGACAGAGCCAGACGGAGGCACCGCCACTGGCTAATTATCTTTGCACTGAGGTTATCAGACCCAGGTGTATGCATCTGACCACAAAAGACTGGCCTTTCCACATGGCTCCAAAGGCCAAGGCGTCTGTGTGTGTCTGGCTGAGGGACTGAAAAACTGAGAGAGAGAGATGTGTGTAAGGGCCCTATAAAATCCAACAATATTAAACATTGAACTTAGTAGGGAATCAACTAAATGTATTGGAAATGAATTAATTAGTCAAGTTTATTATAAGACATTAACAGAATGCATCAGTGATTTGTATTTCCTGTCACCGTCTGAAGAGACAATGAGAATTCCCCCTGTCTGTGTATGTGTAGTGCCTGCTAGCACTTTGTGTCGCCGTTAGTGATGATGCTAATGAAACATCTTCTGGTAGATGGAAAGCTTTCCCAAAAACCTTTTAAATTAAATGTTAACTACAAAGTAGCCTATGCTTACCTAGCAGAATGATATAATGATTATTTGCATCAATTTGTTTAGCAAACTTTGTGTGTGCTACAAAATTCCTCGGTGTGCACTGGAATGAACTACAACCCCAAAATCTATATCAAAAAAGTGTGATTTTGAGTTCGAAAACCTGAAAAAAACCAGGGAAAAGGAAACCTGGAAAAACAAAACAGAGAAACGGAATGTGGGGAAAAAAAAATAAACGAAATCAGGCGGAAAATAAAATAGATTTTATAGGGCCCCATGTGTCTGTTTCTCCGTAACAGTCATTGCAAGAGAAAATTAGTCCTGTGTAGAGTTGGACAGTGCTGCGGTGCTGGAAAGACTCAAACCCCTTAGTAAACCCCGTCAGGTGCACGGATTACGTGACCTGTGTGCGAGTGTGACTGATTCACCATGAGACTGGCTGGCACCCTTCGCCCAAGCACAGCCCTGTCACAGAGTCCTGCCTAATGCACCCAGACACCTCTGCCCCCTCTGGGGACCCTGCTATAGAGCAGTAGCATGACTTTATTCCCATAATCCTGCTCTCTCTTCTCCTCCCAATTCTCTCTTCTCCTCTCCCCTCACACCCTGGACTGATGTGAAATGATGTGATGTGGTTCAGAGAGTGTGCATAATGTATGTGTGAGCATGCTCCTCAATAATGGGTCTGGGTGAAGTTGGGATTTACAGAGCATGTATGTGTCATGTAATGTGTTTGTGAATGTATAGGTCTGTGTTCTGTTCCGGTGTAAGCAGGGTTGTCAGTAGCTTGTTAAGAGATCAAGGTTCATCCCCATCTCCCGCTCCAACTCTGCCTCACCATCCCTACTCTCCCCATCTGTGTTAGAGAGAGAGACCACAGCTAGATTATACAGGAGGAGGAAAGGGAAGGGAAGAGCTGATGGGAGGATGATAATATCGGGTAATGGTGTCACATGCAGAACATTGAAATAAGATTTCTTTGGTTTATTTTGGCACTAACTGTAAGGAGAGCACGGTTACCCTGATGGTTACTGATTGTGTAGATATAGTGAGCGAGATCTAAGTGAATTTATGTGTAGAATGAACTTTTGTATATATAGTGTATGTGGTCACCCCTTCAAATGAGTGGATTTGGCTATTTCAGCCACACCCATTGCTGACAGGTGTGTAAAATTGAGCACACAGTCATTCAATCTCCATAGACAAACATGGGCTGTAGAATGGCCTGACTGAAGAACTCTGTCGCTTTCAACATGGCAACGTCATAGGATGCCACCTTTCCAACAAGTCAGTTCGTCAAATTTCTACAATGCTAGAGCTTCCCCGGTCAACTGTAAGTGCTGTTAAGTGGAAACGTCTAGGAGCAACAACGGCTCAGCTATGAAGTGGTAGGCCACACAAGCTCACAGAATGGGAGCACCGAATGCTGAAGCACGTAGCACGTGAAAATCGTCTGTCCTCGGTTGTACCACTCACTACTGAGTTCCAAACTGCCTCAGGAAGCAACGTCAGCACAGGAACTGTTCATCGGGAGCTTCATGAAATGGGTTCCCATGGCTGTGCAGCCATACACAAGCCTCAGATCACCATACGCAATGTAAAGCGTCGGCTGTAGTGGTGTAAAGCTTGCCGCCAATGGACTCTGGAGCAGTGGAAACGCATTCAATGGAGTGATGAATCACGCTTCACCATCTGGCAATCCATCAGACGAATCTGGATTTGGCGGATGCCAGGAGAACGCTACCTGCCCCAATGTATAGTGCCAATTGTAAAGTTTGCTGGAGGAGGAATAATGGTCTGGGGCTGTTTTTCTAGGTTCGGGCTAGGCCCCTAGGTTCCAGAGAATTGAAATCTTAACGCTACAGCATACAATGACATTCTAGACGATTCTGTGCTTCCAACTTTGTGACAACAGTTTGGGGAAGGCCCTTTCCTGTTTCAGCATGACAATGCCCCCATGCACAAAGCGATGTCCATACAGAAATGTTTTGTCGAGATTGGTGTAGAAGAACATGACTGGCCTGCACAGAGCCCTGACCTCAACCCCATCGAACACCTTTGGAATGAATTGGAACTCCAAGCCAGGACCAATCACCCAACATCAGTGGCCGACTTCACTAATACTCTTGTGGCTGATTGGAAGCAAGTCCCTGCAACAATGTTCCAACAAGCCATCCCAGAAGAGTGGATGCTGTTATAGCAGCAACGGGGGAACCTACTCCATATTAATGTCCATGACTTTGGAATGAGATGTTAGAAGAGCAGGTGTCCATATAATTTTGGTCATGTAGTGTAGCTCTGTATAGCTCACTCAGCTGTACATTCTGTTGGTAGTAGGATACTCTCCTGGAGGTGTTGTGGATGTTCTGTGTGAATTGTTATGCACATTTCTCTTTGTTGCAACTTGCAATCCGTTTGTCATTATACCCTGATAAAGACAGCTTGTTAAATTATTGCATCTGTGCTCCTAGTGTGAGGCTCTCCTTTTATTTTTCAAGTGTTCTACTCTTCTAGCCAGCACCTCGCCTAGACAGGTGTGTGTTTCTTTCGCCTCCGCAACTTGCAATCCAGCTTTTTCTTGGCTCTCTCTTCTCTTTAGACAACAGCACCTCTGAGATCTTTAGCAGTGGACTTTCAGAAATATTTTTGTTTTATTGGAGGGAAAACTCAACTTTACATTCAGAATGTGTAAGAGCTGCAGGCGAACTGCCAACTGGACTGAAAATACTACATTTCTTTCATCCTCCCCTCTCCCCCTTCTCAACCCAACCTCTACCCCTCTCTCTCCTCACCACCCCTAAATATATTCTTCCTCCTTACTTGGGTGTTATTTTCTTTGCTCTTAAAAGGGGGCTGAACTTCCTGATTTGGCATCGTTTTTTTGGCTTGGTCATTAAGAAATGCAGCGGCCATGACTGAAGCCAAACGAGAGTTGTCTTGGGGTGGGGTGGGGGTTAATGTGGGTGTCTCTTGTATGTTCGCATGTGGCAAACGTTTGCACATTCTTTCTGTCTAAACAGTGCACAGTTAGCCACTCACCCTTCTAGATAACTTAACACTCTAACCAGGTATTGTATCTTGAAGTAACTGTTAGGCTATCCAATGTCAAACCAACTTTGTTATCTCTGGGGATAGTTAGGGACCGTCAATAAATGACTCAATGTAAATGGGACAATATTTTCATGTTGCACATCTTTTAGTTGTCTCATTAAATGCTTTCAATATTTGTATTTGAATTTTCACAATTTATAGTTTGTTTAAGGTTTTTAAGTCATTGAAATTTGGAGCTATTGACATTTAAAATATTGTTCCATGTATATTGTGTGATTTACTGATGGTCCCTAACTAGCCTCATAGGGATATCAAATGTCAAACCAAATTGACCATGGTTATTACTATTCGGTCACTGTGCTCCAAATTGATGATTACTTGGGTGCTACCAGCTGTGGGTATGTGGACAGGATTGAAATAAACCCAACCCAAGGAAAACTGTTACAGTACTCTTCTTTCTGTAACATACCATTTTTTTCCTATCGTCTCACAAATCTCAGTTTTGGTCCAGGCAGAATTTATGACCACATCGATGCCACGTAGGCCATTTTTAAAACAAGAAGTTGCTTTTTAGGGGCAGTTGCTCTGAAAAGCAATTCAACACATGATCCTTTCTTGTCTTTGTCCCTCCACTCCTCTCCCTCAGTTGACCCGTGACACCTGTAACCCCACAGAAAGCTCAAATTTTAATGCAGCTGCTCCTTCTCTACTCTCAGAATCACTCGGTCTCTTACAGTGGCTTCTCTGACCTCCACTCCCCCTCTCTCACCTGCAGTCTCTTCACCTCTGCATCTGTCCCTGAGTTATGATGACTCAACTGCACACACTCAGCCATAGATGGCCTTGTCGCTCAAAACAAACCTTTGAATCTTCCTCAGTAAAGGCATGGCTATGAGAAATGGCCTTTGATGGGTCCTGCCTGTGAACTGCTTGGATGTTTTGCCCGGATAAACACACCTGCCAATCAAATAAATTAGGTTTAAGAGCGTTTTGTTGGGACTGCCAGGGCTCCGGATGATAGGCAATGTTGCCTCTGCGTTGAGGGAACATTTTTCAGCTGCACGGGGGCTACAAAGAAAATAGATTTTTATTTATTTATTTATTTGATTTCACCTTTATTTAACCAGGTAGGCTAGTTGAGAACAAGTTCTCATTTACAACTGTGACCTGGCCAAGATAAAGCAAAGCAGTTCGACACATACAACAACACAGAGTTACACATGGAATAAACAAACATACAGTCAATAATACAGTAGAAAAAGTCTATATACAGTGTGTGCAAATGAGATAGGATAAGGGAGGTAAGGCAATAAATAGGCCATGGTGGCGAAGTAATTACAATATAGCAATTAAACATTGGAATGGTAGATGTGCAGAAAGTGAATGTGCAAGTAGAGATACTGGGGAGCAAAGGAGCAAGATAAATAACTAAATGCAGTATGGGGATGAGGTAGCTGGATAGGCCATTTACAGATGGGGTATGTACAGGTGATCTGTGAGCTGCTCTGACAGCTGGTGCTTAAAGCTAGTGAGGGAGATATGAGTCTCCAGCTTCAGTAATTTCTGCAGTTCGTTCCAGTCATTGGCAGCAGAGAACTGGAAGGAAAGGTTGGCCAAAGGAAGAAGTGGCTTTGGGGGTGACCAGTGAGGTAAAACTGCTGGAGCGTGTGCGACGTGTGGGTGCTGCTATGGTGAGCAGTGAGTTGAGATAAGGTGGGGCTTTACCTAGCAGAGACCTAGATGACCTGGAGCCAGTGGGTTTGGCGATGAGTATGAAGTGAGGGCCAGCCAATGAGAGCAACGAGAGCATACACAGTGGTGGGTTAGTATATGGGGTTTTGGTGACAAAACGGATGGCACTGTGATGGACTGCATACAATTTGTAGTGTTGGAGGCTATATTGTAAATGACATCGCCGAAGTCGAGGATCGGTAGGATGGTTAGGTTTACGAGGGTATGTTTGGCAGCATGAGTGAAGGATGCTTTGTTGCGAAATAGGAAGCCGATTCTAGATTTAATTTTGGATTGGAGATGCTTAATGTGAGTCTGGAAGGAGAGTTTACAGTCTATCCAAACACCAAGGTATTTGTAGTTGTCCACATATTCTAAGTCAGAACCGTCCAGAGTAGTGATGCTGGGCAGGCGGGCAGGTGCGGGCAGCGATCGGTTGAAGAGCATGCATTTAGTTTTACTTGCATTTAAGAGCAGTTGGAGGCCACGGAAGGAGAGTTGTATGGCATTGAAGTTCATCTGGAGGTTAGCTAACACAGTGTCCAAAGAAGGGCCAAATGTATACAGGATGGTGTCGTCTGGGTAGAGGTGGATCAAAGAATCACCAGCAGCGAGAGCGACATCATTGATGTATACAGAGAAGAGAGTCGGCCCGACTGCCAGAGGTCCGGACAACAGGCCCTCCGTTTTGACACACTGAACTCTATCAGAGGAGTAGTTGGTGAACCAGGCGAGGCAATCATTTGAGAAACCAAGGATGAATACGTCTGCACAGTAATGTCTCTTATGATATCATTTAGGATCTTGAGAGTGGCTGAGGTGCACCCATGACCAGCTCTGAAACCAGGTTACATAGCGGAGAATGACGGTGGGATTCGAAATGGTCGGTAATCTGTTGGTTAACTTGGCTTTCGAAGACCTTAGAAAGGCATGGTAGGATAGATATAGGTCTGTAGCAGTTTGGGTCTAGAGTGTCTCCCCCTTTGAAGAGGTGGATGACCGCGGCAGCTTTCCAATCTATGGAAAGGATAGATATAGGTCTGTAGCAGTTTGGGTCTAGAGTGTCTCCCCCTTTGAAGAGGTGGATGACCGCGGCAGCTTTCCAATCTATGGAAATCTCAGACGATATGAAAGAGAGGTTGAACAGGCTAGTAATAGGGGTTGCAACAATTTCGGCAGATCATTTTAGAAAGAGAGGGTCCAGATTGTCTAGCCCGGCTGATTTGTAGGGGTCCAGATTTTGCAGCTCTTTCAGAACATCAGCTATCTGGATTTGGGTGAAGGCGAAATGGGGAGGCTTGGGCGAGTTGCTGTGCGGGGTGCAGGGCTGTTGACCGGGGTAGGGGTAGCCAGGTGGAAAGCATGGCCAGCCATAGAAAATGCTTATTGAAATTCTCAATTATAGTCTATTTATCGGTGGTGAGATTGTTTCCTAGCCTCAGTGCAGTGGGCAGCTGGGAGGAGGTGCTCTTATTCTCCATGGACTTTACAGTGTCCCAGAACTTTTTTGAATTTGTGCTACAGGATGCAAATTTCTGTTTGAAAAAGCTAGCCTTAGCTTTCCTAACTGCCTGTGTATATTGGTTCCTAACTTCCCTGAAAAGTTGCATATCACGGGGGCTATTCGATGCTAATGCAGAACGCCACAGGATGTTTTTGTGCTGGTCAAGGGCAGTCAGGTCTGGAGAGAACCAAGGGCTATATCTGTTCCTGGTTCTACATTTTTTGAATGGGGCATGCTTATTTAAGATAGTGAGGAAGGCAATTTTAAAGAATAGCCAGGCATCCTCTACTGACGGGATGAGGTCAATATCCTTCCAGGATACCCGGGCCAGGTCGATTGGAAAGGCCTGCTCGCTGAAGTGTTTTAGGGAGCGTTTGACAGTGATGAGGGGTGGTCATTTGACCGCAGACCCATTACGGATGCAAGCAATGAGGCGGTGATCGCTGAGATCTTGGTTGAAAACAGCCAAGGTGTATTTGGAGGGCAAGTTGGTGCCTGTGTTTATGGATTTGGGATTGTACCTGGTGGGTTCATTGATAATTTGTGTGAGATGAAGGGCATCAAGCTTAGATTGTAGGATGGCCGGGGTGTTAAGCATGTCCCAGTTTAGGTCACCTAGCAGCATGAACTCTGAAGATAGATGGGGGGTAATCAATTCACATATGGTGTCCAGGGCACAGCTGGGGGCTGAGGGTGGTCTATAGCAAGCGGCAACGGTGAGAGACTTGTTTCCGGAAAGGTGGATTTTTATTTTATTTTTTATTACCCCTTTATCTCTCCAATTTCGTGGTATCCAATTGTTTAGTAGCTACCATCTTGTCTCATCGCTACAACTCCCGTATGGGCTAAGGAGAGACGAAGGTTGAAAGTCATGCGTCCTCCGATACACAACCCAACCAAGCCGCACTGGTTCTTAACACAGCACCATCCAACCCGGAAGCCAGCCGCACCAATGTGTCGGAGGAAACACCGTGCACCTGGCAACCTTGGTTAGCGCGCACCGCCACAGGAGTCACTGGTGCGCGATGAGACAAGGATTTCCCTACCGGCCAAACCCTCCCTAACCCGGACGACGCTAGGCCAATTGTGCGTCGCCCCACGGACCTCCCGGTCGCGGCCGGTTACAACAGAGCCTGGGCGCGGACCCAGAGTCTCTGGTGGCGCAGCTGGCGCTGCAGTACAGCGCCCTTAACCACTGCGCCACCCGGGAGGCCCTAAAAGGTGGATTTTTAAATGTAGAAATTCTAATTGTTTGGGTACAGACCTGAATAGTAAGACAGAACTCTGCAGGCTATCTCTGCAGTAGATTGCAACGCCGCCCCCTTTGGCAGTCCTGTCTTGTCAGAAAATTTTATAGTTAGGGATGGAAATTTCAGGGGTTTTGGTGGTCTTCCTAAGCCAGGATTCAGAAATGGCTAGGACATCCGGGTTGGCAGAGTGTGCTAAAGCAGTGAATAAAACAAACTTAGGGAGTAGGCTTCTAATGTTAACATGCATGAAACCAAGGCTTTTACGGTTACAGAAGTCAACAAAGGAGAGCACCTGGGGAATAGGAGTGGAGCTAGGCACTGCAGGGCCTGGATTAACCTCTACATCGCCAGAGGAACAGAGGAGGAGTACGATAAGGGTATGGCTAAAGACTATAAGAACTGTTTGTCTAGTACGTTCAGAACAGAGAGTAAAAGGAGCAGGTTTCTGGTTGCAATAGCATAGATTCAAGGCATAATTTACAGACAAAGGTATGGTAGGATGTGAGTACATTGGAGATAAACCTCTGCATTGAGTAATGATGAGAGAGATATTGTCTCTAGAAACATTTAAACCAGGTGATGTCATCGCATCCGTGGGAGGTGGAACTAAATGGTTGGTTAAGGCATATTGAGCAGGGCTAGAGGCTCTACAGTGAAATAAGACAATAATCACTAACCAGGAAAGTAATGGACAAGGCATATTGATATTAGGGAAAGGCATGCGGAGCCGGGTGATCATAGGGGTCCAGTGAGTGGTTGGGCTGGCTAGAGACATGGCGATTCAGACAGCTAGCAGGCCAGGGCTAGCAGGCTAGCAGAAAGTCCTTAGAGGTACGTCGCGATGGAGGAAAGTCTGGTTTGCCTCCTTGTGCGGTGATGTCGATAGACCAGTCGTGATGGATTAGTAGGGTTCCAAGTAGCAGAGGGGTCCAAGTCCAATTGGCAAAATAGGTATAGTGGCCCAAGAAATTGGCCAATGGATCTATTCATCTCTCTTCAAAGGGGGGGCCACTCTTGACCCAAACTGCTACAGACCTATATCTATCCTACCATGCCTTTCTAAGGTCTTCGAAAGCCAAGTCAACAAACAGATTACCGACCATTTCGAATCTCACCATACCTTCTCTGCTATGCAATCTGGTTTCAGAGCTGGTCATGGGTGCACCTCAGCCACGCTCAAGGTCCTAAACGATATCTTAACCGCCATCGATAAGAAACATTACTGTGCAGCCGTATTCATTGATCTGGCCAAGGCTTTCGACTCTGTCAATCACCACATCCTCATCGGCAGACTCGACAGCCTTGGTTTCTCAAATGATTGCCTCGCCTGGTTCACCAACTACTTCTCTGATAGAGTTCAGTGTGTCAAATCGGAGGGTCTGCTGTCCGGACCTCTGGCAGTCTCTATGGGGGTGCCACAGGGTTCAATTCTTGGACCGACTCTCTTCTCTGTATACATCAATGAGGTCGCTCTTGCTGCTGGTGAGTCTCTGATCCACCTCTACGCAGACGACACCATTCTGTATACTTCCGGCCCTTCTTTGGACACTGTGTTAACAACCCTCCAGGCAAGCTTCAATGCCATACAACTCTCCTTCCGTGGCCTCCAATTGCTCTTAAATACAAGTAAAACTAAATGCATGCTCTTCAACCGATCGCTACCTGCACCTACCCGCCTTTCCAACATCACTACTCTGGACGGCTCTGACTTAGAATACGTGGACAACTACAAATACTTAGGTGTCTGGTTAGACTGTAAACTCTCCTTCCAGACCCATATCAAACATCTCCAATCCAAAGTTAAATCTAGAATTGGCTTCCTATTTCGCAACAAAGCATCCTTCACTCATGCTGCCAAACATACCCTTGTAAAACTGACCATCCTACCAATCCTCGACTTTGGCGATGTCATTTACAAAATAGCCTCCAATACCCTACTCAACAAATTGGATGCAGTCTATCACAGTGCAATCCGTTTTGTCACCAAAGCCCCATATACTACCCACCATTGCGACCTGTACGCTCTCGTTGGCTGGCCCTCGCTTCATACTCGTCGCCAAACCCACTGGCTCCATGTCATCTACAAGACCCTGCTAGGTAAAGTCCCCCCTTATCTCAGCTCGCTGGTCACCATAGCATCTCCCACCTGTAGCACACGCTCCAGCAGGTATATCTCTCTAGTCACCCCCAAAACAAATTCTTTCTTTGGCCGCCTCTCCTTCCAGTTCTCTGCTGCCAATGACTGGAACGAACTACAAAAATCTCTGAAACTGGAAACACTTATCTCCCTCACTAGCTTTAAGCACCAACTGTCAGAGCATCTTACAGATTACTGCACCTGTACATAGCCCACCTATAATTTAGCCCAAACAACTACCTCTTTCCCAACTGTATTTAATTAATTTATTTATTTTGCTCCTTTGCACCCCATTATTTTTATTTCTACTTTGCACATTCTTCCATTGCAAAACTACCATTCCAGTGTTTTACTTGCTATATTGTATTTACTTTGCCACCGTGGCCTTTTTTGCCTTTACCTCCCTTCTCACCTCATTTGCTCACATTGTATATAGACTTGTTTATACTGTATTATTGACTGTATGTTTGTTTTACTCCATGTGTAACTCTGTGTCGTTGTATCTGTCGAACTGCTTTGCTTTATCTTGGCCAGGTCGCAATTGTAAATGAGAACTTGTTCTCAACTTGCCTACCTGGTTAAATAAAGGTGAAATTAAATAAATAAATAAAAATCTAACAGTCCAAAATGCTCTAGACAGCTAGCGGGCCCCAGCTAGCAGGCTAGCAGATGGGCATTCAGGAGACGTCGCGGCGGAGGGGCCTGTTGGAAAAAATCCTCCGGCAGATTACATTGGTAGTCCAAGTCTTGATGGATAAGCAGGGCTTCGTTGAGTAAAAGGGGCCCAAGCCAATGGCATAATAGGTATAGTGGCCCAAGAAATTGGCCGATGGGCCTATTAGCTAACAGTCCGATATGCTCTAGACAGCTAGCAGATGGGCATTCAGGGGACATCGCGACGTAGGAGCCAGTTGAGTACCCCCTCGAGCAGATTACGTCGGTAGTCCAGTCGTGAAGCATCGACGGGGTTCCGTGCCCCATACCGGCAGATGAAGGGGTCCGGGTATTGTAGCCCAGATGAACTCATTGGAATGGGGTGACTGTGCAGAAAGCAGAATAGTTACAGTGATGCTGGCTCACCCTGTAACCCGCCTAACATGAGATCTAGTGGCAATATACTGTTACAGGAATGGCTCCCAGGTGCTGGTCCTGTATAATGAGAACAGCCAAGGTGTCGGCTCTTTTTCTCCGCTGATGGTTGGTCCTAGTGGCGGGTGGCAGGGTCAAGGGTTCAGCTCTCCAGGTGGGGCTTCACTCTGCTCTGCCTTCCCCGATCGCCCACCCCCTTCCCCTGGACCAGACAGACATGCTCCTCTGCTGGTCCCCTGTGACTAATAGCCCTGATTCTGTGTCAGCTTGGGCACAAACACCAGTGGCTGAGTGAGCAGAACACAAGCAGATTAGCACAGCAGGTGAAGGAGAGGAGAGAGAGAGAGGGAAGAAGGGAGGGAGGTAGAGAGGGAAGAAGGGAGGGGGCTCTTCTGACAGCGTGCAGGATTCTCACTTAAAGCAGCTGTAAATAACTCCGGGTCCTCACGGCAGTGCACTGAAACAGGTCATCAAGTGAATCACACTAAGTCATTTGTAAATATTTATTTAATCCCAATCGATGCCCTCACAATTGACATGGAGGATAAAATATGTCGGTAGTTACTAGGCCTGGGAAATGCCAGGCACCTCACAATACAATATGTACTGCGATTCTCACGATTCTACAGCATATACTGTATGTACAGTTGAAGTCGGAAGTTTACATACACTTAGGTTGGAGTCATTAAAACTCATTTTCAACCACTCCACACATTTCCTGTTAACAAATTATTGTTTTGGCAAGTCAGTTAGAACATCTACTTTGTACATGACTGTCACACCCTGACCATAGTTTGCTTTGTATGTTTCTATGTTTTGGTTGGTCAGGGTGTGATCTGAGTGGGCATTCTATGTTGGATGTCTTGTTTGTCTATTTCTATGTCTGGCCTGATATGGTTCTCAATCAGAGGCAGGTGTTAGTCATTGTCTCTGATTGGGAACCATATTTAGGTAGCCTGGGTTTCACTGTGTGTTTGTGGGTGATTGTTCCTGTCTCTGTGTTTTGCACCAGATAGGGCTGTTTTTGGTTTTCCACGTTAATTGTTTTGTAGTGTTCGTGTTTATCTTTTTGTTATTAAACATGAATCAAAGAAACCACGCTGCATTTTGGTCTGCCTCTACTTCACCTAAAGAAAACCGTTACAATGACACAAGTAATTTTTCCAACAATTGTTTACAGACAGATTATTTCACTTATAATTCACTGTATCACAATTCCAGTGGGTTAGAAGTTTACACACAGTAAGTTGACTGTGCCATTAAATAGCTTTGAACATTCCAGGAATTAAGTAATGGCTTTAGAAGCTTCTGATAGGCTAATTGACATAATTTGAGTCAATTGGAGGTGTACCTGTGGATGTATTTTAAGGCCTACCTTCAAACTCAGTGCCTCTTTGATTGACATCATGGGAAAATCAAAAGAAATCAGCCAAGAAAAAAACACCCCAACAAAAAAGAGTGTAGGCTTCCACAAGTCTAGTTCATCATTGGGAGCTATTTCCAAATGCCTGAAGGTACCACATTCATCTGTACAACAATAGTATGCAAGTATAAACACCATGGGACCACGGAGCCGTCATACCGATCAGGTAGGAGATGCGTTCTGTCTCCTAGAGATGAACGTACTTTGGTGCAAAAAGTGCAAATCAATCCCAGGACAACAGCAAATGACCTTGTGAAGATGCTGGAGGAAACAGGTACAAAGTATCTATATCCACAGTAAAACCAGTCCTATATCGAAATAACCTGAAAGGCCGCTCAGCAAGGAAGAAGCCACTGCTCAAAAACCGCCATAAAAAAGACAGACTACGGTTTGCAACTGCACATGGGAACAAAGATCATACTTTTTGGAGAAATGTCCTCTGGTCTGATGAAACAAAAATAGAACCGTTTGGCCAAAATCACCATCGTTATGTTTGGAGGAAAAAGGGGGAGGCTTGCAAGCCGAAGAACACCATCCCAAACGTTGAAGCACGGGGGTGGCAGCATCATGTTGTTGGGGTGCTTTGCTGCAAAGAGGGACTGGTGCACTTCACAAAATAGATGGCATCATGAGGAAGAAAATTATGTTGATATATTGAAGCAATATCTCAAGACATCAGTCAGGAAGTTGAAGCTTGGTCGCAAATGGGTCTTCCAAATGGACAATGACCCCAAGTATACTTCCAAAGTTGTGTCAAAATTGCTTAAGGACAACAAGGTCAAGGTATTGGAGTGGCCATCATAAAGTCCTTGTCCGCGTGTGCGAGCAAGGAGGCCTACAAACCTGACTCAGTTACACCAGCTCTGTCAGGAGGAATGGGCCGATATTCACCCAACTTATTGTGGGAAGCTTGTGGAAGGCTACCCAAAACGTTAAACAATTTAAAGGCAATGCTACCAAATAATAATTAAGTGTATGTAAACTTCTGACCAACTGGGAATGTGATGAACGCAATAAAAGCTGAAATAAATCATTCTCTCTACTATTAATCTGACATTTCACTCATGATTTTATTGCGATTTGATGTTCCAAACATATTGCTCACTATATGTCTGCTGCAGAGAGACAAGAGAGAGCAGTTGCTTTTGATCAGTCAGGGAAATAAAAGAGTTGAAAAAATGTTGGCTCACTATTTAAAACAAAGATGGAGAACCAACTATAAGATATAAGATGAAAAATACCAGT
Source organism: Oncorhynchus nerka (assembly GCF_034236695.1). Lineage (NCBI taxonomy): Eukaryota > Metazoa > Chordata > Actinopteri > Salmoniformes > Salmonidae > Oncorhynchus > Oncorhynchus nerka. The sequence goes on from NC_088423.1 coordinate 78,040,487, forward strand.
GTTTTGGCGCAGGTACAGCCATCCTAACGCTAGCTAACGCTAACTAACGCTAACTCTACCTACAGTAGCCCCAAAAGTGTTTTCCCCCCATCACTCGTAGTTACAGCAGATGACTTAGTGATTATGCTGATGAAATGATGATGCCGTTATGTGTGTGTGTTTTAGAAGTGGGTCAGTGACCTCATTATGATGGATCCTCTACATCTGTCTGGCGAGGTGGAGAGCGAGGTGCCTGGGGAAGACAGACAGCAGCAACCTTTAGTTCAGAGTGAGAAGGATGAGAGTAGCCAGGTGTAGATGCAGGCATACCTGGGACTTTCAGGTAGAGATGTTGAATATGCATGCATTTGGTACACTACCCGTCACAAAACAGACACCAATTGCAGTGTAATTTGGTCATCTTTTTATCTATCCGTACAATCCTTAGATACTAGTAAACCAGTGGAGAGGATGGCTGCATGTGGGGTTAATGTGGGTTTAAAAACCAGAGAGGGTTGGAGGGATTGTTATGGAGGCTATTCTTTCTGATGAGTAGTTTTAATCGTTTCAGTAGAAAATCATGTAATTACTTGATGAGGGAAAATAGTGGTGGACCGACAGGGGCTCAGAGTGGGAAGATGAGAGAGAAATATAACAACTGAGAGGAATAGACTGAAAAGACACTCGCTTTATTTTTCTGTTTGTAGTTTTATGGAAACGCCAAAGCTCATGCAGTATGTGTACAATAAAAATGAACTTTCAAGAGGGCAGTGATGAAATGAGACAATAGGAGCTTATGCTGTGTGTGTGTGTGTGTGTGTGTGTGTGTGTGTGTGTGTGTGTGTGTGTGTGTGTGTGTGTGTGTGTGTGTGTGTGTGTGTGTGTGTGTGTGTGATAGCTGCAGTGCTGTGAATGTCTGGTCTGGAATTTGCCACAGGAGGCTCTCTGTGTGACACCCAGCACAGCACTGCATGGGGCCACTCCTGGGGAGAGAGTCAGTGAGAAGGGCCATCCATGTGACCATATTGTTTTTGCCAGAGCTGTCTTTGTGTTATACACTGTAATAAATTGCCTTACTGGGGCAGAACTCATGAGCTTTTAGTGATTCATAGTCTCCATGTGAATTATTTGGACCGTAAAAGTATTAGGGAAGCTGTCGCAATCCTTTTGAAAGCATCCCTACCTGATGCACCCATCCCTGCCCAACGACCATATACACCACAGCTGTAATACAGCAGTCTGATTCAACCCCTGGTTTACACTACCACCACCTTCTGTTAGGCTCGCTGCTATTTTCCACCCTTTTTCCTCAGCTAAATGCAGCACAGCTGTATCCATCTACAGTGTCTTGTGAAAGTATTCACCCCTTGGCATTTTTCCGTTTTGGGGGTTTGTATCGTTTGATTTACACAACATGCCTACCACTTTTAGGATGCAAAATATTTGTTATTGTGAAACAAGAAGTAAGACAAGTAAACAGAAAACTTGAGCATGCATAACTATTCACCCCCCCCCGACCAGTTTCACAGTCTCTGCTGGTGGAAAAACATCCCCACAGCATGATGCTACCACCACCATGCTTCACTGTGGGGATGCTGTTCTCGGGGTAATGAGAGGTGTTGGGTTTGCCCCAGACATAGCGTTTTCCTTGATGGCAAAAAGCAACATTTTAGTCTCATCTGACCAAAGTACCTTCTTCCATAAGTTTGGGGAGTCTCCCACATGTCTTTTGGTGAACACCAAACGTGTTAGCTTATTTTTTTCTTTAAGCAAAGGCTTTTTTCTACTCTTCTGTAAAGCCCAGCTCTGTGGAGTGTACGGCTTAAAGTGGTCCTATGGACAGATACTCCAATCTCCGCTGTGGAGCTTTGCAGCTCCTTGAGGGTTATCTTTTGTCTCTTTCTTGCCTCTCTGATTAATGCCCTCCTTGCCTGGTCCGTGAGTTTTGGTGGGAGGCTTGGCAGGTTTGTTGTGGTGCCATTTTCTTTCCATTTCTTTCCATGCTCCATGGGATGTTCAAAGTTTCTGATATTTTTTTATAACCCAACCCTGATCTGTACTTCTCCACAACTTTGTCCCTGACCTGTTTGGAGAGCTCCTTATAGTCTTCATGGTGCCGCTTGCTTAGTGCTGGACTATTTTCTATTTTTATGTCCATAACATGAAATCCAAATAAAAATCCATTTAAATGACATGTTGTAATGCAACAAAATAGTAAAAACGCGAAGGGGGATGAATACTTTTGCAAGGCACTGTATCTCTATCCCAGGCTCTTTTACAGCAGCATGGCTGGACTGGTAGACATATTAAAGCTGCTGTTGAATCATTACAGGAACTCACCGAGCTAATGACCAGGATGCAATTCTCTGCCCTATCAGAAGCATCTAATGGATGTGCCTCTGGGAGATCAAGATGAGTTTCAATATTAGGGTGGGCCAGCTCACAGTAGTAATTGCGCTGTGTAGCAACCTTACAGCAACCTTACAGTCAGGAAGCTAGCTACCTCGGCTTATTTCTCCTCCTGGTTATTATGTATGCTGTACTTAACAGCTCCTTTGTGCCAGGCCAGGCCAGGTCATTAAACACTTATTGTTAAATCATGTTAGTGTGTTATCTTTCTAGTTTTTGGTTATTATTGGTTATGCGAGAGAATGCTGTGTCTCTATTTCTTCCTGGTATAAGCCTATAGGCTATTCCCCATTTATCTTCAGGGATTGTCGTAATGGAATGGGTAGCTCCACTACAACTATAAAAAATGGTCCACACTGTTCGGGTGAATTCCGATTCTGCCGCTGTCCATTGTGCTGAATCACAGCTGTTTGTTTAACCTCCATTGGCTGTTCGGCGCAACATTGGTCTTTGTTCATAAGTTAGCCTACCTTAAACCAAACAATGATCTTCAGCCATTATGTAGCTCAACAGTGGACTAAATAGGCTAGGAACTGTTTTTGACCATTTCACTGAAACGAATACACTGTAGTCTAATCCACAGCAATGACGAAGGTAAGAGAAGAGGAAAAAAACTCTCTGCAATTAAAAATGGCATCTATACACATATCTACTTTTTTTTAACATTACAGCAGCATACTGTATATGGTAGGCCTCAGGGTCATCCATTTCATCCCTTTAAAAAAATACTGAAAAGATGAGAGCTCCATGAAACACCTGCCATTATGGCCACTTATCAGAAGCATTATGACATGTTGAATTGCTGTCTGAGTGAGATGACCAGTAATGGATAGTTACAGTATCATTGTCATTGCTCAGGTTCTGTTGAAAACATAATGTCAACTGATTGCTTCCTTTGATGGATGTGTTCTACAAAGGCTACTCACTGTATTATTTTTCTCACAATAGATAGTAGGAAAATAAATTGAACAACATACTGAGCAAAAGGAGAGCAAGAAAGAATGGAGAAAGGTAGGGGGCCTCATGTGGAAATAGAGGAAGGATGACAGGAAATGAAAGAAAGTGTGAGGGAAGAGTGATATGTGGATGTTTTTACCAAGCTACTCCTTCTGTTCTCTGCCATGAACAACTTACAAGACCTGGAGTTTTATAGGGAGGGATAGAGAGAGAGATGGAGAGAGGGGTGGAGAGAGGGATGGAGAGAGGAAGGGATGAGAAAGCAGAGGAATTGTGTAGGCAGAGGGACAGAGAAAGGGAGAATGTAACAGAAAGAATAGGAGGATGAGGTGGAATAGAAGTCCATTGTTTATGCACAATGTTGTTTGCCAACACGTCTTTGCCTTTTGAATTGTCTTGGCAGAGGAGGTGGGCTAGATGAATAGCATTCAAGATGCAGTGATGTAGTTATTTTTTTTTACCAGAAATGTGTGCATGAAAGAGGTTTCATCTCTCAAGTTTGGTCTTGACTTCTTGAAAGATGAACAAAAGACAAGAGGAAAAGCTGCAGTACTGATCATGTACAATGAGACACCAAAGAGGAAGGAAGCTGCAGATTACAAGACTTGTAATTGAACCCTCTTAATGACCATTGTTTTTCTTTTCCTTCGTTTCAGCAACTCTGTATTCATTCACCAGCTGTAGATACTGACACAGATGGGGAAAGTAGACATGATATTTATGCCGGTACACTTGCCCTCTTTCCCTGTCTCTTTCCCTTTTTCTCTTGATAGATTGCTCTGTCTGCAGGTTAGTGATGATTGAGTGGGAGAGAGCATATTAAAAAAGCACATTACAGGCTCACACTTCCCTCTCCTCCCACACTTACTTCTCCTATGCCTCATTTGTGTATTTTTCCTGTATTTGTTTATTAGATTTTACCAACATATTGCCAAAGGGATATGTATAGATATTCTTTCAACAACATTTGCTCTTGGGCTTGCCCTTTCTCTCCTTCTCCTTCCCTTCTCATGATTGACTTGCATTTAACAGTGACCTCTATCTCTCTTCCTCTCCCTCGCTATCTCTCTTCCTCTCTCTCCCCTCCCCCCTCTGTCCCCCTCTCTCTCCCCATATCTCTCTCTCTCTCTCAATTCAATTCAATTCAATTCAAGGGGCTTTATTGGCATGGGAAACATGTGTTAACATTGCCAAAGCAAGTGAGGAAGATAATATACAAAAGTGAAATAAACAATCAAAATTAACAGTAAACATTACACATACAGAAGTTTCAAAACAATATATATATATATATATATATATATATATATATATATATATATATATATAGTGTTGTAACAATGTACAAATAGTTAAAGTACACAAGGGAAAATAAATAAGCATAAATATGGGTTGTATTTACAATGGTGTTTGTTCTTCACTGGTTGCCCTTCTTGTGGCAACAGGTCACAAATCTTGCTGCTGTGATGGCACACTGTGGAATTTCACCTAGTAGATATGGGAGTTTATCAAAATTGGATTTGTTTTCGAATTTTTTGTGGATCTGTGTAATCTTTTTTATTTTTTTATTTAACCTTTATTTAACCAGGCAAGTCAGTTAAGAACAAATTCTTATTTTCAATGACGGCCTAGGAACAGTGGGTTAACTGCCTGTTCAGGGACAGAACGACAGATTTGTACCTTGTCAGCTCAGGGGTTTGAACTTGCAACCTTCCGGTTACTAGTCCAACACTCTAACCACTAGGCTACCCTGAGGGAAATATGTATACGTTGGACAGGAGGTTAGGAAGTGCAGCTCAGTTTCCACCTCATTTTGTGGGCAGTGTGCACATAGCCTGTCTTCTCTTGAGAGCCAGGTCTGTCTACGGCGGCCTTTCTCAATAGCAAGGCTATGCTCACTAAGTCTGTACATAGTCAAAGCTTTCCTTAAGTTTGGGTCAGTCACAGTGGTCAGGTATTCTGCCACTGTGTACTCTCTGTTTAGGGCCAAATAGCATTCTAGTTTGCTCTGTTTTTTTTGTTAATTCTTTCCCAATGTGTCAAGTAATTATCTTTTTGTTTTCTCATGATTTGGTTGGGTCTAATTTTGCTGCTGTCCTGGGGCTCTGTGGGGTGTGTTTGTGTTCGTGAACAGAGTCCCAGGACCAGCTTGCTTAGGGGACTCTTCTCCAGGTTCATCTCTCTGTAGGTGCTTGCTGTTTGGGGTTTTAGGCTGGGTTTCTGTACAGCACTTTGAGATATCAGCTGATGTACGAAGGGCTATATAAATCAATTTGATTTGACTTTGTTATGAAAGGTTTGGGAATCGCTTCCTTTTAGGTGGTTGTAGAATTTAACAGCTCTTTTCTGGATTTTGATAATTAGTGGGTATCGGCCTAATTCTGCTCTGCATGCATTATTTGGTGTTCTACGTTGTACACAGAGGATATTTTTGCAGAGTCTCAATTTGGTGTTTGTCCCATTTTGTGAAGTCTTGGTTGGTGAGCGGACCCCAGACCTCACAACATCTCTCCCCCCCCTCTGTCTCTCTGCAGGGTCTCTATCTATCAGTGTGTTTCTGGTATCTCTGGGGCTGACGGTGTGTGTCGTGTGGCTCGTAGCTCTGTGTGGAGTCTGCACCTGGTGTCAACGCAAACTGGTGAGTGGACCACTAACATTTACCTATGACATTATATCCTATTATTTGGTTTTAGGACACATTGTCCTTCCCAGAACAAAACAGTACAGCAGGCTTCCATCCACTCTTCCATGACTCTTATTTATTTGTACAACTTTTAATCAACTATGTTGGTCAGTTATCATCGGCAATGATGACCTGGCCGAGAGGTCAATATACACATGTTCAGGTCAAATTACACACCCCAGCACTGACTCATAATATTCCCCAGAGCTAGTAGGGATTTATTCTGAGTTAGCTTCCTGGTAGGGTTAGCTGCCTGGTAGGGTTAGCTGCCTGGTAAGGTTAGCTGCCTGGTAGGGTTAGCTGCCTGGTAGGGTTAGCTGCCTGGTAAGGTTAGCTGCCTGGTAAGGTTACCTGCCTGCTAGGGTTAGCTGCCTGGTAAGGTTAGCTGCCTGGTAAGGTTAGATGCCTGGTAAGGTTAGCTGCCTGGTAGGGTTAGCTACCTGGTAGGGTTATCTGCCTGGTAAGGTTAGCTGCCTGGTAGGGTTAGCTACCTGGTAGGGTTATCTGCCTGGTAAGGTTAGCTGCCTGGTAAGGTTAGCTGCCTGGTAGTGTTAGCTGCCTGGTAAGGTTAGCTGCCTGGTAGGGTTAGCTGCCGGGTAGGGTTAGCTGCCGGGTAAGGTTAGCTGCCTGGTAGGGTTAGCTGCCTGGTAGGTTTAGCTGCCTGGTAGGTTTAGCTGCCTGGTAAGGTTAGCAGCCTGTTAGGGTTAGCTGCCTGGTAAGGTTAACCGCCTGGTAAGGTTAGCTGCCTGGTAGGGTTAGCTGCCTGGTAGGTTTAGCTGCCTGGTAAGGTTAGCTACCTGGTAGGGTTAGCTGCCTGGTATGGTTAGCTGCCTGGTATGGTTAGCTGCCTGGGAAGGTTAGCTACCTGGTAGGGTTGAACCCCAGAACTGTATACACACACATTTGCACAGACATGCCCCACATCCTCATAATAGAACTGCAGCATAGTGAGAGAGAGAGAGGTGTTAGGCTGTAGGTGTTACATATTGCACAAGAGGAAGACTGTGAGAGACTGAGACATGTGAGAGACGGAGACATGCAAAGACATGCTTTGAGATTATGTCTGTAATGAAAAGCACTGTAAAAGTTTCATCAATTCTCTCCATCTTTCGCTCTCCATATCTCTCCATATCCCCCCCTCTCTCTCCATGACAATGCACTATGTCCGTGGCCTTCTCCGAACCCCATGCCATTAAAATGGTACAGTTGGACACCCAGGTAATTAGCTACAATTAATAATGAGCTATTTGCTGCCTGTTCCTGCCGTTTGGCAATTAGAGGAAAGCAGAAAGATGGTTCATGGATCAGACATTCAGAATGAAAAGATAGTCTATTTGATTGAATCATTTGACCATTCTATATCATTGAGTATATCATATTCTATTAAGTAAAGAATGATTTCCCCTCCTCTCATTCTTTCATTCTCTCACCTCCCCCACCCGTACATCTGGTCTCAGTGTATTGCAACATATGTGTGCATAAACTGTAGGCTACATTCACTACATTAACATAAGCAAAACAGTAATACACACATTCAAGGACACTAAAATGCAGACACTGAGGATAGAACATGAGCACATTGAATTTTGTGTCTAGCAGTTAGTCAATGGCAGAATCACACTTTTGAGTTCATATTTTGGGCTCCCGAGTTGCGCAGCGTTCTAAAGCACTGCATCTCAGTGGCAGGTAGCCTTGTGGTTAGAGCGTTGGACTAGTAACTGAAAGGTTGCTAGATTGAATCCCAGAGCTGACAAGGTAAAACTCTGTCGTTCTGCCCCTGAACAAGGCAGTTACCCCACTGTTCCTAGGTTGTCATTTTAAGTAAGAATTTGTTCTTAACTGACTTGCCTAGTTAAATAAAATAAAAAGAGGTGTCACTACAGTCCCTGGTACGAATCCAGGCTGTATCACATCCGGCTGTGATTGGGTGGCCCACAATTGGCCCAGCGTCGTCTGGGTTTGGCCAGGGTAGGCAGTCATTGTAAATAAGAATTTGTTCTTAACTACCTTGCAAAGTTAAATAAAATTTCAGTCTCTTGCCAGCTTTAGTTTACCGCATAACTCCAAATTACTTTTTTCTGCCATAAAAAACTCCTTGGATAAAAGTTGCAGTGCTTTCCGGTTGTGTTCTATTTTCTTGAGTATCCTTCTGTTTCCATAACTTTGTGTGTGGGCTCTTGGTAGTGTGCAAGGGGAATGGTATGGGGAGATGTTGTGTGGCCATGATCATGAACAGAATTCTCCATTAGGTTATGTAAACATGGCTTTGTGCTCTGAGCAGTGTGTGTGCCTGCTTGTCGCCGGCTCCTGGTCCCATGCTAATGATTCATATGCTAATGTGCACATCACTCTGAGCTATTGGCTGCTGCCTGAGCAACTGTGATTCTGCCCATACGTTTCTCTGGAAATACTCTCCCCTGCTTTTGCTCCCTCCCTCTCTCCATCGTTGTCCCTCTCCTCTGTCTGTCCCTCTCCCTCTCTTGGCTTTTCTTTCTCCGTCTCTTTCTAGTTATCTCTCTGTCCCTATCTTGGCCTTTCTCTCTCTCTCTCTCTCTCTCTCTCTCTCTCTCTCTCTCTCTCTCTCTCTCTCTCTCTCTCTCTCTCTCTCTCTCTCTCTCTCTCTCTCTCGCTCTCTCTCTGTCTAGGAGCATTTGTGGAGTGAGGAGAGCACATAGGTGGGTAAAACATGCAGAGGACTGAATTCAGCTGAGAACGGTTCTGAAGTGAGATGGAGATTGAATAAGCATGCTTAAAGCATGTAAATAATATGTAATATTACTAACTGGTATTACGCACATTTGTATTGCTGCACATCTATGATATTTTACCAGTCTGTCACACCCTGTGTAGATTGAGGACTTTCAGTCTGGTCTTCAAAGATTAATCATATCATACCCTGTCAAATACACAGACACACACACAGTAAAACTACTCAACCCTCACTGTCCATTTCTCTTGTCCTCGCCCTTTCTATTTCTCTATTTACCCTCACACTCGTTGTCTGTCTTTGCAAATACCATATGTCTCCCTCTTAACAAGTGTTTCGTAACCGTAATTCAGAGTCTACAGATGCTGAGAGACACGATAGTCCGGCGTCCCATTGTGACATAACTATGCGGCTCTGAGACCATTGTGTTTATGAGGAAGTACACAGAGATAGACACAATTAGATAAATACTGTGATAAATACTGTGATATTTAGCCCATGGTAGTTGGTAGATGCATCCCTGTGTAGAGGTGCAGTATATCAGCCCAGCATATGGGTGAGGGAAGATGAAGAAGTCAGAAACAGGTCTCATGGGTCGATTATGACAGGAAGGAGGAGGAGAGGATGGAGGGCAGGGGGGGAGCAGAGAAGGGGAAGGAGGAGAGAAGGAGAGGGAGGAAGCAGGAAGTAGGGAGGGAGGAGGGGATAGAGGAGATGAGGAGGGGAAGAAAGAGTTGGATATAGGATGGGAAGAGGGGAGGAGAAGGGAGAAGGGAGATAGGAGTGGTGTTGGCAGCCATTATGTGTGTTGTGCTGTGACAGATATAACGACAGCGGGACTGAGGGCTGAGGACAGATCCTTCACAGGGCTGCAGCATTACACTGTTCTTAGCGGGGAGACATCCATGATGCCCACCTCTTCTCCCCCACCCTCTTCTCCATTCCCTTATCCTCTCCTCTCCCCATCCTCTCCTCTATTCTCTCCCCCTTCCCTCTCCCCATCATCTCCTCTATTCTCTCCCCCATCCTCCCCCACTCTCTCCCATATCCTCTGATTTCTCTCCTCTCTCCATCTCACTTTATTCTGTTTCAACTCCCCTCATTCTGTCACTCTCTCTCTCTCTCTCTCTCTCCCACTCAATCATACATTGCCTCTGCCTTTCTCTCCATCTTCTTTCCCTGCTCTTCCCTCTCCCTCTCTCTCTCATGTCCCACTCCCTGTCTTCAGTGTTTTCTCTCTCCTTCCCCTACTCTCTAGCCTCCTGAAGATTTTATGATAGTGTTAAATGATAGATGAGCTGCACTTGATAGCATATTCTTGACTGTTTGAAATCTAGCCTTTTTCTGAGTCCCTAAAACAACTGTGTGAGTGAATGGCTGTGTGTGGGGTGGATGGGTGGGCAGTGGGGTTAGGTCATTTCCAGAGATCTGCCCTCTATTGATAAGTGTTTATAACAAACAGGCCATGTAATTTGTGACAGAGAATGTAAGTCTATAGTAAAACCCTTTCCTGCTCCAAACTGCCTTTTGAAAACATTTCTTTACAGGGTTAAGGTTTCCTCTACTACATGCTATGTATATGTTTGGAAAGGAACTGAAATGAAAGGAAAATCCATCATTATTTGATTTTACAAGGATCACATTGTAAATATTAGGTTTGGTGAGTAACACCTATTGAATCAAGCTGGTTTAGAAACTCAGCTTGAGTATTTTTTCGATATGAAACTATAACAGTTTGAGTCAAACCATATCAATTATATGATCTGAAACACAAGTCATTATAATATTATGTATTTAAGGCCTATTACCCATCACTCATAGTGCAGGGTTGATGTGTCCACTCACTGTGCTCTTACACATTTCAAATGGAATAGCTTTAGCTGTTTTACAGTCTATTTGAAGGGTGTAGTACTCTCTTTATTCATTGAAAATGTAATGAGCATTGAAATGAAAAACAAGATTTTGTAGCTGTACTTTGTGACAGTGTGTGTTTAGTGTTTGGCTTCAGTGTACAAATTGTCATCAACTCTGCATTAATTTGATACGCAAGGCCAGGCCAATCATATAGCTGCAGTCCTGAGTTGCAAGGTTTATCATATAGCTGCAGTCCTGAGTTCCAAGTTTGATCATATAGTTGCAGTCCTGAGTTCCAAGGTTTATCATATAGCTGCAGTCCTGAGTTCCAAGGTTTATCATATAGCTGCAGTCCTGAGTTCCAAGGTTTATCATATAGCTGCAGTCCTGAGTTCCAAGTTTTATCATATAGTTGCAGTCCTGAGTTCCAAGGTTTATCATATAGCTGCAGTCCTGAGTTCCAAGGTTTATCATATAGCTGCAGTCCTGAGTTCCAAGGTTTATCATATAGCTGCAGTCCTGAGTTCCAAGGTTTATCATATAGTTGCAGTCCTGAGTTCCAAGGTTTATCATATAGCTGCAGTCCTGAGTTCCAAGGTTTATCATATAGCTGCAGTCCTGAGTTCCAAGTTTTATCATATAGTTGCAGTCCTGAGTTCCAAGGTTTATCATATAGCTGCAGTCCTGAGTTCCAAGTTTTATCATATAGTTGCAGTCCTGAGTTCCAAGGTTTATCATATAGCTGCAGTCCTGAGTTCCAAGGTTTATCATATAGCTGCAGTCCTGAGTTCCAAGTTTTATCATATAGTTGCAGTCCTGAGTTCCAAGGTTTATCATATAGCTGCAGTCCTGAGTTCCAAGTTTTATCATATAGCTGCAGTCCTGAGTTCCAAGGTTTATCATATAGCTGCAGTCCTGAGTTCCAAGTTTTATCATATAGTTGCAGTCCTGAGTTCCAAGGTTTATCATATAGCTGCAGTCCTGAGTTCCAAGGTTTATCATATAGCTGCAGTCCTGAGTTCCAAGGTTTATCATATAGCTGCAGTCCTGAGTTCCAAGTTTTATCATATAGTTGCAGTCTTCAGATTAATCTCAAAATGTTTCATTATAATTCCACTGACTGTTGGGAATTCTGGATCTATTTTAACACCTCTGTTTTATGTATGTTTGGGCGTGTACTGTTTCTGAGTGTGTAGTGTTGTATGTGTGTTGGGAGTGTTGTATGTGTGTGGACGTGTCTAATCCCCACTGTGTCTGATGCTTGATGCTCCCATCCGTTCATTCTGTATGGTTAACAGATGTATGGATTATTGCTGTGGAGAGGGTTTGGATTCACATGTAGATCCTGAGAGCTGGCTGTATGTAGCAACGGTCATCAAAATTGTTAAAAGGGTTTAAAAACAATTCTAATAAATGCAACAGTTGGACAATAGATGAAGATACTAAAAAAATATCATGTTTAAAATCCATCAGATATTAACTGAAGAAAGTCCCATCAGATATTAACTGAATTATAGCACATAAAACATTTTACTGGCACAGACAACTAATGAATGGAGTTCAGGGATTCTGGTGGGAATTCAGGTATTCAATTTATTGTACAATTACCTTTTTTATGCACTCATACAGTGCATTCAGAAAGTATTCAGACCCCTTGACCTTTTCAACATTTTGTTACGTTACAGCCTTATTCTAAAATTGGTTAAATAGTTTTTTTCCCTTATCAATCTACACACAATACCCCATAATGACAAAGCAAAAAATATCACATTTACATAAGTATTCAGACCCTTTACTTAGTACTTTGTTGAAGTTTCTTTGGCAGCGATTACTGCCTCGAGTTTTCTTCGGTATGACGCTACAAGCTTGGCACACCTGTATTTGGGGAGTTTCTCCCATTCTTCTCTGCAGATCCTTTCAAGCTCTGTCACGTTGGATGGGGAGCGTCGCTGCACAGCAATTTTCAGGTCTTTCCAGAGATGTTCGATCAGGTTCAAGTCTGGGCTCTGGCTGGGCCACTCAAGGACATTCAGAGACTTGTCCCGAAGCCACTCCTGTGTTGTCTTGGCTGTGTGTTTAGGGTTGTTGTCCTGTTGGAAGGTGAAACTTCGCCCCAGTCTGAGGTCCTGAGCGCTATGGAGCAGATTGTCTCTGTACTTTGCTCCATTCATATTTTCCTCGATCCTGACTAGACTCCCAGTCCCTGCCACTGAAAACCATCCCCACAGCATGATGCTGCCACCACCATGCTTCACCGTAGGGATTGTGCCAGGTTTCCTCCGGACGTGATGCTTGGCATTCAGGCCAAAGAGTTCAATCTTGGTTTCATAAGAACAGAGAATCTTGTTTCTTATGGTCTGAGTCCTTTAGGTGCCTTTTGGCAAACAGCAAGCGGGCTGTCACGTGCCTTTTATTGAGGAGTGGCTTCCGTCTGGCCACTCTACCATAAATGCCTGATTAGTGGAGTGCTGCAGAGATGGCTCATGAATTACTTGTTGCTGTCATGTTCTGTTCCATAATTCAACAAGTATGTCAATAGCAGGATACCCTTGGATTAAAAATCAACACGCTTGGCTCCAGATTACACCTACAGTTGAAGTTGGAAGTTTACATACACCTTAGCCAAATACATTTAAACTCAGTTTTTCACAATTCCTGATATTTAATCCTAGTAAGAATTCCCTGTTTTGGGTCAGTTAGGATCACCACCTTATTTTAAGAATGTGAAATGGGGGGGATCACGTGACCCTTGAACGAGATGGCCGCATGAACTAAGAGCTCCGCACAAGTTGTTTCCAATTCCTAATCTTACATCCACTTCATGTTTAAACTCCTTTAGCTTTAGTCATAAAGTCATGGCAGCTACAAAAGGCGACATTACAGATAACATTTTTACCCGGACTCGAGCATTAGCGACGGAAAAAGCCTCCAAGAAGCAGCTAGATTCAGAAAAATCTAGCACCATTAGCCAGGAGAAAGAGGACCCGCTCCCCCCCGAGGCCCAACGAATGCCAACCCCACACTCTGTCGAAGACGTCCTTTCAGAGTTGAGATCCCAACATACAGAACTCAACATTAAATTAGATTCCATTAACTCTCAGCTCAGTGTGATAGGGGGCAATGTGACAATCCTGGAAAACGCTTTGCCTGACATCAACAACAAGATGGATGCGCCTGGACGAGGCAGAGGGGCGAATCCTATCCATGGAAAACTTATTGACAGACGCCATGGAAACAATAGCATATGCTAGAAATAGAGCATCTGGAAGAGAAAAAAGAGGACCTGGAAAACGGGGCGAAGGGGAAAAAAATTATATTAAATCTGGGCGAAAAAGAAGAAGGAAACATGCCACTGATCCGCTACCTGCAAGACAAACTTCCTGAGTGGCTCTACCTGTCCACCGACAGGCCCATAGAACTCGAGAGAGCTCACCGAGCACTGAGGCCACCACCAGCAGCCAGACAACCACCGCGCCCAATCACCATACGTTTCCTGAGATTCACCGACAAGGAACTAGTCCTACAGGCGGCGAAAAACAACACCATCACAGTGGGAAACGCCAAACTCACTTTACACCGGGACCTGTCAGCTGGAATACGCCGAAAGCGCAGAGAGTTTGACGAGGTGAAGAAATACTCCATTGACCGAGGCATCTTTAGGGGATTCAAATACCCAAACGAGCTCAGGATTCTTCACCAAGGAGCCCTGCGACACTTCAAAACTCCCGGAGAGGCTAAATGTTTTTTGAAAGACAATCCTGGTCAATGTGAAATCGACCAATGACTAAATACGATTACTGTTATTACTTAAGGAGGTAAGACAACATATAGCCGATATCCAAAGACCCACCCGCCCCGCTAAATGTCATTATAGCCGTCTAATCTATATTTATGTTCCTTTAGCTGAGAGGGATAGGCTCTATAGCCTAACCTAGGCCTACTAACGTTTCAGCCTACTTTTATTTCCCTGTTTTTCCATTGCTATTATTACTTGTGGTTCCCTATGTCCATTCGGGAAGGTATATGTAGGCTGGGCTATTGATTTTATTTTCTCCCTCTTTTAATGCCGTCTGGACGGGGTCTACGTTGTCAGTTACTCAATGCGGGGCGGAGAGGAGAGGATGAGGCATTTCTTTGGTGGGGAGAGGGAGACGTTGTGTGTTGCTAACTGTTCCCATTTTATTTTTTTTGGAACACAGAATTGAGACAGAGCGGGGGGGTAATAGATCCAACGGGATATGTCGAGTTGTTTGGGAACTCGACTGGGGTGTTCAGAGATTATTATTTTATATATACCATTTATTTTCCTTTTATGTGAATGCAGCTGTAACTATTATCCACCTTTACCCAGAGATGACTTGCACTAAAGTTTGATTACTGTTCGATGACGATGACTAGCACCTTAAATCTATTGACATGGAACTGCCATGGTCTAGGTCATGCAATAAAACGGAAAAAGAAACTATGTGCTCTAAAAAAGGAAAAAGCAGACATCGCGCTATTACAAGAGACACACCTCTGTGATGCTGAACATGCCAAACTCCACAGAGCTTGAGTGGGACAGGTGTATTTCTCATCTTTCAAATCAAACAGTAGAGGTACAAGCATACTTATCCATAAGAATGTTCCATTCATAATTGACAAAAACATATCGGATCCGGAGGGGAGATTTATTTTGATAACTGGGTCACTATATGGTCAACCAATTACTATCTTAAACATATACGCCCCTAACACAGATACTCTGCTTTCATGTCAAAAATGATAACCCTGTTCAATGAGCATTGTGTTTCCTTTGGCGTGGTGGCCTGAGATTTTAATTGTACCCTTAACCCTTGTACCCTTAACTACAAGCATTTCGCTACACTCGCATTAACATCTGCTAACCATGTGTATGTGACAAATAAAATTTGATTTGATTTGATTTGAACCCAACCCTAGACAAATCATCTCAAGTCCCCACCACAAATCCTAGATCTGCAAAGATGTTGAACTCTCTTACTAAAGAGATGGGACTGATAGATATCTGGAGAGAGACTAATAGCTCATATATGGACTATACATACTACTCTAATGTCCATAACACCTACTCCCGTATAGATTACATTTTTATCCCAAAGAGTTTCATAAATTCTGCCACGTGTACAATCGGACCCATAGCACTTTCAGATCACGCCTTTGTCCACCTCCGCTTTGACCTCTGCAAAAACATCCCGAGGTCAAAGAGCTGGAAATTCAACACCTCCATGTTATCAAACGAAGCGTTCCATACATTGGTAACTACATGGACAGACAACCACACACAAGACAACAAAGATTGTTTCTCCGGCCACAATGTGGGATGCTGCCAAAGCCACACTAAGAGATCATCTAATTGCATATGCTTCCTCTAAGAAAAAAACAATGGAAGCACACAGGCTAGATCTTGAGAGGGAGCTGGAATGCTGTGAAAGAATACATAAACAATCCCCAGACAGCACCTCCTGGAGTCAACTTAAAGCAGCCAAAGCCAAACCAAATTTGGACTACACTCGGGAGATAAAAAAAAAAAGTTTTCTTTACTAAACAGAAATACCATGAGTATAGCAATAGGCCGAGTAGATTGCTTGCTTACCAATTTAAAAAAGAGCAGGCAGAGCGTACAATCATGGCTATCCGAACAGCAGAGGACGAGGTCACATATGACCCAAAAAATATCAATTGAACTTTTCATGATTTTTACTGTAAAATATATACCTCTGAGAGAAAACACACGGAGGCAGATCTCCACTCCTTCCTAGAGAGAAACTTACATTTACATTACATTTAAGTCATTTAGCAGACGCTCTTATCCAGAGCGACTTACAAATTGGTGCATTCACCTTATGACATCCAGTGGAGCAGCCACTTTACAATAGTGCATCTAAATCTTTTAAGGGGGGTGAGAAGGATTACTTTATCCTATCCTAGGTATTCCTTAAAGAGGTGGGGTTTCAGGTGTCTCCGGAAGGTGGTGATTGACTCCGCTGTCCTGGCGTCGTGAGGGAGTTTGTTCCACCATTGGGGGGCCAGAGCAGCGAACAGTTTTGACTGGGCTGAGCGGGAACTGTACTTCCTCAGTGGTAGGGAGGCGAGCAGGCCAGAGGTGGATGAACGCAGTGCCCTTGTTTGGGTGTAGGGCCTGATCAGAGCCTGGAGGTACTGAGGTGCCGTTCCCCTCACAGCTCCATAGGCAAGCACCATGGTCTTGTAGCGGATGCGAGCTTCAACTGGAAGCCAGTGGAGAGAGCGGAGGAGCTGGGTGACGTGAGAGAACTTGAGAAGGTTGAACACCAGACGGGCTGCGGCGTTCTGGATGAGTTGTAGGGGTTTAATGGCACAGGCAGGGAGCCCAGCCAACAGCGAGTTGCAGTAATCCAGACGGGAGATGACAAGTGCCTGGATTAGGACCTGCGCCGCTTCCTGTGTGAGGCAGGATCGTACTCTGCGGATGTTGTAGAGCATGAACCTACAGGAACGGGCCACCGCCTTGATGTTAGTTGAGAACGACAGGGTGTTGTCCAGGATCACGCCAAGGTTCTTAGCGCTCTGGGAGGAGGACACAGTGGAGTTGTCAACCGTGATGGCGAGATCATGGAACGGGCAGTCCTTCCCCGGGAGGAAGAGCAGCTC
Source organism: Oncorhynchus nerka (assembly GCF_034236695.1). NCBI lineage: Eukaryota > Metazoa > Chordata > Actinopteri > Salmoniformes > Salmonidae > Oncorhynchus > Oncorhynchus nerka. The sequence continues at coordinate 78,057,727 of NC_088423.1, forward strand.
CGTCTTGCCGAGGTTCAGCTTGAGGTGGTGATCCGTCATCCACACTGATATGTCTGCCAGACATGCAGAGATGCGATTCGCCACCTGGTCATCAGAAGGGGGAAAGGAGAAGATTAATTGTGTGTCGTCTGCATAGCAATGATAGGAGAGACCATGTGAGGTTATGACAGAGCCAAGTGAAACTTGCTACCTAAACTATCAGATACCGACCAAGAAGATCTCAACTCCCCCTTCACTCCTGAGGAGATCCTGGAGGCAATTACCTCCATGCCACCTAACAAGTCCCCAGGCCCAGATGGATTCCCCAGAGAGTTCTACAAAGCTTTTTGGCCCCAGCTTAGCCCTATTTTCATGCCAATGCTGGATGATTTTTGCAAAAACTGAGTTCTCCCAGACTCAATGCACACAGTTCGCATTATAGTGTTGCTCAAAAAAGGCCCATAAACTTGTTGGATTTCGACTACAAAATAATTACCAAATTGCTCGCCATAAGACAACACTCTTCTTCCCAAAATAATAAAAGCGGACCAAACTGGATTTATTAGAGACAGATACTCTTCTGATAACATTCGCCGTCTTTTTGATATTATTGATCAAGTAAACGCACAGAAGACCCCTGTCCTGCTGGCTTCACTGGATGCTGAGAAGGCGTTCGACAGGATGGAGTCGAGCTTTCTGTTCTCAGTCTTAGAAAAGTTCAATATGGGCCCAAACTTTATTAAATGGATCACATCACTATACTCTCATTCAAATGCCATGATGACTACTAACGGACTGAATTCCCTTCCCTCCCTCTGCCCAAATCCGCAACATGCTAACATGGATCACAAACAGACAAGAGTCAACGTGGATTCAGATAGAAGCCCAATCCTGTGGTTCATTGTCCCTAAGCTCAATTATATTCATCAATAACTTTAGTTAAGTGGGCAACATATGAATTCGATGTGCCAAATTTTTTATATCTTCAAATTGGACATGTAATTTCCTCATTTACTTCCAAGAGGAGGTTTAGAACTCAGTTGAATGAAGTTGAAACCCTTCTTGTCACAGCACAATCCATTAAAGGCTAAATATCTTATATATATAGACTCCTTTCTGAGAAAGGAGGCTCCTCCTTTACTCCTTTGAAAATAATCTGGGAAAAGGACCTTGGTCTGAATATCAGTGATGAGTTATGGGCAGAGGTTTGCGACAGGGTATACTGCTCCTCTACTAATGTAAAAATGAAATAATCTAATTACATATTTTTGTACACATTTTATTACACTCCTTTGAGACTCCATAGAATGAAAATTGACATCTCTCCTAACTGTAAAAGATGTACCTCTGAAAGTGGAACCTATATGCATGTATTTTGGAACTGTTTGAGAGATTGCCAGATTTAGGCAATCTATACATACTGCTGCACAGAAAATACTAGATGTACCGTTTGATATGACCCCGTGTATCTATCTTCCTAATGCCCAGCAGGACTTTGTTCTTGATCCTGCCAGAGACAATTTGCTCATGACTATTACATACTTTGCTAAGAAATGTATTCTTCTATTGTGAGCCTCTAATACCCCTCCTACATTTAAAATGGGGATTGACCAGATTGTTGACTTTCTCCCTCTTGAAAAGCTCACTTATGACCTCCGCAAGAGACAGCCCAAGTTTGATAGACTCTGGTCTCCAATCCTCAACTATATTTCAAATTGGACAGAGTGAATGGGGTGATTATGGAAATGAGCAGATACATGTTGTGTAAGGTGCTGTAAAATCTAAAAACTAATTATTTGCTCATCGTCTCAGCGAAGGCTAGAAATAGCTAATAAAAACCTTGATAGTGCTGCTGCAAGTTTTATATATTTATTTTTATTTTTTTAATAAATAGATATTATTATTATATTATTGTTTTTATTTTTTATTTTTTATTACTATTATTATTATTATTTTTTAATATATTATAATAATGTTTTATTTATATATTTTTTAAATCTGTCACATCTGTGAATGCGGAATGTCTTTTGTTGGTTGATTGAAAAACAAGAAAACTTTTTAAAAACTTTAAATTGAAAAAAAAAGAATGTGAAATGTCAGAATAATAGTAGAGAGAATGATTTCTTTCATCGCATTCCCAGTAGGTCAGAAGTTTACATACACTCAATTAGTATTTGGTAGCATTGCCTTTAAATTGTTTAACTTGGGTCAAACGTTTTGGGTAGCCTTCCACAAGCTTCCCACAATAAGTTGACAGAGCTGGTGTAACTGAGTCAGGTTTGTAGGCCTCCTTGCTCGCACACGCTTTTTCAGGTCTGCCCACACATTTTCTATCGGATTGAGGTCAAGGCTTTGTGATGGCAACTCCAATACCTTGACTTTATTGTCCTTAAGCCATTTTGCTACAATGTTGGAAGTATGCTTGGGGTCATTGTTGATTTGGAAAACCCATTTGCAACCAAGCTTTAACTGATGTCTTGAGATGTTGCTTCAATGTATCCACATCATTTTCCCACCTTATGATGCCATCTATTTTGTGAAATGCACCAGTCCCTCCTGCAGCAAAGCACCCCCACAACATGATGCTGCCACCCCCGTGCTTCACGATTAGGATGGTGTTCTTTGGCTTGCAAGCCTCCCCCTATTTCCTCCAAACATAACGATGGTTATTACGGGAAAACAGTTCTATTTTTGTTTCATCAGATCAGAGGATATTTTTCCAAAATGTACGATCTTTGTACTGTGAGACGCCTAAGACAGCGCTACAGGGAGACAGGACGGACAGCTGATCGTCCTCGCAGTGGCAGACCACATGTAACAACGCCTGCTCAGGATCGGTACATCCAAACATCACACCTGCGGGACAGGTACAGGATGGCAACAACAACTGCCCGAGTTACACCAGGAACGCACAATCCCTCCATCAGTGCTCAAACTGTCCGCAATAGGCTGAGAGAGGCTGGACTGAGGACTTGTAGGCCTGTTGTAAGGCAGGTCCTCACCAAACATCACCGGCAACAACATCGCCTATGGGCACAAACCCACCGTCGCTGGACCAGACAGGACTGGCAAAAAGTGCTCTTCACTGACGAGTCTCGGTTTTGTCTCACCAGGGGTGATGGTCTAGTTCGCGTTTATCGTCGCAGGAATGAGCGTTACACTGAGGTCTGTACTCTGGAGCGAGATCGATTTGGAGATTGAGGGTCCATCATGGTCTGGGGCGGTGTGTCACAGCATCATCAGACTGAGATTGTTGTCATTGCAGGCAATCTCAATGCTGTGCGTTACAGGGAGGACATCCTCCTCCCTCATGTGGTACCCTTCCTGCAGGCTCATCCTGACTTGACCCTACGGTATGACAATGCCAACAGCCATACTGCTCGTTCTGTGCATGATTTCCTGCAAGACAGGAATGTCAGTGTTCTGCCATGGCCAGCAAAGAGCCCGGATCTCAATCCCATTGAGCACGTCTAGGATCTGTTCGATCGGAGGGTGAGGGCTAGGGCCATTCCCCCCAGGAATGTCCGGGAACTTGCAGGTGCATTGGTGTAAGAGTGGGGTAACATCTCACAGCAAGAACTGGCAAATCTGGTCCAGTCCTTGAGGAGGAGATGCACTGCAGTACTTTTTGCAGCTGGTGGCCACACCAGATACTGACTGTTACCCCCCCATTGTTCAGGGACACATTATTCCATTTCTGATAGTCACATGTCTGTGGAATGTGTTCAGTCTATGTCTTAGTTGTTGAATCTTGTTATGTTCATACAAATATTTACACATGTTAAGTTTGCTGAAAATACACTCAGTTGACAGGGAGAGGACGTTTACTTTACATTGTTTGCGACATCAGACATAATATCACTATAATCAGAGTGTTCATTTTATGAAGTTTATTTTATTTTATTTGTAAACATTTCACTTCCCCAAAATATGAACACCCATCAAAATAGAGGTCTCTTTCTTCTCTTGTGATGTAAGTGTCTAGACGATGCGTTAAATCCCCGACTAAGCAAGCGTTCTTTTAGATGCACTGGATCGACTGTGTATTCCATTGAGCCCATTTCTGTGGTGTGTTTGACAGGTCATTACAAACATTTCCACGGTTGTAACATTAATGGGGGAAAAAATGACAGGCACTAGCAAGAGTATGAAAGAGTCGCATGAGTAAAATGAAAGCAATCAATCCAGCTAAATTTAAGTGACAAGTGGATTTTTCACCCCTCAAACACAGGAAATAGATCCTCAGGTGGGCGGAGCATGCACATGTGCTGGCTCGCATCCAAAGTGTTGCCTGGGATCATTTAGCATATTTTTGGCACCTGATGGCATGCTAAAGGCTCCGTAATGAAGGCTCCGCTGGTAAAGTGTTTTCAGATGTAAACAGCCATCAAGACAGCTCACAGAAAGACACAAGGCAATGGACACGAAGGAAATGATTTATCTCCTTCTCTGTCTCTCTCTCTGTCTCAATCTCTGTCTTTCTGTCTCTCTCTGTCTCTCTCTCTCTCTGTCTCTTTCTCTCTCTCTCTTTCTCTCTCTCTCTCTCTCTATCTCTCTCTGCCCCTCTCTCTCTCTCTCTCTCTCTCTCTCTCTCTCTCTCTGTCTCTCTCTCTCTCTCTGTCTCAATCTCTGTCTTTCTGTCTCTCTCTGTCTCTCTCTCTCTGTGTCTCTCTCTCTCTCTGTCTCAATCTCTGTCTTTCTGTCTCTCTCTGTCTCTCTCTCTCTCTGTCTCTTTCTCTCTCTCTCTCTCTCTCTCTCTGTCTATCTCTCTCCCTCTCTCTCTCTCTCTCTCTCTCTCTCTCTCTCTCTCTCTCTCTCTCTCTCTCTCTCTCTCTCTCTCTCTCTCTCTCTCTCCCCCTTTCTCTCTCTCTCCAGGGGAAGAGGAACAAGCCTGGGGTGGAGGCAGCCAGCACCCCAGATTCAGTTCAGATTCGTGGCCGAGGGGAAAACAAAGCCATCAAGTAGGTGTTGGGTGGTGTGTGTGTGTGGGGGGGTTACTGGCTGAGCTTTGAGGGATTCACTACAGCACAGCTAACTGGCACTGTCAAGAGGATGAGAGGCAAATACCTGGGTGTGCTCAAATAAAAGGCAACAACACTGAAACCCGCTGAGATATGGAGGGTGAAGGAACATATTTAGCAATGAAAAGGGGAGTTGTGGTTGTTAAATAAGCGTATCTTGACAACTCCTTTACAGCCCTTCCTGTGAAAACAAGAGGCATAAATTATAGCATACTTCATTTGACAGGCTTCAGATAAAGAGCATGTTAAAGTCCAGTAAAATGAGGAACTACATGATGTGTCCCTGAACACTCAATGGGGTGGTAATAATGTCTTACTGACAAAGGAAAGGGGGGACCTAGTCAGTTGTCCAACTGAATGGATTCTACTGAAATGTGTCTTCCACATTTAACCCACCCCTGATAAGCCACTAGTTTACTGTCCAACTGAATGTATTCTACTGAAATGTGTCTTCCACATTTAACCCACCCCTGATAAGCCACTAGTTTACTGTCCAACTGAATGTATTCTACTGAAATGTGTCTTCCACATTTAACCCACCCCTGATAAGCCACTAGTTTACTGTCCAACTGAATGTATTCTACTGAAATGTGTCTTCCACATTTAACCCACCCCTGATAAGCCACTAGTTTACTGTCCAACAGCAGTGTTACTTTATTTTACAGCCTGAAGGTTATTACCTTCGCTGAGTTTCAGTTGAAATTTAAACTTGAAACCTAAAACCAATGTTCTACTTGGATTGCACTAAGGTACCCTTTATCTCAATGCCTTGTAAAGTAAAATAGTCAGAATCACTTAAACGAGCACTATACCTAATATTATGCGTATCATAGTGCATTTATAGCTGTAGCCCAATCCCAATAAAAAAAAATTGTATTTGATGTCCAACGTTACCTGCAGCAATGTCTTGATGATATATTCTACTGTATGACTGTTTGTTGTTAACATTCCTGCTTCATGGTTGCAGCTGCGCAGCCCAAGACCTGACGGACGGTGGTCTCTGTCTCCAGCTAACCCAGCAGTCCTCTCCCTCCTCTGTCACCATACCACCTGTTCTCCCATTCCCCCTTTCATCACTCTCCTCCCTGTTTCATTTCTCCCATTCCCCCTTTCATCACTCTCCTCCCTGTTTCATTTCTCCCATTCCCCCTTTCATCACTCTCCTCCCTGTTTCATTTCTCCCATTCCCCCTTTCATCACTCTCCTCCCTGTTTCATTTCTCCCATTCTCCCTTTCATCACTCTCCTCCCTGTTTCATTTCTCCCATTCTCCCTTTCATCACTCTCCTCCCTGTTTCATTTCTCCTTCTCCCTTTCATCACTCTCCTCCCTGTTTCATTTCTCCCTTCTCTTTCATCGCTCTCCTCCCTGTTTCATTTCTCCCATTCCCCCTTTCATCACTCTCCTCCCTGTTTCATTTCTCCCTTCTCTTTCATCGCTCTCCTCCCTGTTTCATTTCTCCCATTCCCCCTTTCATCACTCTCCTCCCTGTTTCATTTCTCCCATTCCCCCTTTCATCACTCTCCTCCCTGTTTCATTTCTCCCATTCCCCCTTTCATCACTCTCCTCCCTGTTTCATTTCTCCCATTCCCCCTTTCATCACTCTCCTCCCTGTTTCATTTCTCCCATTCCCCCTTTCATCACTCTCCTCCCTGTTTCATTTCTCCCATTCTCCCTTTCATCACTCTCCTCCCTGTTTCATTTCTCCCATTCTCCCTTTCATCACTCTCCTCCCTGTTTCATTTCTCCCATCACTCTCCTCCCTGTTTCATTTCTCCCTTCTCTTTTCATCACTCTCCTCCCTGTTTCATTTCTCCCATTCCCCCTTTCATCACTCTCCTCCCTGTTTCATTTCTCCCATTCCCCCTTTCATCACTCTCCTCCCTGTTTCATTTCTCCCATTCCCCTTTCATCACTCTCCTCCCTGTTTCATTTCTCCCATTCCCCCTTTCATCACTCTCCTCCCTGTTTCATTTCTCCCATTCCCCCTTTCATCACTCCTCCCTGTTTCATTTCTCCCTTCTCCCTTTCATCACTCTCCTCCCTGTTTCATTTCTCCCTTCTCTCTTTCATCACTCTCCTCCCTGTTTCATTTCTCCCATTCCCCCTTTCATCACTCTCCTCCCTGTTTCATTTCTCCCATTCCCCTTTCATCACTCTCCTCCCTGTTTCATTTCTCCCATTCCCCCTTTCATCACTCTCCTCCCTGTTTCATTTCTCCCATTCCCCCTTTCATCACTCTCCTCCCTGTTTCATTTCTCCCATTCCCCCTTTCATCACTCTCCTCCCTGTTTCATTTCTCCCATTCTCCCTTTCATCACTCTCCTCCCTGTTTCATTTCTCCCTTCTCTTTCATCGCTCTCCTCCCTGTTTCATTTCTCCCATTCTCCCTTTCATCACTCTCCTCCCTGTTTCATTTCTCCCTTCTCTCTTTCATCGCTCTCCTCCCTGTTTCATTTCTCCCATTCTCTCTTTCATCGCTCTCCTCCCTGTTTCATTTCTCCCATTCTCCCTTTCATCACTCTCCTCCCTGTTTCATTTCTCCCATTCCCCCTTTCATCACTCTCCTCCCTGTTTCATTTCTCCCATTCCCCTTTCATCACTTCCTCCCTGTTTCATTTCTCCCATTCCCCCTTTCATCACTCCTCCCTGTTTCATTTCTCCCATTCCCCCTTTCATCACTCTCCTCCCTGTTTCATTTCTCCCATTCCCCTTTCATCACTCTCCTCCCTGTTTCATTTCTCCCATTCTCCCTTTCATCACTCTCCTCCCTGTTTCATTTCTCCCTTCTCTCTTTCATCGCTCTCCTCCCTGTTTCATTTCTCCCATTCTCTCTTTCATCGCTCTCCTCCCTGTTTCATTTCTCCCTTCTCTCTTTCATCGCTCTCCTCCCTGTTTCATTTCTCCCATTCCCCCTTTCATCACTCTCCTCCCTGTTTCATTTCTCCCTTCTCTCTTTCATCGCTCTCCTCCCTGTTTCATTTCTCCCATTCCCCCTTTCATCACTCTCCTCCCTGTTTCATTTCTCCCATTCTCCCTTTCATCACTCTCCTCCCTGTTTCATTTCTCCCATTCCCCCTTTCATCACTCTCCTCCCTGTTTCATTTCTCCCATTCTCCCTTTCATCACTCTCCTCCCTGTTTCATTTCTCCCTTCTCCCTTTCATCACTCTCCTCCCTGTTTCATTTCTCCCTTCTCTCTTTCATCACTCTCCTCCCTGTTTCATTTCTCCCATTCCCCCTTTCATCACTCTCCTCCCTGTTTCATTTCTCCCATTCCCCCTTTCATCACTCTCCTCCCTGTTTCATTTCTCCCATTCCCCCTTTCATCACTCTCCTCCCTGTTTCATTTCTCCCATTCCCCTTTCATCACTCTCCTCCCTGTCTCATTTCTCCCATTCCCCCTTTCATCACTCTCCTCCCTGTTTCATTTCTCCCATTCTCCCTTTCATCACTCTCCTCCCTGTTTCATTTCTCCTTCTCTCTTTCATCGCTCTCCTCCCTGTTTCATTTCTCCCATTCTCCCTTTCATCACTTCCTCCCTGTTTCATTTCTCCTTCTCTCTTTCATCGCTTCCTCCCTGTTTCATTTCTCCCATTCTCTCTTTCATCGCTCTCCTCCCTGTTTCATTTCTCCCATTCCCCCTTTCATCACTCTCCTCCCTGTTTCATTTCTCCCTTCTCTCTTTCATCGCTCTCCTCCCTGTTTCATTTCTCCCATTCCCCCTTTCATCACTCTCCTCCCTGTTTCATTTCTCCCTTCTCTCTTTCATCGCTCTCCTCCCTGTTTCATTTCTCCCATTCCCCCTTTCATCACTCTCCTCCCTGTTTCATTTCTCCCATTCTCCCTTTCATCACTCTCCTCCTGTTTCATTTCTCCCATTCCCCTTTCATCACTCTCCTCCCTGTTTCATTTCTCCCTTCTCCCTTTCATCACTCTCCTCCCTGTTTCATTTCTCCCATTCCCCCTTTCATCACTCTCCTCCCTGTTTCATTTCTCCCATTCCCCCTTTCATCACTCTCCTCCCTGTTTCATTTCTCCCATTCCCCCTTTCATCACTCTCCTCCCTGTTTCATTTCTCCCATTCCCCTTTCATCACTCTCCTCCCTGTTTCATTTCTCCCATTCCCCCTTTCATCACTCTCCTCCCTGTTTCATTTCTCCCATTCCCCCTTTCATCACTCTCCTCCCTGTTTCATTTCTCCCATTCTCCCTTTCATCACTCTCCTCCCTGTTTCATTTCTCCCATTCCCCCTTTCATCACTCTCCTCCCTGTTTCATTTCTCCCTTCTCTCTTTCATCACTCTCCTCCCTGTTTCATTTCTCCCATTCCCCCTTTCATCACTCTCCTCCCTGTTTCATTTCTCCCATTCTCCCTTTCATCACTCTCCTCCCTGTTTCATTTCTCCCATTCTCCCTTTCATCACTCTCCTCCCTGTTTCATTTCTCCCTTCTCCCTTTCATCACTCTCCTCCCTGTTTCATTTCTCCCTTCTCTCTTTCATCGCTCTCCTCCCTGTTTCATTTCTCCCATTCCCCCTTTCATCACTCTCCTCCCTGTTTCATTTCTCCCTTCTCTCTTTCATCGCTCTCCTCCCTGTTTCATTTCTCCCATTCCCCCTTTCATCACTCTCCTCCCTGTTTCATTTCTCCCATTCCCCCTTTCATCACTCTCCTCCCTGTTTCATTTCTCCCATTCCCCCTTTCATCACTCTCCTCCCTGTTTCATTTCTCCCATTCCCCCTTTCATCACTCTCCTCCCTGTTTCATTTCTCCCATTCTCTCTTTCATCGCTCTCCTCCCTGTTTCATTTCTCCCATTCCCCCTTTCATCACTCTCCTCCCTGTTTCATTTCTCCCATTCCCCCTTTCATCACTCTCCTCCCTGTTTCATTTCTCCCATTCCCCCTTTCATCACTCTCCTCCCTGTTTCATTTCTCCCATTCTCCCTTTCATCACTCTCCTCCCTGTTTCATTTCTCCCTTCTCCCTTTCATCACTCTCCTCCCTGTTTCATTTCTCCCATTCCCCCTTTCATCACTCTCCTCCCTGTTTCATTTCTCCCATTCTCCCTTTCATCACTCTCCTCCCTGTTTCATTTCTCCCATTCCCCCTTTCATCACTCTCCTCCCTGTTTCATTTCTCCCATTCCCCCTTTCATCACTCTCCTCCCTGTTTCATTTCTCCCATTCCCCCTTTCATCACTCTCCTCCTGTTTCATTTCTCCCATTCTCCCTTTCATCACTTCTCCCTGTTTCATTTCTCCCATTCTCCCTTTCATCACTCTCCTCCCTGTTTCATTTCTCCCTTCTCCCTTTCATCACTCTCCTCCCTGTTTCATTTCTCCCTTCTCTCTTTCATCACTCTCCTCCCTGTTTCATTTCTCCCATTCCCCCTTTCATCACTCTCCTCCCTGTTTCATTTCTCCCATTCCCCCTTTCATCACTCTCCTCCCTGTTTCATTTCTCCCATTCCCCTTTCATCACTCTCCTCCCTGTTTCATTTCTCCCTTCTCCCTTTCATCACTCTCCTCTCTGTTTCATTTCTCCCATTCCCCTTTCATCACTCTCCTCCCTGTTTCATTTCTCCCATTCTCCCTTTCATCACTCTCCTCCCTGTTTCATTTCTCCCATTCTCCCTTTCATCACTCTCCTCCCTGTTTCATTTCTCCCTTCTCCCTTTCATCACTCTCCTCCCTGTTTCATTTCTCCCTTCTCTCTTTCATCGCTCTCCTCCCTGTTTCATTTCTCCCATTCCCCCTTTCATCACTCTCCTCCCTGTTTCATTTCTCCTTCTCTCTTTCATCGCTCTCCTCCCTGTTTCATTTCTCCCATTCCCCCTTTCATCACTCTCCTCCCTGTTTCATTTCTCCCATTCCCCTTTCATCACTCTCCTCCCTGTTTCATTTCTCCCATTCCCCCTTTCATCACTCTCCTCCCTGTTTCATTTCTCCCATTCCCCCTTTTATCACTCTCCTCCCTGTTTCATTTCTCCCATTCTCTCTTTCATCGCTCTCCTCCCTGTTTCATTTCTCCCATTCCCCCTTTCATCACTCTCCTCCCTGTTTCATTTCTCCCATTCCCCTTTCATCACTCTCCTCCCTGTTTCATTTCTCCCATTCCCCCTTTCATCACTCTCCTCCCTGTTTCAGTTCTCCCATTCTCCCTTTCATCACTCTCCTCCCTGTTTCATTTCTCCCATTCTCCCTTTCATCACTCTCCTCCCTGTTTCATTTCTCCCATTCTCCCTTTCATCACTCTCCTCCTGTTTCATTTCTCCCATTCTCCCTTTCATCACTCTCCTCCCTGTTTCATTTCTCCCATTCCCCCTTTTATCACTCTCCTCCCTGTTTCATTTCTCCCATTCCCCCTTTCATCACTCTCCTCCCTGTTTCATTTCTCCCATTCCCCCTTTCATCACTCTCCTCCCTGTTTCATTTCTCCCATTCTCCCTTTCATCACTCTCCTCCCTGTTTCATTTCTCCCTTCTCTCTTTCATCACTCTCCTCCCTGTTTCATTTCTCCCATTCCCCCTTTCATCACTCTCCTCCCTGTTTCATTTCTCCCATTCCCCCTTTCATCACTCTCCTCCCTGTTTCATTTCTCCCATTCCCCCTTTCATCACTCTCCTCCCTGTTTCATTTCTCCCATTCCCCCTTTCATCACTCTCCTCCCTGTTTCATTTCTCCCATTCCCCCTTTCATCACTCTCCTCCCTGTTTCATTTCTCCCATTCTCCCTTTCATCACTCTCCTCCCTGTTTCATTTCTCCCTTCTCTCTTTCATCGCTCTCCTCCCTGTTTCATTTCTCCCATTCTCCCTTTCATCACTCTCCTCCCTGTTTCATTTCTCCCTTCTCTCTTTCATCGCTCTCCTCCCTGTTTCATTTCTCCCATTCTCTCTTTCATCGCTCTCCTCCCTGTTTCATTTCTCCCATTCCCCCTTTCATCACTCTCCTCCCTGTTTCATTTCTCCCTTCTCTCTTTCATCGCTCTCCTCCCTGTTTCATTTCTCCCATTCCCCCTTTCATCACTCTCCTCCCTGTTTCATTTCTCCCTTCTCTCTTTCATCGCTCTCCTCCCTGTTTCATTTCTCCCATTCCCCCTTTCATCACTCTCCTCCCTGTTTCATTTCTCCCATTCTCCCTTTCATCACTCTCCTCCCTGTTTCATTTCTCCCATTCCCCCTTTCATCACTCTCCTCCCTGTTTCATTTCTCCCTTCTCCCTTTCATCACTCTCCTCCCTGTTTCATTTCTCCCATTCCCCCTTTCATCACTCTCCTCCCTGTTTCATTTCTCCCATTCCCCCTTTCATCACTCTCCTCCCTGTTTCATTTCTCCCATTCCCCCTTTCATCACTCTCCTCCCTGTTTCATTTCTCCCATTCCCCCTTTCATCACTCTCCTCCCTGTTTCATTTCTCCCATTCCCCCTTTCATCACTCTCCTCCCTGTTTCATTTCTCCCATTCCCCCTTTCATCACTCTCCTCCCTGTTTCATTTCTCCCATTCTCCCTTTCATCACTCTCCTCCCTGTTTCATTTCTCCCATTCCCCTTTCATCACTCTCCTCCCTGTTTCATTTCTCCCTTCTCTCTTTCATCACTCTCCTCCCTGTTTCATTTCTCCCATTCCCCCTTTCATCACTCTCCTCCCTGTTTCATTTCTCCCATTCTCCCTTTCATCACTCTCCTCCCTGTTTCATTTCTCCCATTCTCCCTTTCATCACTCTCCTCCCTGTTTCATTTCTCCCTTCTCCCTTTCATCACTCTCCTCCCTGTTTCATTTCTCCCTTCTCTCTTTCATCGCTCTCCTCCCTGTTTCATTTCTCCCATTCCCCCTTTCATCACTCTCCTCCCTGTTTCATTTCTCCCTTCTCTCTTTCATCACTCTCCTCCCTGTTTCATTTCTCCCATTCCCCCTTTCATCACTCTCCTCCCTGTTTCATTTCTCCCATTCCCCCTTTCATCACTCTCCTCCCTGTTTCATTTCTCCCATTCCCCCTTTCATCACTCTCCTCCCTGTTTCATTTCTCCCATTCCCCCTTTCATCACTCTCCTCCCTGTTTCATTTCTCCCATTCTCTCATCTCCCTGTTTCATTTCTCCCATTCCCCCTTTCATCACTCTCCTCCCTGTTTCATTTCTCCCATTCCCCCTTTCATCACTCTCCTCCCTGTTTCATTTCTCCCATTCCCCCTTTCATCACTCTCCTCCCTGTTTCATTTCTCCCATTCTCCCTTTCATCACTCTCCTCCCTGTTTCATTTCTCCCATTCTCCCTTTCATCACTCTCCTCCCTGTTTCATTTCTCCCATTCCCCCTTTCATCACTCTCCTCCCTGTTTCATTTCTCCCATTCTCCCTTTCATCACTCTCCTCCCTGTTTCATTTCTCCCATTCCCCCTTTCATCACTCTCCTCCTGTTTCATTTCTCCCATTCCCCCTTTCATCACTCTCCTCCCTGTTTCATTTCTCCCATTCCCCTTTCATCACTCTCCTCCCTGTTTCATTTCTCCCATTCTCCCTTTCATCACTCTCCTCCCTGTTTCATTTCTCCCATTCTCCCTTTCATCACTCTCCTCCCTGTTTCATTTCTCCCTTCTCCCTTTCATCACTCTCCTCCCTGTTTCATTTCTCCCTTCTCTCTTTCATCACTCTCCTCCCTGTTTCATTTCTCCCATTCCCCCTTTCATCACTCTCCTCCCTGTTTCATTTCTCCCATTCCCCCTTTCATCACTCTCCTCCCTGTTTCATTTCTCCCATTCCCCCTTTCATCACTCTCCTCCCTGTTTCATTTCTCCCTTCTCCCTTTCATCACTCTCCTCTCTGTTTCATTTCTCCCATTCCCCCTTTCATCACTCTCCTCCCTGTTTCATTTCTCCCATTCTCCCTTTCATCACTCTCCTCCCTGTTTCATTTCTCCCATTCTCCCTTTCATCACTCTCCTCCCTGTTTCATTTCTCCCTTCTCCCTTTCATCACTCTCCTCCCTGTTTCATTTCTCCCTTCTCTCTTTCATCGCTCTCCTCCCTGTTTCATTTCTCCCATTCCCCTTTCATCACTCTCCTCCCTGTTTCATTTCTCCCATTCTCTCTTTCATCGCTCTCCTCCCTGTTTCATTTCTCCCATTCCCCCTTTCATCACTCTCCTCCCTGTTTCATTTCTCCCATTCCCCCTTTCATCACTCTCCTCCCTGTTTCATTTCTCCCATTCCCCCTTTCATCACTCTCCTCCCTGTTTCATTTCTCCCATTCCCCCTTTTATCACTCTCCTCCCTGTTTCATTTCTCCCATTCTCTCTTTCATCGCTCTCCTCCCTGTTTCATTTCTCCCATTCCCCCTTTCATCACTCTCCTCCCTGTTTCATTTCTCCCATTCCCCCTTTCATCACTCTCCTCCCTGTTTCATTTCTCCCATTCCCCCTTTCATCACTCTCCTCCCTGTTTCAGTTCTCCCATTCTCCCTTTCATCACTCTCCTCCCTGTTTCATTTCTCCCATTCTCCCCTTTCATCACTCTCCTCCCTGTTTCATTTCTCCCATTCTCCCTTTCATCACTCTCCTCCCTGTTTCATTTCTCCCATTCTCCCCTTTCATCACTCTCCTCCCTGTTTCATTTCTCCCATTCCCCCTTTCATCACTCTCTCCTCCATTTCTCCCATTCCCCCTTTCATTCTCCTCCCTGTTTCATTTCTCCCATTCTCTCTTTCATCGCTCTCCTCCCTGTTTCATTTCTCCCATTCCCCCTTTCATCACTCTCCTCCCTGTTTCATTTCTCCCATTCTCCCTTTCATCACTCTCCTCCCTGTTTCATTTCTCCCTTCTCCCTTTCATCACTCTCCTCCCTGTTTCATTTCTCTCCCTTTCTCACTCCCTCCCTGTTTCATTTCTCTCTCTCTTTCATCGCTCTCCTCCCTGTTTCATTTCTCCCATTCCCCCTTTCATCACTCTCCTCCCTGTTTCATTTCTCCCATTCCCCCTTTCATCACTCTCCTCCCTGTTTCATTTCTCCCATTCCCCCTTTCATCACTCTCCTCCCTGTTTCATTTCTCCCATTCCCCCTTTCATCACTCTCCTCCCTGTTTCATTTCTCCCATTCCCCCTTTCATCACTATCCTCCCTGTTTCATTTCTCCCATTCCCCCTTTCATCACTCTCCTCCCTGTTTCATTTCTCCCATTCCCCCTTTCATCACTCTCCTCCCTGTTTCATTTCTCCCTTCTCTCTTTCTGTCTCTCTCCCTTTTTCCAAGATATGTTTTATCTGTGTAACCAACCTTTGCTGTTTCACGTTGACTTATAACATACTGTATATTACTCTGTGATTGATGTTGAATACATTTTTTACTCTTTCACTGTTATCTAATCTCTTGTACAGAGAGAGGTATAATCTATTCATTTGTCCATGAGTCTGGATGCTGTGTAAGATCACAGAATGGATGATATGCTTTTCCCATAGCCCATCCCCTTTAGACCTATACAATGTTTACCTTCCTTAATTCACTTGTTTTCCTACTTTCTTTTCAAAGACATACATGTTTTCCTCTGAAACTATGTTATGAACATTAAAATGGAATTACTTTTATAAATGCAGTACCAGGGCCAGATTACCGAACAGGCACACAGGGCACGTGCCCCTAGGCCCTCGACCTCCAGGGGGCCCCCAACCCAATTTGTTTTTGTTAAATTGGGGGGGCAGATAGCATACGATAGCTAAATGTGTGCAATTGCAGGAAATTTGCTTCAAAACTGCAACATTTTCTCTCAGCCTCATGGCAAAACATATAGAATAGCAGGAAATTAGCTTGAAAAACTGCGAATGCACGGGATCTGAACACGCCGCAAAAATGTATCTTGTTTTTCCAACAAATATTATCATGTCATTGCTTCATCATGTTTTACTACAAAAAGTAAAAGAGTACTTATTGTTGCCAGACGCAACTTCCAATACAATGATTTAGGTGGAGGATCCCTCAGGGAGAGTACAATCAATTTTATTAAGCTGACCATTATTAGGCTGTTTAATAAAACAAGTAGTACTATTCTGTTGGTGTTTGCACCGAACACTTACGATAACTCATTTCATCACCAATTCTGTACTCTGACACTAGATTTAGCTAACTTCTGACCAGTTATTGGTGGCGACTTTAATGCAGTTTGGGAGTACAGGCTAGACAGATCTGGGCAGACAGGGGGGAGACCAGCATCTGACCTCTGTGGCACTGCGGAAATGGGCAAATGAGGTGACAGTTGACAATTTAATGTCGAATTATGAATCCCTCCTATGGAAATGTAAAATGTTTCTCTCGTGGACTTTATATTCACTTCAAAGGACCTGTACAACAAAGTTCTTGATATAGATGTATTACCCATGGCCCTCGCCGACCATCGAGCCATTCTTAGCAGACCCGCTATCAGAAATTACACTTTTAATTTACAGGGCAAATCCTTCTTCTTTTATTTGCAACTTCACCCTGCCATGCGAGCATGTGATGTCCCCTGGGGCGAAACACTACCAACACAACCCCTCCGCAACATTTTTGAGAACTGGCCTAAACCCAGGGGACTGTTTTTTGATCTATACTTGCATTTCTTAAAAGCATTTTAGAAGCCCCTGCCAATCGACCTACAATAGAAGAGACGTCTTACCTTCAATCACTGAAATGAACTGGTCTGTAATTCTCTCTTCTAGAAATCCTAAATATCAAAATATCCATTTTAATTTTGTCCACAGATCTTATCTTACCCTGCGCAGACTATTCCAAATGAATATTCATCCAACCCCGAAATGCTCTCTATGCCTTCAAGGTGCTCCTGGTACATGTGGGTCAGAGCAACTGTCCTGTGGTGGGAGGTGTGGGTGGGTACAGTGATCCTGTGGGAGAAGGTAAAGGTTTTCCCTCTGCACCATGGAAAAATGTGTTGAAATATAGTAAGTTAGCTGATTTAAGAAATGGGGGCCCCCGGAGGTCGGTGCCCCAGGGCCCTACCCCTAATGTGGTAGTCCGGCCCTGTACAGGACCCCCTACCCCTAATGTATTTTCCATTTATTTTCTACAAATATTAGAGGTGTATCTCTATTGCCTGGATTGACATTTCATCTATTAAACTAAGGTTGTTTCCCTATCCTGTCTCTCTCCAAGAATCATCCTTCACTTTGCTCCACTGTGATTGGCTCTGCTGCTCTGACCTATCTTTCTTACTATCCCTGAAACTCCTCCCTCCTACTCCACTGTGATTGGCTGTACTGCTCTTACCTGTCTCTCTCTCTGGCCGCAGTGATCTAGACAGGGACTTTTGGAATAACAATGACAGCAGCAACGTGCAGCAGAGATGGAGCTCCTATCCGCCCAAGGAGTTCCTCTTAAACATGTCCCCCTATGCCCCGTATGGAGACCCTCGCCTCACGCCCAAGTGAGTCTCGGTCGCGGCTGGTAAGGGACCCCTCTCTCTGTGCAGGGCTGTAATGAAGCGGGGGAGCCAAGCCTCTCACGATGAGTTCTGTGACTCCGTACCCCCAACCCTCCACAACACCCTCAGTCTGACTCAGTCTGACCCTCAACACCCTCAGTCTGAAACAGACAAACATTGCAGACAAAATATACATCCAAAGACACAGTACATTGTCTACATAGGAACATGCCACCCTAGTCCACTTGCATGCATTTCTCTCTGCCGGACATAGACGTAAGAGCTACATGATGCACAAAGTATGTGCTTTATATTCTACACAAGTAGCTCATTTGCCAAACAGTAGCTCTGAACCCAAGGCATAACCTAATGCATATGTCCCGGTAAAGGTCATTGCTAAGGTCAAATGTAATAGCCTAAGGGGGCCAAATGGCATTATTAAGTGATGTTATCCACGTAACATGCACATCGTACATAAAGTGTCTTCTGTCTTGGGAGTGTTCCGTTGATTGGCATTAGTAATTCCTTTTCCTGCAGCCAACAGGGTCTGAAAGGTAAAGCTATTTAGTATGCATTGTTGGCCATGCAGAACTAGATTGAGTTGTACAGGGCTGCCACTAGGATGTTTCGACTTGCCTCACCTTAGAGGTGACTGACATCAGTATAGGGATGGCCAGGTGTGAGGTCAGCCTTGTCTCCCTCCAGCCCTCTGATCTTCATCTCGGGTGCGTCGCAAATTTGACCCTATTCCCTCTGGTCAAAAGTAATGCACTACATAGGGAATAGGAAGCCATTTGGCTGCCATTTGGGATGCAGCCTTAGATTGAATCAAGAAGGAGGTTGTCTCTAGTGGTGTTACCAAGACCGATCAAATTTTAATTGGATGGAGACACTAATAGATGCAGATCATGTCTGAAGCTGTCCCCCACTATAAACACTATTAACACACTATTCTTTATACTAGCCTTTCCCACCTGGACACATTAATATGTAACACAAATCTTTAAAATACATACAATATAGACATACAGACACTTAACATACTGAAACTGAACATACTGAAACTTTACATACAGAAACTTAACATACTGAAACTTTACATACAGAAACTTAACATACTGAAACTTAACATGAAGAAACATTTACCTATATACCAACATTTACCTATATACCAACCAACCAACATTTGAAATGCCCCCTATTCCCTACAGCCCTGCCAGCCTCACTAACCCTTAACCTCTAACCCTTCACCTCCAGCCCATGGAGTGCTACCATGGAGACGGACAACCCTCAGACCATCTGAGCAGAAACCCTTTATAGATCCCACTCACACAGCCTAATCAATACCCACCTTTCCACTGAAACCAACCAACTAACCAACCATCCCCTAATCTTAAGGGTATTAACCGTAAACCCATTGCCCTCGGTTTAAACCGTCCCCTCAGCTCTGTCATCGAGGGTTGACCGTTATTTTGGGCTTTTGCTCCTAGTTTTTGCTGTTGTCGTTTTTTTTGTCACATTCTATAGGAGTCCTGTGTTGTTCCCTAATCACCTCTCCTCACTCTCGTTGTGCCTCGTGGTTTTGTGCCACCACCACCACCACCACCTCCACCAACAGGTGCTACAAGGCTGCCTCTCCTTAGTCAGACCACCTGAGCCCTCTGGACACACCAGTTACTCTATAGCTGTACAGTACAGTACATTAATCACTAAAGGCTCTAATGTCATTGATGTTTTTCCTGCACGGAGAAAGTCGTTTTTAATTTAATTTTATAGCTTACCAGAGAAATGATAAAGGGGGGTTTATTCTCAATGGGTGTATTGTCTTTAGAGTTCATGAGCTGTGATACAGTGAACCTGCTAGGATCCATTGATCCCTTTTTGAGATCCAGTCAAATGTTTGCCCTTTTCACCGTCATGTTACGAGGTCTTGGGATGGGAAGCCCTGTTCATAAGCTACATATAACTTACCTTATATCTCCCTAAATGGTCAACTCCATCCCTACCCCTACCCCATGCTCACTGTAGAACTGTTGCAGGCTGGACGCACATATCCTCTGTCTAAAGTGTTTTCCCTCTCGGCCAGCAGCTGTGTTCTGACTGTGTCTGTGTGTCTCCACTGAGTGTAGTGACCCTGTAGTGAAACTGTCTGCTGTTGTCTCTGTGACGTTGTCTAGGTTACGGCTGCTTGTGCTGCTCTGGGTTACGTGGGAGAGGAATGAAGTGTGTACTCAACAGATTCACTGTGCTGATTAACTGCTATACACTACAATGTCTTATTAGAGACTTTCGAGCCACTCACTCCAACAATGTCATTACACACACCATAATCTTTCAATCAAGCCTATCTGTTTCATTTAACGTTGTAGTTCCTACTGTACATAACAAAGTAGATCAACTGTTTCTTTTAAAATGTAAAGAGGCCATAGATAACCTACATAATTCAATGATCATGACCCCCTCAGTTTTATTGCAAACACCATGAAGTCCTTGATAGAATAATCCATTTGGTCATGTATATTTAATGTGCAATATAAAGTACAGCTGCAGAATGGCCAGTCAGTCTAACTGACAGGTACTCAAAACACAGCCAGCATCTGTCTGTCTCAGTCCCACTGCACCCAAACACACACCACTCTGTCACTCTTCCCATCTGGTTCAGACAGACAGACAGACGGACGGACGAACAGGCAGGCAGGCAGACAGACAGATATACACAGTGAATCTCAGCCCATCTCCCTCCTGCTAACCCAGCAGCAGCACAGCCTACTGACTTGCTGGCTGGCTGCTACTCCTCTGTATTGGAAACCTGTAGCTGGATTGGTAACACCACTTCCTAATGCTATTCTGCTGTGTTGTTCACTTTCCGGGTTGTTCTTCCTCACTGATTCTACTGTTACTACCCACCTCTCTCTCTTTCTCTGTCTCTCTCTCTCCTCCGTCTGTCTCTCTCTCCTTTATGTCTGTGTCTGTCTGTCTATCTGGTGCCCCCTGTCTCTCAGTGGGGTGGAGAAGGGGGATGGGGGCGGGGCTGGGTGTGGGAGAGGGGCAGGTCCCAGTCGCAGTGACAGCGTGAGAAGCATAGTGACGGGGCTGGGCCCTGGCAGCAAGGCTGGGCGCTGGCAGACGGTCCAGAGCCACATGCACTCCGGAGGCCTGAGTCCCAGAAAGTGAGTGACATGAGTGACATGGGTTGGCTGGGCATGAGGTCACGCATGGGGGTTATTGCTGAGCAGCGCAGAGGCATGGAATGGATGGTTTGGGGGACTGCAGTCAGAAGCAGCAAGGCTTATATGTGATATATGCTGCATTCGGAAGTGCAGAGATTTATGAAAGGAAAATGGATGGAAAGAGGGAAGAAACTATTGAAGGAAATAATGAGCTGAAAATGTGAGTGCTTGTACTGACATTTTCTGATGCATGGGATCATGTTGTCATGGTAAGGCTCTGTTGACTAAAGAGAACATCCTCTCTCACAAACAAATACCAAAAGTTAGGCAACGTCTGCCACTGCTTCATCACTGTATTGGACCACAAAATCTCCACTTTTTGATTGGAATCTTATAGCAGGGCCGTTCTTAAGACGCCTGAAACCCCCCTCATGTACACTCTTAGAAAAAAGGTGCTATCTAGAACCTAAAACGGTTCTTTGGCTGACCCCATAATGCAAGCCCTTTGAAGAACCATTTTGGTTCCAGGTAGAACCCTTTTGGGTTTCATATACAGTAGAACCTTTTCCATAGAGTGTTCTACATGGAACTCTAAATCGCTCTACCTGGAACCAAAAAGGTTTCTACTTGGAACTAATTACTCCCCCCCCCATCCCTAATCAAATCTAATTCCCTCTTTACCTGCCTTCTTCACTCCTCTACTTTTTACCTCCCCCCTCCTCCCAATCAAATCTAATTCCCTCGTTACCTGCCTTCTTCACTCCTCTACTTTTTACCTCCCCCTCCTCCCAATCAAATCTAATTCCCTCTTTACCTGCCTTCTTCACTCCTTTACTTTTTACCTCCCCCCTCCTCCTAATCAAATCTAATTCCCTCTTTACCTGCCTTCTTCACTCCTCTACTTTTTACCTCCTCCTCCTCCTAATCAAATCTAATTCCCTCTTTACCTGCCTTCTTCACTCCTCTACTTTTTACCTCCCCCCTCCTCCTAATCAAATCTAATTCCCTCTTTACCTGCCTTCTTCACTCCTCTACTTTTTACCTCCCCCCTCCTCCTAATCAAATCTAATTCCCTCTTTACCTGCCTTCTTCACTCCTCTACTTTTTACCTCCCCCCTCCTCCTAATCAAAACTAACTTTTTCCCCATTTCTGGTCTGTAATTGGTTTCTAATTTAAGGTAGCCATGTGTCTATGTTTCTGCTGTAAGATATGTCTCACTCTCCCCTCTCTCTACCTCTGCCCCTCCTCAAGGCTCTTTAATTACAAATCACAATGTTTTTAGTCAGTTTAATTGACTTTCTGGGTAGGAGATATCGAAGAAGCCCTCAAGTCAGCAGGGGGAGGATACAGGCAGCAGATAGAAGGGCTTATAGCCTGCCTGGCAATTTGAATGACAGGGTAGGTAAGTCATTTACTATACACGCAGATAGACAAATTAAATATCTATTTGCAGTTGAATGTATTCAACCTTGGACAAAAGAGATATTGAAATAGTAGAGAAATGTACAGTGAAAGAATTAGGTGTTGAGCTTGCTACGGTATCTGGATAGGAGCTGTAAAACGCCGAAGCCAATTTTATGACACGGGAGAAATGTATTTCTGCTTGAAATGGACTCCCAGATGTCTGGCTGGCCCTATGCCATGTATTCCATCCAGATTTATTGATGAATCATTCGGTCAGTTATGACAAAAGATAATTGTTGGACTGTAAAATGTAGTGCATACTGCAGCTGATGTGGAGCATACTGCAGCTGATGTGGCGCATACTGCAGCTGATGTGGCGCCTACTGCAGCTGATGTGGCGCATACTGCAGCTGATGTGGAGCATACTGCAGCTGATGTGGAGCATACTGCAGCTGATGTGGCGCATACTGCAGCTGATGTGGCGCATACTGCAGCTGATGTGGAGCATACTGCAGCTGATGTGGCGCATACTGCAGCTGATGTGGCGCCTACTGCAGCTGATGTGGCGCATACTGCAGCTGATGTGGAGCATACTGCAGCTGATGTGGAGCATACTGCAGCTGATGTGGCGCATACTGCAGCTGATGTGGCGCATACTGCAGGTGATGTGGAGCATACTGCAGCTGATGTGGCGCATACTGCAGCTGATGTGGCGCCTACTGCAGCTGATGTGGCGCATACTGCAGCTGATGTGGAGCATACTGCAGCTGATGTGGAGCATACTGCAGCTGATGTGGCGCATACTGCAGCTGATGTGGCGCATACTGCAGCTGATGTGGAGCATACTGCAGCTGATGTGGAGCACACTGCAGCTGATGTGGCGCATACTGCAGCTGACGTGGCGCATACTGCAGCTGACGTGGCGCATACTGCAGCTGATGTGGAGCATACTGCAGCTGATGTGGAGCACACTGCAGCTGATGTGGCGCATACTGCAGCTGACGTGGCGCATACTGCAGCTGACGTGGCGCATACTGCAGCTGACGTGGCGCATACTGCAGCTGACGTGGCGCATACTGCAGCTGACGTGGCGCATACTGCAGCTGATGTGGAGCATACTGAAGCTTGGCACTGAATGCATCATTGTTGGAGGTGCAGAGAGGAATTATTTTATTGAAAGACTTTTATATGATGTTGCTATCTATGACCTGCTGCTTTCATAGATACATTTCTATCTCTGAATCACATTTATTCTTTATATTGTTATATTTTTCTCTTGTCACTGATAGCTTGGAAGCTTATCCCGATCTTTCATACCTAATGCATCCATCCATATGATTTCTTCCCTACCTCATTCTTTAGATTCTTTATGCCATATAAAAGGTACAATGATAATACTTTGGATGAGATGAGTGAGAGGAAGGATTTAGGCAGTGGTGATACAGGTGAACAGAGAGAGTGGGAAAGCATGATACTGATGAACTTCAATTAAACCAACCTAATGTCTTATATTATATACAGTTGAAGTCAGAAGTTTACATACACCTTAGCCAAATACATTTAAACTCTGTTTTTCACAATTCCTGACATTTAATCCTAGTAAAAATTCCCTGTTTTAGGCCAGTTAGGATCACCACTTTATTTTAAGAATGTGAAATGTCAGAATAATAGTAGAGAGAATTATTTATTTCAGCTTTTATTTCTTTCATCACATTGCCAGTGGGTCAAAAGTTTACATACACTCAATTAGTATTTGGTAGCATTGCCTTTAAATTGTTTAACTTGGGTCAAACGTTTCAGGTAGCCTTCCACAAGCTTCCCACAAAAAGTTGGGCGAATTTTGTCCCATTCCTCCTGACAGTGCTGGTGTAACAGAGTCAGGTTTGTAGGCCTCCTTGCTCGCACACGCCTTTTCAGTTCTGCCTACAAATTTTCTATAGGATTGAGGTCAAGGCTTTGTAATGGCCACTCAAATACCTTGACTTTGTTGTCCTTAAGCCATTTTGCCACAACTTTGGAAGGATTCTTTGGGTCACTGTGTCACGACTCCCACTGAAGGTGGCTCCCCTGCCTGTTCGGGCGGTGCTCTGTGGTCGTCGTCGCCGGTCTACCACCTATACCTTTTTCCTTTTCATTTTGTTTTGTCTTATTGGTTGCACCTGTTCCCTGTTGCGTTTCTTGATTTATGTCTATTTAAGCCTGTTAGGTCCGCCTAGGTTTGTGCGGGATTGTTACTCTGTTGGTTGTGGATGTGATTTTCGTGTTTGTTTTCTCCTGACTTTTTGGTCCTGTGTTTGGGCTGGTCTGTTTTATGCGCTCTGTATTTTGGCGTGACCGTTTTGTGCCGGAGAATAAATGACGATTTACCGAACCCTCTGCGCCTGACTCCAACCCACCACTCATAGTAAACTCTGACACATTGTCCATTTGGAAGACTCATTTGCGACCAAGCTTTAAAAGATACTTTTGTACCTGTTTCCTCCAGCATCTTCAAATCAAATTTTATTTGTCACATACACATGTTTAGCAAATGTTTTATTTAACTAGGCAAATAAGTTAAGAACAAATTCTTATTTTCAATGACAGCCTAGGAACAGTGGGTTAACTGCCTGTTCAAGGGCAGAAAGACAGATTTGTACCTTGTCAGCTCGGGGATTTGAACTTGCAACCTTTCGGCTGCTAGTCCAACGCTCTAACCACTAGGCTACCCTGCCGCCCAGGGTTGCCTAGATGTTAATGCGTGTGTAGGGAAATGGTTGTGCTTCTAGTTCCGACCATGCAGTAATATACATATGAGATGAGTAATGTAGGGTATGTAAACATTATATAAAGTGGCATTGTTTAAAGTGACTAGTGATACATTTATTACATCCAATATTTATTTGGATTCACAAGGTCCTTTGCTGTTGTTCTGGGATTGATTTGCACTTTTCACACCAAAGTATATTTATCTCTAGGAGACAGAATGCGTCTCCTTCCTGAGCGGTAAGGCGGCTGCGTGGCTCCATGGTGTTTATACTTGCGTACTATTGTTTGTACAGATGTACGTGGTACCTTCAGACGTTTAAAAATTGCTCCCAGTGATGAACCAGACTTGTGGAGGTCTACAAAAAAAATTCTGAGGTCTTGGCTGATATCTTTTGATTTTCCCATGATGTCAAGCAAAGAGGCACTGAGTTTGAAGGTAGGCCTTAAAATACATCCACAGGTACACCTCATATTGACTCAAATTATGTCAATTAGCCTATCAGAAGCTTCTAAAGCCATGACATAATTTTCTGGAATTTTCCAAGCTGTTTAAAGGCACAGTCATGTAAACTTCTGACCCACTGGAATTGTGATACAGTGAATTATAAGTGAAAATATCTGTCTGTAAACAATTTTTGGAAAAATTACTTGTGTCATGCACAAAGTAGATGTCCTAACCGACTTGCTAAAACTACATTTGTGGAGTGGTTGAAAAACTAGTTTTAATGACTACAACCTAAGTGTATGTAAACTTCCGAATTCAATTGTACAATCCGAGCAAATCCGATGGCACTTGTAGATTTTCTGGAATGTTTAACGCAACACTCATCAAATGTGCTGTAACTGCTATTAGCACATACCATAAGCCCATCCCAAGACACTTCCATACCCACTGACCATTCATATAATGACTGTAACACTCATTCTCACTAACCACAGCCCATCTTCAGTCAACACATTGTCCTGAGCTGTATGTGAGCTATCTGAAAGGCCGTGGGGTGGGGGGGGGGGATGCTGAAGTATGACTGGTATTAAACTGGTCCACAAAGTCCCTCCCCTTGGGGGCCTGCCTCTGGTGCTCTCCAGTAGAATTACTACAGCGCTGTGGAGCTAGCCCAGGGCCCACTGAAGAGCACAGTCAACACAGCCAAAGGCTGTAAATCCTCCAGCGCTGCACTAGCCTAAGACAGAGGCTGTTTAGCCAGAGCTTACAGTACTCATGAAGGACAGACATCGAAGGGGGAGAGTAGGGAAACACTATTAAACTAGTGTAAAAGCAGATGGATGATTAGAAAGACAGAGAGGTTTCAGGGAGGGGAGAGGGTTGTTTGGTTAGATGAATGGGTTGAACTGATGACAGGCAAGGCAAGATGAATAGAGCTGACAAAGACCAGTTGAGCTAAGAGAAGCATCATAGTGTGAGAGTTAGCTAGGAGGCTAGTGTAAAGTCATCATGGGTTGGAGGAGGACAGATTAATGGGATGACATAAAATAGATACAAAGGAGGAGGAAGAGGTCAAGGTAAATCAGGGAGAAAAGTGACATGAAAAGGGTAAGAGCAGTGGATGGAGTAAAATAGAGATAAAGGCTGTTAGCTCCTGTTTGCTGTGGGGCTGAGCACTGTCAAAAACACAAGCCTACCCACAGACTGTCAGACACTCACATACAAGCATCTATACAAGCATCTTCTACAACTGTATAACTGCTGCTGAACTGATTTAACCTGACAATGCTCTATTTCCTGTTTTTCATCTCTCCATACCCTCCTTTCTCTATGTTGAACTCTCTGGACCCGTCCTCATTTTTGTTCCCTCTGGTACTTGTATTGTACTCACACCATCACCATCACTCTCCCTCTGTATCTCCTGTTTTCCAATTATGGATCTCTTCTGTCAATCTCTCTGGTTACCACTATCCTCTCATCTATCCCTCTCCTTCCCTCTTCTCTCACGTGCATCTCCTGCAAACCCGTGTTACCCTCTCTTCCCTTGCTGCTCTGTCTGGTCAGTTTTGGGGACCCCTCCCTCTCGGCCGCCTCTACTCTGGAGCACATTCCATCCTCAGCAGCAGCCCGTCCTCGTCCCCTAGTGCGACAGCAGAGTCTCCAGCAGCCTCTCACCCACCAGCCCCCTCCGGGCCCCAATGACCCCCCAGCCACCTCCCAGAGCCTGGGCCAGCTGCACACAGGGCTCGGGGGCGGGGGGCACCGGGGAGGCCCGCGGGGGGTGCGGGGGAGTCCGGCGGGGACAGGTGCTTCCCGGTACAGAGGAGCAGGAGGAGGACGATCCAGGTCCAACCCAGGCAGCTGGGACCACATGATGGGGCAGATCCGCAACAGAGGACTGGATGTCAAGTCTTTCCTGTGAGTCTGCTGATCTAGGAATGTTCTAGATTCTGCTCTTGGTTCTATTCTGAACCTGTTTGCACTGTCCTCTGTCTGTCTCTTTGGGCTTTCTCAACCACAATGTGTTGTCCTTATTATATAAATTCTCCCCCTTCTCCTCGGGTAATTGTCCTAAAGAGTTTCATATACTGTAAGATTCACTCCCAAAATGCCAAGCCTAAGCCATGTACTGTAGCTGTTTTTTGGCATTACTTTAATATGCTGTGTAGTTTATGCATTGTTCTTGGTAACTCTGTCTGTATGCCCTTTAGTGTCGGTTTTTAAGTTTACTTAAAGTCACATGTATTATCTTTGCATAGGTCACACTTGTCTACCTGAGGGTGGGGGACAAACTATTTGTGCTAATAAGTATGCTGCAGCTGCATACCGTACTCTGAAGTCTTTACTGTGTGTGTGTGTGTGCGCGTGTGCGCTTACAGTGTATATCACATTTATAGCCTGTGTGCATCAACATGGGTGCAGGGGTTAAGCAGCAGCATGTAGAAATTTCACATGAATTGATCTGTCTACAGCGTCATTACTCCCACAATGGACTGTCACTGAGAGAGAGAGAGAGAGAGAGAGAGAGAGAGAGAGAGAGAGAGAGAGAGAGAGAGAGAGAGAGAAAATAGGATGAAGGTTAAACCCAAGGAGACGAGGAGGAGTTGTTAAGGTGGAGAGAGTTAAATTCTCTGTGTGGATATGGATGGAAAACTACCACTTCCTAATTCAATTTAGCTCTAGTTTTTACTATATTTATGCTATGATAAAGCTAAATGTACCATCAAATGTACCATCCAAAATACGGCTAAATGCACGTTTTTTTTTTATTACCCTGCAGTCAGCAGTACTTCAGTACTTCACAGACCCCTCACAGCATATTGGAGAGAGTAGATCTACTGTAGGTGGAGGACCGATCTGGAGGCCAGAAACTCCTGACACATTTGACGGTGTCACCTATTTTCCAATGAATCTGGTGTTGAAATGATTGGCTATTTGTTAGAGAAACAAAACACAGTGATTCCTTCTTCTCCTGTGTGTGAACGATGATGGATGTCTGAGGCTGTGTAGGGCAGCCTGCGGACCTCCCCGACCCCCCTGCCCTCCACTTGAGTCTCTCTGGCCCATTAACACAGGCCCCAGACCAGTGACCTCCTCACTGAATCATCGCTCAATAAAGGCAGGGCGGATATGTGGAACATGGAGGGAGAGGTGGCCTTGCCCACAGTCCCTGTAAACATGAATCTTTCTGGACTGGGACCAGGCTCTGGGGGATGGAAGGATGGGGAGAGGTGGAAAGATCTAGGCAATGCGGACTGTCTAATTGTTATGATTTTTTTATATTGCGGATTTACAGAGATGCAGAGAATGAAGTTGTGTTACTTTTAAGTCATCATCTCCAACATTGTGACCTTCCATGATAATAGAGCTTTGCTTTGGTGTGGATTTAGGCCTATAAAGTCATATCAGTTATGTTCCTCTATTGTGGTCACCTTTCCTTATGTCTATTGTGGATTGTGTTTCTGTGTGCCAATGGAAAGTCTACAAAACTATGAGCAAACCAACCTTTGTATTCAATACATGGAATTGGATTGTGATGATACCGTTGAATGAATCCTGCACATAATGTGCATATTTCTTTTTCATCAGTAATGATATTTGATTTCATGTGAATGAAATATTTTGGTGAACTTCCGCCTTGGATAGTACTTTATTTTGATCATCATGATTTAGTGACTGTAAAGAATGTGTATTGATCTACTTGGATTTTAAAACACAGACAACATTTCTGTTTTGTCTGCTTCAACTCAAGAGATAAGTATGGTTGCGTTAATCTTTTTGCAGGCGGTCGTGTTCTTTTGATAAATGTCTTTTCAATTTTGAGAGAGAGAGAGGAGAGAGAGAGAGAGAGAGAGAGAGAGAGAGAGAGAAAGAGGTCAGAAATTCAAATTACATGAAATAAAATATTTGGGTTAAATATGGAGGGAAAGAAAAACTGCTATAAGATGGAGGAAAAGCACAAGCAGGATGAATGCCAATACATTTTTACATCGTGATGAATAGCTGTATGATGCACAGACTCCATGTGTCATTTAGGTAGCTGGACATGGAGCAAAACATCTTCAGTCTCCTCACAGACTGCACTAAAAGATGATAACTACTACTATTAACTACACACTACGAGTTTGTCCCCCAAAGACAATATGTTGTGATATTCTTGTGCAGGAAGACCGAAGATGATTAGAGAACAGTGAGGGTCAGAGTGGGTTTTGTTGAACAGGGGTCAGGAATGTGTTATGTAAAGGCCCTGTGAGGGAAGGAAGAGAATGATAGAGAGAGTTAGACAGGACAGGGTCCAGGGAAACAGTGACTCACCTCACAGCTTTACACAAACTGGGGAAGAGGATCCCCTAGGGGTAGCTAAGTGTGTGTGTGTGTGTGTGTGTGTGTGTGTGTGTGTGTGTGTGTGTGTGTGTGTGTGTGTGTGTGTGTGTGTGTGTGTGTGTGTGTGTGTGTGTGTGTGTGTGTGTGTGTGAGAGTGAGTAAGAGCAGGAGTGTGTGAATGTTTGCTTGTTAAGAGCACTGTGTGCCTGGCCCCTTTCAGACTTCAGCATACTTCAATATGACTAAAGCCTGTAACATGGTACGCTTCAAAGCTCACAGAAAGTAAACAATCTGTGTCTACAACAGCTTGGGTTCAATTAAATGTTTTAAGGATGAGATTTTGTATCAATCCAAGTGATAATATGTCAATGTTTCACCACTCAATATCACCTTTCTCTCCTCTTTACAGTTTTTTTGAACTACCTGTCTCTATTCTGTCTCTGTACTCGTTGTGTGTGTGGGTTGTTGTGTGGAGCAGCGAGGGGAAGATGGTTGTTCTGTCTCTAGCCATCGGGCTGGCTGAACAAGATGACTTCGCCAACCTCCCAGATCTACAGGAAGCACCAGCGTGCCAAGAAAACTCAACTCCACCGGACAAATCAAGGTACCAGCCAGCCTATGAACAAAAGAGTGAAAGGATGAGAAAGAGGGAGAGTGTGAAAGAAGGAAAGAAAGAAAGAGTTGAGAGATAAAGCCCTGGTGAAATGAGATAAGAGAGATTGAAGGAAAATAGTTGGTGTAGACTTCCCAGCAGTGTGTGTGATGTTCGGTGCAGATCCTTGTGGTCCAGTTTTGAAGCTACTGTGTGATCGGCATGATCCACAGTGAGAAGGAGCCTATAACAACCAATGGGGACGCTGTAATTGGATGGGCTGACAGAAGCATCTGATTGGTTGGTTTCAGTGTCTTCCTGCTGTGAGAGTCCTGAGTTAGTACATTAGTAACAGGATTAGATATAGTCACTCTGAGAAGGCAGCAGGAAGTAATTACCTTTATTATCTGCTCCCCATATATTGTCTCTGATCCCGGCCAATCAACCATTCCCCAATTCCTTCTCCTGATTTGAAATAGGAAATATCAGGTAATAACACTAGAATGTCCTTTCATCAGGTGTTAACTATGTGTCTACATCCTGTCCCACTTCATTGGTCCTAGCCTTACCGCAACATGTTTGTTTACTTTTGCCAGTCTAAGTCAGCTTTCGCTTTTTTCCTCCGTTTTTCCATCTTTCCTTTTTCATGCTCCCTTGTTCTTTTCATGCTCCCTCTCCTGCCTCCCCCTTGTTAGCCTGTTTGCCTCCCGCTCTTCCTCACCAATGTGTCTCTGTTCCTCAGCAGGGAGCATGGTGGGGGCGGACTCATTATTCTGGAGTGTGGGCCCCCCGTGTGAAACCCCTGTCTAAAAATATGCTAACCGTTCTTCTGCCACCGACTCCATATGCATTCCCCAACAGCTGTCAGAGACAAACACGCTAACAGCCAACTACCAGCTGGGAAATAAGAACCAGAGCAACTCTTGTGGTGAGCAAACAGCTAGATAGGCTGCCGTGTTATCACCTAAAACGTTCTCAGGACTTGAGTGCTCTGCTTGCCTCCTGTCCCTCATGGGTAGTGGACTGTACATAAATCCCTATTATTGGGTAAGAAGTCCTACTGTGTAAGGTGGTGTAGTAGTGAGTGCTTTTATATGGTAGCGTTCAGTACATTTCTGTCCCAGATGAGCAATAGAACAACTCTTACATTTATCAGACAATAGTTAGTTTTCACTGAATCTCTCTGATGTAGACTATTTTGTACTGCATCTTATGATTTCAATAACATTTGTAATGCTTCCTGGAATTTCCACATTTCCTTTCTACTCAGTTCAAAAAGGAGCATGAACGATGGTAGATGGAGTTCTGTGCAGTGGTCAGAATACATAAGAATTTTGTTCTGAAGGAACGTTATTGTGCTGTATTGGCCTGTGGGTTTGTTCTGTCGTGGTCATGCTCATCGTATTTCATGGTCATGCCGCGGTTATGACCTGTTCAGCCTTGAAATGCCTACATTGCAGTCACGGTGTGGAGGCACGCCTGCATGCTCATCTTCTCCCTCTTCCTGGCCGGATGCCTGTCCAACACCCGTCTTTAATCAAAGCGATCTGGTGCGAGGCACAGTCACGTGGGCCAACTTGTCTAGTGTCCTTCCACAATGAATAACCACTTTCAATCATCATCTCTGTCCATCTCCCAGTCTCTCTAGTTACCCCTGTGTGGGTCCCAGTGCCCCTGCCTTGCCCACCCCTGGCCTTATGATGGATCCCAGCAGACTGAAAATTATAAGGAGTATCCCTTAGCCAGATAACATTCACTATAAATTATCGTTCAGTTTGGTCCCTCCGACGAGGTTCTAATCTCGTTCCTGGTACTTCATAGTACAAAAACATCAACTCATCCAATGGCATATATCAATTATCAACTCTATCTCAAGTAAACCCCCTCTTGACCCCACTCCTGGACAAGCTCACTGAGGGGAGTGAGCCTCTAGATCATACACTATCCCAGCATAAATGCAACATTGGAGAGGACATACAATGTTTCCAGACACTGCCATACACCTCCCCCCAATGGGAAAAGGAGGGAGTGACTGGCACACAGACGTTGTGGAGACAAGTAATTGGTTCCCCATTAGGTAAAGAATAGGTAAAGACACATTCACATTTGAAGACAACGTTCCATTCTGTCCTCTTCCCTTTCTGATATTCTGCATAGCACCAGGGACATGTGAAAGACAAGCCTGACCTCTCCCCTCTCTGGGCCCCAAGTGACTAAGGCCTGGCTGAGGGAAAAGTGCATCTGCCAACACTGTAGTCCAAAAGGATACATTCTAATGACACGTATCTCACATAAGCATATTATGCAAATAAAACATCTTAATTAACTATGTTACCCAACTAATTCTGATTCATTCGCCACAGTGTGCGAGAGAGAGAGAGAGAGAGAGAGAGAGAGAGAGAGAGAGATATGCTGTCAGACAAAGAGAAAAACCTTTGCTTTCAGGTTGCTAGTGTACACTCACTACCAAAAAGACAGAAGTATTCACTCAAGGAGAAATGGAACCATTCACAATTCAGATACCTAGAACCATACAGTTCAATGAGATTAATAAATAGACATACAGGCTCAGGTGAAACAGACATTGACAGACAAAGCATATACCCTCCCTCCATACACACCCCTTACTGTATATTAGAATAGGATGTCCTTGCTTAGACAGAGAAAGGGTCATTGGTAGAGAGGGAAGGTCAATCATTCTCTCAAATGGAGAATATGTTTTCATTCTCAGGAGACAGGAGTGTGCACTCAGATGCTTAGAAGCAGGTAATCAAAGCTTCGTGAGAAGCATAAACTAGAGGCAGCGTAATCTCTGTTTCTTTTGCTATGGCAGCTCAATTAGAAAGGAATCACAGTGTTACAGCACAACTCTAAAGCCAGTGATAACCAAGCTCTATCCACAAGGAGATGAGGGAGGAAAACAATGGAATTATCCTGGAAGTCATTTGTATTTATTAGTAGTCTGGAAACATTTGTGCTGAGAGATTAGTGATGCACAAAGTAGTCTAACCCCAATGTTGTCTGACTCTAAAGCATGCTACTGCAGCTGTTTCTATTGACCATTGTTCTGTTCTCTGACGATACCATTCTTACAGATATGATATCTTTTTATAAAAAAAAAATTTTAAACTTTATTTTACTAGGCAAGTAAGTTAAGAACAAAGTCTTATTTTTAATGACGGCCTAGGAACAGTGGGTTAACTGCCTGTTCAGGAGCAGAACGACATATTTGTACCTTGTCAGCTCGGGGATTCGAACTTGCAACCTTTCGGTTACTAGTCCAACGCTCTAACCACTAGGCTACCCTGCCGCCCAGATCTGATCCAGAAAGTGTTTGTATTGTAAAAACTCGGTCCAAAGGGTGAGTACAGTATTCTGTAGGCTATACCTTAAAGCTGGTTATTGAAGTTGCGGTCATCGAGTCATGCACTGGTGGCTGAGGTCCATTGTGTCAGAGGCCTTAAGCCTCACGGCTGACTGGAGTCACTCGACTAACCCTCCCACCAACATGCAGTAGCTACGGAGTTTTATCATGGCAGCTCGATATCATTACCATCTCCGAAATCAACTCTGCTGTAGCATGACAGTGCTAAGCCCCCAGACACGCAGACACACAGAGAACACGTAAATAAGGAGCTCAACGCTCCATGCTCTTTGAGCCTGGACCACCAACTCCTTGGGGCCAGAGTTTTCTGGCCTGTAATCAAACTGAGTCAAGCCTTATAATTACTCTTCTGGCTTGGCAACGGTCTCCATGGCCGCCTCTGGAGCTAGCTCAGGGAAACTTGATTGGCTGGGAACAGAAATATAGGTCAGCACAAAAGAGACATTTAAAAAAAAAAAAAAAAAAAAAGTCAGCTCTGTCTCAGGAAGTCATTCACCATGCCTTGCTGAGGCGTTTGAGTCGGAACACAAAGTTGATTAAAGGAAAGCGCAGTTATATAATCTGATGAAAAACAGTGAGAAATCCGCTTCGGAAGTCCTGTGTGGAAAAAAAGCGCTGCATAAATTCACCTTAATCAATATCTAAGTGAGATATGAGGAGGAAATGACATCACTTTACCATCTCTTTACTTTATTAGGTGTTTGTGCAATAAATGGGAGCTTGAAGATCAGTTGAAGCATCAACCAGCATTTACGGGGTACCAACCAATCAGGATGACTCAGACTCAGGTTGGAGAAAAGTATTCAAACAACAGTCAGCTGGACAACATATAGTAGATGGCTCCATTAGTTGTATTAAGCTGGTACGGAGGGAGGTGGCCTGCTGATATGTTGGATGTTTGCATTGAGTGGGCTGACACCAGAGCTCAGGCCTCATCCATCACAGCCTGGGGACCTGTGATTATGTTGCGCTGCTCTCCTGGGGCATTGTATGATCAGCATGCCCATATACTGAATGTGTATGGATACATGCTTTCTCCCAAGCCAGGTTCCCCTGTTGACCCCTCATCTCTTATGTTTTCACCACTCTACCCCCTTTCCCGTCATTAGAACCCATCCCTCACTCCCACTCCACCTCACCTCCATCTCCTCCTTCCATCATGCTACGACACCAACCCCGCTCCTCTCAATTCATCTCTCCATCTCTCATTCTTTCTCACTGACTCTCTCTGCCTCTCATGCAGTCTCTCTTCCTCCCTTGATCTAATTGATCTATTAACCCTTTACTTACCTTCCCTCCCTTTGTCAGCCCTTTCTTTCCCTCCCTCTAACTCTCTATCTCTTTATTCATCTAATCGTGCTTCCCCTGGGGGTGTTGACTGGCGCTTTGATGGGATGATGTCAGAGCTCCGGTCCTCTGTCAGGGTGGATGACTGTCTGCCCAGGCAGCCTGGCTGGGTTACATCTGCATCACTGCTGAATATCACAACAGGGGAATGAGATTCCCCTGTGGGCAGCACACACACACATACACACACACACACACACACACACACACACACACACACACACACACACACACACACACTCACACACAGATATGGAGATGGAGAAAAAGGAGTAGGGACACATACACAAAGGAAAAGAGACACTCCAGAGATTCACATACACTCTATGTAATCAACATGCAAAACGTGTCTTGGGCTCAGCCTGTTTGGGGACCTGTATTTGATACTTAAGCAAGTCAATTGTTTTTGCAGTGAAGCACCACTGTTTCCCTCCAATAATACTATGAAGATGCTCATATCATTCATATCTCATGAAGGCTTGCCTGCTATGAATGATATTATCGAGAGTACACTGAAAGATTTTCTGCTCTAACAAACTCATCATTCCACCTCCATATAACTTCCTTAACTCTATCTAACACCATCTAACTCCATTAACTCTATCTAACCCCATCTAACTTCATTAACTCTATCTAACATCATCTAACTCCATTAACTTCATCTAACTCCATTAACTCAAACCAACTCCATTAACCCCATTAACGCTATCTAACTCCATCTAACTCTTTTAACTCAATCTAACTCTATCTAATTCCATCAAACTCCATTTTTTCTATCTAACTCCATTAACTCTATCTAACTCCATTAACTCTATCTAACTCCATGAACTCTTATCTAACTCCATTTAACTTCATTAACTCTATCTAACATCATCTAACTCCATTAACTCAATCTAACTCCATTAACTCAATCTAACTCCATTGACTCTATCGAACTCCATCTAACTTCATTAACTCAATCTAACTCCATTAACTCAATCTAAATCCATTAACTCTATCTAACAACATTAACTCTATCTAACTCCATTAACTCCATTAACTCAATTTAACTCCATTAACTCAATCTAACTACATTGACTCTATCGAACTCCATCTAACTTCATTAACTCAATCTAACTCCATTAACTCTATCAACTCTATCAACTCTATCAACTCCATTAACTCAATCTAACTCCATTAACTCAATCTAAATCCATTGACTCTATCGAACTCCATCTAACTTCATTAACTCAATCTAACTCCATTAACTCTATCTAACAACATTAATTCTATTAACTCTATCTAACTCCATTAACTCAATCTAACTCCATTCACTCAATCTAACTCCATTGACTCTATCGAACTCCATCTAACTTCATTAACTCAATCTAACTCAATCTAACTCCATTAACTCAATCTAACTCCATTAACTCAATCTAACGCCATTAACTTCATCTAACTCCATTAACTCAAACCAAATCCATTAACTCTATGTAACTCCATTATCTCTTATTTAACTCCATTAACTATCTACAGTGGGGAGAACAAGTATTTGATACACTGCCGATTTTGCAGGTTTTCCTACTTACAAAGCATAACACCATCTAACTAACACCATCTAACTAACTAATATCTTTTATACAGGTAACGAGTTCAAACAGGTGCAGTTAATACAGGTAATGAGTGGAGAACAGGAGGGCTTCTTAAAGAAAAACTAACAGGTCTGTGAGAGCCGGAATTCGTACTGGTTGGTAGGTGATCAAATACTTATGTCATGCAATAAAATGCAAATTAATTACTTAAAAATCATACAATGTGATTTTCTTGATTTTTGTTTTAGATTCTGTCTCTCACAGTTGAAGTGTACCTATGATAAAAATTACAGACCACTACATGCTTTGTAAGTAGGAAAACCTGCAAAATCGGCAGTGTATCAAATACTTGTTCTCCCCACTGTATCTCCATTTTATTGCCAGCAGCATACCACCCTGCATACCACTGCTGGCTTGCTTTGAAGCTAAGCATGGTTGGTCCTGGTCAGTTCCTGGATGGGAGACCAGATGCTGCTGGAAGTGGTGTTGGAGGGCCAGTAGGAGGCAGTCTTTCCTCTGGTCTAAAAAAATATCCCAATTCCCCAGGGCAGTGATTGTGGACACTGCCCTGTGTAGGGTGCCGTCTTTCGGGTGGGACATTAAACGGGTGTCCTGACTCTCTGAGGTCATTAAAGATCCCATGGCACTTATTGTAAGAGTAGGGGTGTTAACCCCAGTGTCCTGGCTAAATTCCCAATCTGTTTCCTCAAACTGTCACATAATAATCCCCAGTTTCCAATTGGCTCATTCAATCCCTGTAACTGTTCCCCAGGTCGTTGCTGCAAATGAGAATGTGTTCTCAGGCAACTTACCCGGTAAAATAACAGATAAATAAATAAACTCTATCTAACTCCATTTTCACTATCTAACTCTATTTAACGCCATTAACTCAATCTAACGCCATTAACTCAATCGAACTCCATTAACTCAATCTAACTCTATTAACTAAATCTAACTCCATAGAGTTAATTAAATTAAATGGAGTTAGATAACTCCATCTAACTCCATTTAATTTAATTAACTCTATCTAACATCATCTAACTCCATTAACTATCTCATTCCATAAAACTCCATTAACTCATCTAACTCCATTTTCTCGATCTAACTCCATCGAACTCCATTAACTCTATCTAACTCCATTAACACAATCTAAATCCATTAACTCTTATCTAACTCCATTAACTTCATTAACTATATCTAACATCATCTAATTCCATTAACTCTATCTAACATCATCTAATTCCATTAACTATATCTAACTCCATCTAACTTCATTAACTATATCTAACTCCATCTAACTCCATTAACTCTATCTAACTCCATCTAACTTCATTAACTCCATCTAACTTCATTAACTCTATCTAACTCCATCTAACTTCAGTAACTCTATCTAACTTCATTAACTCCATCTAACTTCCTTAACTCTATCTAACTCCATCTAACTTCAGTATCTCCATCTAACTTCAGTATCTCCATCTAACTTCAGTATCTCCATCTAACTTCATTAACTCCATCTAACTTCATTAACTCTATCTAACTCCATTGCATTTAAGTAGAGAACACAATGAGTTATTTTCGGAAAATGTCAGTTTTCCATATGAGGCTACCCAATTATTTGTTTATAATTTCAATATAACTTTCATATAATGGAAGATTAAAAGAAATGTTAGAGAGATGAGGGACACTTCACTTCATGAACAGAGTTAACACTACTATGCTTTTCATGTTTGTGGGGCAGGGAATTACGGTACCAAAGTCAACATTGTAGAAAAAATATGAATATGGATAAAATACTCCAGCGTACAGAATTTTATCTCTGCATATTTATTGTCAACATTTTGGTACACATCCTTT
Organism: Oncorhynchus nerka; assembly: GCF_034236695.1. Lineage (NCBI taxonomy): Eukaryota > Metazoa > Chordata > Actinopteri > Salmoniformes > Salmonidae > Oncorhynchus > Oncorhynchus nerka. The sequence goes on from NC_088423.1 coordinate 78,095,960, forward strand.
TTCAAGACGTTGAAGAAGGTTGGAAAAGGTTGTACACCAAAATGTTGACAGTAAGTATGCACAGAGGAGTTATTTATCTATTTCCTCTACGTCTCTTTCTCAGCTTGTCATGGTGTCCCTGAGCAAGTGAGAAAAAGTCACCTCTCTGTCCCCTGGGATGGGACCTGCTGCTTGGTCTAATTAATGGGAGGATAGGTTAGGCTCTCTGACCTGGGGTTAAGGTCATATGATCAGGTTTCGGGTGTCAGGATCTGTCTAGGGATCATAGCATCGATTCTCAGGGGATGTATTTTATCTAAAGTATTGAGTGTGTATTTGTGTTTCGGTATTTGTCGTGTGATGTCATGTGTGTGACAGTGCATATCATTTGTCATTGCTGTATTAAGACCACACAAACATTTGGAATAGTAATATCAAAATGTACAGTATCTCTTGGGGGAGAGTCATTGTTCTATAACAGTCTGAGGTGTTGCGAGGGGATTGGGCAGAGGAGTTAGAACAGGAGAAGGTTAATGTTCTACAGCTGGGGGTGATTCTACAGTTTTCCTATAGACTTCTCCAGTGAATCAGCTGTTTGCTCCATGGCATCTTCACCCCCCCCCTAGGTGCACGGCGGTATTTGGGTATGGAGAGAGGATGAGTAGGCATGACAGGTCAAGGGGCCTGATGACAATGTGGCCTACAGTCCCTGCCCCTGCTCCACAGGAGGTTTAGATTGCCTTGGATTCTATTATCTCCTTATGGGAGATTATGGTTACCCAGCCACACCACTAGAAAATATAATTACGATACCATACAACCTCCGGTGGGAGCATACAGTTTGGTAACCATGGTTACTCGAACCCCTAAAGTATGAATTATATAACCATTGAATTTGTGAAGGAAAGAGCGCAATGGACTAGTCTTTACATTAGCTCATATCAATGGACTAGTCTTTACTTTACAGTAGCTCATATCAATGGTCTAGTCTTTACTTTACAGTAGCTCATATCAATGGACTAGTCTTTACTTTACAGTAGCTCATATCAATGGACTAGTCTTTACTTTACAGTAGCTCATATCAATGGACTAGTCTTTACATTAGCTCATATCAATGGACTAGTCTTTACTTTACAGTAGCTCATATCAATGGACTAGTCTTTACTTTACATTAGCTCATATCAATGGACTAGTCTTTACATTAGCTCATATCAATGGACTAGTCTTTACTTTACAGTAGCTCATATCAATGGATTAGTCTTTACTTCACATTAGCTCATATCAATGGACTAGTCTTTACTTTACAGTAGCTCATATCAATGGACTAGTCTTTACTTTACAGTAGCTCATATCAATGGACTAGTCTTTACTTTACAGTAGCTCATATCAATGGACTAGTCTTTACTTTACAATAGCTCATATCAATGGTCTAGTCATTACTGTACATTAGCTCATATCAATGGACTCATCTTTACTTTACAGTAGCTCATATCAATGGACTAGTCTTTACTTTACAGTAGCTCATATCAATGGTCTAGTCATTACTGTACATTAGCTCATATCAATGGACTCGTCTTTACTTTACAGTAGCTCATATCAATGGACTAGTCTTTACTTTACAGTAGCTCATATCAATGGTCTAGTCATTACTGTACATTAGCTCATATCAATGGACTCGTCTTTACTTTACAGTAGCTCATATCAACGGACTAGTCTTTACTTTACAAAAAAAATATTATATCTAAGAGTCTCATTGTCAGTAGTTTGTGTGTTTATGTGAACATACTATAGATCTGTATATCCTTTGTGTGTGTATGCGCGTAGTTCTCCAGAGATCGCAATTTCCCTCATATCAATGGACTAGACTTTACTTTACAGTATCTCATATCAATGGACTAGTCTTTACTTTACAGTAGCTCATATCAATGGACTAGTCTTTACTTTACATTAGCTCATATCAATGGTCTAGTCATTGCTGTACATTAGCTCATATCAATGGACTAGCTCATATCAATGGACTAGTCATTACTGTACATTAGCTCATATCAATGGACTAGTCATTACTGTACATTAGCTCATAGCAGTGGACTAGTCTTTACTTTACAGTAGCTCATATCAATGGACTAGTCTTTACTTTACAGTAGCTCATATCAATGGACTAGTCTTTACTTTACAGTAGCTCTTATCAATGGACTAGTCATTACTGTACATTAGATCATATCAATGGACTAGTCTTTACTTTACAGTAGCTCTTATCAATGGACTAGTCTTTACTTTACAGTAGCTCATATCAATGGACTAGTCTTTACTTTACAGTAGCTCATATCAATGGACTAGTCATTACTGTACATTAGCTCATATCAATGGACTAGTCATTACTGTACATTAGCTCATATCAATGGACTAGTCATTACTGTACATTAGCTCATATCAATGGACTAGTCATTACTGAACATTAGCTCAAATCAATGTACTAGTCTTTTCTTTACAGTAGCTTTTATCAATGGACTAGTCTTTACTTTACATTAGCTCATATCAATGGACTAGTCTTTACTTTACAGTAGCTCTTATCAATGGACTAGTCTTTACTTTACAGTAGCTCTTATCAATGGACTAGTCATTACTGTACATTAGATCATATCAATGGACTAGGCTTTACTTTACATTAGCTCATATCAATGGACTAGTGTTTACTTTACAGTAGCTCTTATCAATGGACTAGTCTTTACTTTACAGTAGCTCTTATCAATGGACTAGTCATTACTGTACATTAGATCATATCAATGGACTAGGCTTTACTTTACATTAGCTCATATCAATGGACTAGTGTTTACTTTACAGTAGCTCATATCAATGGACTAGTCTTTACTTTACATTAGCTCATATCAATGGACTAGTCATTACTTTACATTCACTCATATCAATGGACTAGTCATTACTGTACATTAGCTCATATCAATGGTCTAGTCATTACTTTACATTAGCTCATATCAATGGACTAGTCTTTACTTTACATTAGCTCATATCAATGGAGTAGTATTTACTTTACATTAGCTCATATCAATGGACTAGTCATTACTGTACATTAGCTCATATCAATGGACTAGTCATTACTTTACATTCACTCATATCAATGGACTAGTCATTACTGTACATTAGCTCATATCAATGGTCTAGTCATTACTTTACATTAGCTCATATCAATGGACTAGTCTTTACTTTACATTAGCTCATATCAATGGAGTAGTATTTACTTTACATTAGCTCATATCAATGGACTAGTCATTTACTTTACATTAGCTCATATCAATGGACTAGTCATTACTGTACATTAGCTCATATCAATGGACTAGTCTTTACTTTACAGTAGCTCTTATCAATAGACTAGTCTTTACTTTACAGTATCTCTTATCAATGGACTAGTCTTTACTTTACAGTAGCTCTTATCAATGGACTAGTCATTACTGTACATTAGATCATATCAGTGGACTAGTCTTTACTTTACAGTAGCTCTTATCAATGGACTAGTCTTTACTTTACAGTAGCTCATATCAATGGACTAGTCTTTACTTTACAGTAGCTCATATCAATGGACTAGTCATTATTTTACATTAGCTCATATCAATGGACTAGCTCATATCAATGGACTAGTCATTACTGTACATTAGCTCATATCAATGGACTAGTCATTACTGTACATTAGCTCATAGCAGTGGTCTAGTCATTACTGTACATTAGCTCATATCAATGGAGTAGTCTTTACTTTACATTAGCTCATATCAATGGAGTAGTCTTTACTTTACATTAGCTCATATCAATGGAGTAGTCTTTACTTTACATTAGCTCATATCAATGGTCTAGTCATTACTGTACATTCGCTCATATCAATGGACTAGTCTTTACTTTACATTAGCTCATATCAATGGTGTAGTCATTACTGTACATTAGCTCACATCAGTGGTCTAGTCATTACTGTACATTAGCTCTTATCAGTGGTCTAGTCATTACTGTACATTAGCTCATATCAGTGGTCTAGTCATTACTGTACATTAGCTCATATCAATGGAGTAGTCTTTACTTTACATTAGCACATATCAATGGACTAGTCATTACTGTACATTAGCTCATATCAATGGTCTAGTCATTACTTTACATTAGCTCATATCAATGGACTGGTCTTTACTTTACATTAGCTCTTATCAATGGACTAGTCTTTACTTTACAGTAGCTCATATCAATGGACTAGTCATTACTGTACATTAGCTCATATCAATGGACTAGTCATTACTTTACATTAGCTCATATCAATGGACTAGTCTTTACTTTACATTAGCTCATAGCAGTGGTCTAGTCATTACTGTACATTAGCTCATATCAATGGAGTAGTCTTTACTTTACATTAGCTCATATCAATGGAGTAGTCTTTACTTTACATTAGCTCATATCAATGGAGTAGTCTTTACTTTACATTAGCTCATATCAATGGTCTAGTCATTACTGTACATTAGCTCATATCAATGGACTAGTCTTTACTTTACATTAGCTCATATCAATGGTCTAGTCATTACTGTACATTAGCTCATATCAATGGAGTAGTCTTTACTTTACATTAGCTCATATCAATGGTCTAGTCATTACTGTACATTAGCTCATATCAATGGACTAGTCTTTACTTTACATTAGCTCATATCAATGGTCTAGTCATTACTGTACATTAGCTCATATCAATGGACTAGTCTTTACTTTACATTAGCTCATATCAATGGACTAGTCATTACTTTACATTAGCTCATATCAATGGACTAGTCTTTACTTTACATTAGCTCATATCAATGGACTAGTCTTTACTTTACATTAGCTCATATCAATGGACTAGTCATTACTTCACATTCACTCATATCAATGGACTAGTCATTACTGTACATTAGCTCATATCAATGGTCTAGTCATTACTTTACATTAGCTCATATCAATGGACTAGTCTTTACTTTACATTAGCTCTTATCAATGGACTAGTCTTTACTTTACAGTAGCTCATATCAATGGACTAGTCATTACTGTACATTAGCTCATATCAATGGACTAGTCATTACTTTACATTAGCTCATATCAATGGACTAGTCTTTACTTTACATTAGCTCATAGCAGTGGACTAGTCATTACTGTACATTAGCTCATATCAATGGAGTAGTCTTTACTTTACATTAGCTCATATCAATGGAGTAGTATTTACTTTACATTAGCTCATATCAATGGACTAGTCATTACTGTACATTAGCTCATATCAATGGACTAGTCATTACTGTACATTAGCTCATATCAATGGACTAGTCTTTACTTTACAGTAGCTCTTATCAATGGACTAGTCTTTACTTTACATAAGCTCATATCAATAGACTAGTCTTTACTTTACAGTATCTCTTATCAATGGACTAGTCTTTACTTTACAGTAGCTCTTATCAATGGACTAGTCATTACTGTACATTAGATCATATCAGTGGACTAGTCTTTACTTTACAGTAGCTCTTATCAATGGACTAGTCTTTACTTTACAGTAGCTCATATCAATGGACTAGTCTTTACTTTACAGTAGCTCATATCAATGGACTAGTCATTATTTTACATTAGCTCATATCAATGGACTAGCTCATATCAATGGACTAGTCATTACTGTACATTAGCTCATATCAATGGACTAGTCATGACTGTACATTAGCTCATAGCAGTGGTCTAGTCATTACTGTACATTAGCTCATATCAATAGAGTAGTCTTTACTTTACATTAGCTCATATCAATGGAGTAGTCTTTACTTTACATTAGCTCATATCAATGGAGTAGTCTTTACTTTACATTAGCTCATATCAATGGTCTAGTCATTACTGTACCTTCGCTCATATCAATGGACTAGTCTTTACTTTACATTAGCTCATATCAATGGTGTAGTCATTACTGTACATTAGCTCACATCAGTGGTCTAGTCATTACTGTACATTAGCTCTTATCAGTGGTCTAGTCATTACTGTACATTAGCTCATATCAGTGGTCTAGTCATTACTGTACATTAGCTCATATCAATGGAGTAGTCTTTACTTTACATTAGCTCATATCAATGGACTAGTCATTACTGTACATTAGCTCATATCAATGGTCTAGTCATTACTTTACATTAGCTCATATCAATGGACTAGTCTTTACTTTACATTAGCTCTTATCAATGGACTAGTCTTTACTTTACAGTAGCTCATATCAATGGACTAGTCATTACTGTACATTAGCTCATATCAATGGACTAGTCTTTACTTTACATTAGCTCATATCAATGGACTAGTCTTTACTTTACAGTAGCTCATATCAATGGACTAGTCATTACTGTACCTTAGCTCATATCAATGGACTAGTCATTACTTTACATTAGCTCATATCAATGGACTAGTCTTTACTTTACATTAGCTCTTATCAATGGACTAGTCTTTACTTTACATTAGCTCATAGCAGTGGACTAGTCATTACTGTACATTAGCTCATATCAATGGAGTAGTCTTTACTTTACATTAGCTCATATCAATGGAGTAGTATTTACTTTACATTAGCTCATATCAATGGACTAGTCATTACTGTACATTAGCTCATATCAATGGACTAGTCATTACTGTACATTAGCTCATATCAATGGACTAGTCTTTACTTTACAGTAGCTCTTATCAATGGACTAGTCTTTACTTTACATAAGCTCATATCAATAGACTAGTCTTTACTTTACAGTATCTCTTATCAATGGACTAGTCTTTACTTTACAGTAGCTCTTATCAATGGACTAGTCATTACTGTACATTAGATCATATCAATGGACTAGTCTTTACTTTACAGTAGCTCATATCAATGGACTAGTCTTTACTTTACAGTAGCTCATATCAATGGACTAGTCTTTACTTTACAGTAGCTCATATCAATGGACTAGTCATTATTTTACATTAGCTCATATCAATGGACTAGCTCATATCAATGGACTAGTCATTACTGTACATTAGCTCATATCAATGGACTAGTCATGACTGTACATTAGCTCATAGCAGTGGTCTAGTCATTACTGTACATTAGCTCATAACAATGGAGTAGTCTTTACTTTACATTAGCTCATATCAATGGAGTAGTCTTTACTTTACATTAGCTCATATCAATGGACTAGTCTTTACTTTACATTAGCTCTTATCAATGGACTAGTCTTTACTTTACAGTAGCTCATATCAATGGACTAGTCATTACTGTACATTAGCTCATATCAATGGACTAGTCATTACTTTACATTAGCTCATATCAATGGACTAGTCTTTACTTTACATTAGCTCATATCAATGGAGTAGTATTTACTTTACATTAGCTCATATCAATGGACTAGTCATTACTGTACATTAGCTCATATCAATGGACTAGTCATTACTGTACATTAGCTCATATCAATGGACTAGTCTTTACTTTACAGTAGCTCTTATCAATGGACTAGTCTTTACTTTACATAAGCTCATATCAATAGACTAGTCTTTACTTTACAGTATCTCTTATCAATGGACTAGTCTTTACTTTACAGTAGCTCTTATCAATGGACTAGTCATTACTGTACATTAGATCATATCAGTGGACTAGTCTTTACTTTACAGTAGCTCTTATCAATGGACTAGTCTTTACTTTACAGTAGCTCATATCAATGGACTAGTCTTTACTTTACAGTAGCTCATATCAATGGACTAGTCATTATTTTACATTAGCTCATATCAATGGACTAGCTCATATCAATGGACTAGTCATTACTGTACATTAGCTCATATCAATGGACTAGTCATTACTGTACATTAGCTCATAGCAGTGGTCTAGTCATTACTGTACATTAGCTCATAACAATGGAGTAGTCTTTACTTTACATTAGCTCATATCAATGGAGTAGTCTTTACTTTACATTAGCTCATATCAATGGAGTAGTCTTTACTTTACATTAGCTCATATCAATGGTCTAGTCATTACTGTACCTTCGCTCATATCAATGGACTAGTCTTTACTTTACATTAGCTCATATCAATGGTGTAGTCATTACTGTACATTAGCTCACATCAGTGGTCTAGTCATTACTGTACATTAGCTCTTATCAGTGGTCTAGTCATTACTGTACATTAGCTCATATCAGTGGTCTAGTCATTACTGTACATTAGCTCATATCAATGGAGTAGTCTTTACTTTACATTAGCTCATATCAATGGACTAGTCATTACTGTACATTAGCTCATATCAATGGTCTAGTCATTACTTTACATTAGCTCATATCAATGGACTAGTCTTTACTTTACATTAGCTCTTATCAATGGACTAGTCTTTACTTTACAGTAGCTCATATCAATGGACTAGTCATTACTGTACATTAGCTCATATCAATGGACTAGTCTTTACTTTACATTAGCTCATATCAATGGACTAGTCATTACTTCACATTCACTCATATCAATGGACTAGTCATTACTGTACATTAGCTCATATCAATGGTCTAGTCATTACTTTACATTAGCTCATATCAATGGACTAGTCTTTACTTTACATTAGCTCTTATCAATGGACTAGTCTTTACTTTACAGTAGCTCATATCAATGGACTAGTCATTACTGTACATTAGCTCATATCAATGGACTAGTCATTACTTTACATTAGCTCATATCAATGGACTAGTCTTTACTTTACATTAGCTCATAGCAGTGGACTAGTCATTACTGTACATTAGCTCATATCAATGGAGTAGTCTTTACTTTACATTAGCTCATATCAATGGAGTAGTATTTACTTTACATTAGCTCATATCAATGGACTAGTCATTACTGTACATTAGCTCATATCAATGGACTAGTCATTACTGTACATTAGCTCATATCAATGGACTAGTCTTTACTTTACAGTAGCTCTTATCAATGGACTAGTCTTTACTTTACATAAGCTCATATCAATAGACTAGTCTTTACTTTACAGTATCTCTTATCAATGGACTAGTCTTTACTTTACAGTAGCTCTTATCAATGGACTAGTCATTACTGTACATTCGATCATATCAGTGGACTAGTCTTTACTTTACAGTAGCTCTTATCAATGGACTAGTCTTTACTTTACAGTAGCTCATATCAATGGACTAGTCATTATTTTACATTAGCTCATATCAATGGACTAGCTCATATCAATGGACTAGTCATTACTGTACATTAGCTCATGTCAATGGACTAGTCATGACTGTACATTAGCTCATAGCAGTGGTCTAGTCATTACTGTACATTAGCTCATATCAATGGAGTAGTCTTTACTTTACATTAGCTCATATCAATGGAGTAGTCTTTACTTTACATTAGCTCATATCAATGGAGTAGTCTTTACTTTACATTAGCTCATATCAATGGTCTAGTCATTACTGTACATTCGCTCATATCAATGGACTAGTCTTTACTTTACATTAGCTCATATCAATGGTGTAGTCATTACTGTACATTAGCTCACATCAGTGGTCTAGTCATTACTGTACATTAGCTCTTATCAGTGGTCTAGTCATTACTGTACATTAGCTCATATCAATGGACTAGTCATTACTTTACATTAGCTCATATCAATGGACTAGTCTTTACTTTACATTAGCTCATAGCAGTGGTCTAGTCATTACTGTACATTAGCTCATATCAATGGAGTAGTCTTTACTTTACATTAGCTCATATCAATGGAGTAGTCTTTACTTTACATTAGCTCATATCAATGGAGTAGTCTTTACTTTACATTAGCTCATATCAATGGTCTAGTCATTACTGTACATTAGCTCATATCAATGGACTAGTCTTTACTTTACATTAGCTCATATCAATGGTCTAGTCATTACTGTACATGAGCTCATATCAATGGAGTAGTCTTTACTTTACATTAGCTCATATCAATGGTCTAGTCATTACTGTACATTAGCTCATATCAATGGACTAGTCTTTACTTTACATTAGCTCATATCAATGGTCTAGTCATTAGTCATTTCATATCAATGGACTAGTCTTTACTTTACATTAGCTCATATCAATGGTCTAGTCATTACTGTACATTAGCTCATATCAATGGACTAGTCTTTACTTTACATTAGCTCATATCAATGGACTAGTCATTACTTTACATTAGCTCATATCAATGGACTAGTCTTTACTTTACATTAGCTCATATCAATGGACTAGTCTTTACTTTACATTAGCTCATATCAATGGGGTAGTATTTACTGTACATTAGCTCTTATCAATGGACTAGTCATTACTGTACATTAGCTCATATCAATGGTCTAGTCATTACTGTACATTAGCTCATATCAATGGACTAGTCTTTACTTTACATTAGCTCATATCAATGGAGTAGTCTTTACTTTACATTAGCTCATATCAATGGAGTAGTCTTTACTTTACATTAGCTCATATCAATGGTCTAGTCATTACTGTACATTAGCTCATATCAATGGACTAGTCTTTACTTTACATTAGCTCATATCAATGGTCTAGTCATTACTGTACATTAGCTCATATCAATGGACTAGCTCATATCAATGGACTAGTCATTACTGTACATTAGCTCATATCAATGGACTAGTCATTACTGTACATTAGCTCATAGCAGTGGACTAGTCTTTACTTTACAGTAGCTCATATCAATGGACTAGTCTTTACTTTACATTAGCTCATATCAATGGTCTAGTCATTACTGTACATGAGCTCATATCAATGGAGTAGTCTTTACTTTACATTAGCTCATATCAATGGTCTAGTCATTACTGTACATTAGCTCATATCAATGGACTAGTCTTTACTTTACATTAGCTCATATCAATGGTCTAGTCATTACTGTACATTAGCTCATATCAATGGACCAGTCTTTACTTTACATTAGCTCATATCAATGGTCTAGTCATTACTGTACATTAGCTCATATCAATGGACTAGTCTTTACTTTACATTAGCTCATATCAATGGACTAGTCATTACTTTACATTAGCTCATATCAATGGACTAGTCTTTACTTTACATTAGCTCATATCAATGGACTAGTCTTTACTTTACATTAGCTCATATCAATGGGGTAGTATTTACTGTACATTAGCTCTTATCAATGGACTAGTCATTACTGTACATTAGCTCATAGCAGTGGTCTAGTCATTACTGTACATTAGCTCATATCAATGGAGTAGTCTTTACTTTACATTAGCTCATATCAATGGAGTAGTCTTTACTTTACATTAGCTCATATCAATGGAGTAGTCTTTACTTTACATTAGCTCATATCAATGGTCTAGTCATTACTGTACATTAGCTCATATCAATGGACTAGTCTTTACTTTACATTAGCTCATATCAATGGTCTAGTCATTACTGTACATTAGCTCATATCAATGGACTAGCTCATATCAATGGACTAGTCATTACTGTACATTAGCTCATATCAATGGACTAGTCATTACTGTACATTAGCTCATAGCAGTGGACTAGTCTTTACTTTACAGTAGCTCATATCAATGGACTAGTCTTTACTTTACATTAGCTCATATCAATGGTCTAGTCATTACTGTACCTTAGCTCATATCAATGGACTAGCTCATATCAATGGACTAGTCTTTACTTTACAGTAGCTCATATCAATGGACTAGTCATTACTTTACATTAGCTCATATCAATGGACTAGTCTTTACTTTACAGTAGCTCATATCAATGGACTAGTCTTTACTTTACAATAGCTCATATCAATGGACTAGTCATTACTTTACATTAGCTCATATCAATGGACTAGTCATTACTGTACATTAGCTCATATCAATGGTCTAGTCATTACTTTACATTAGATCATATCAATGGACTAGTCTTTACTTTACATTAGCTCTTATCAATGGACTAGTCTTTACTTTACAGTAGCTCATATCAATGGACTAGTCATTACTGTACATTAGCTCATATCAATGGACTAGTCATTACTTTACATTAGCTCATATCAATGGACTAGTCTTTACTTTACATTAGCTCATAGCAGTGGTCTAGTCATTACTGTACATTAGCTCATATCAATGGAGTAGTCTTTACTTTACATTAGCTCATATCAATGGAGTAGTCTTTACTTTACATTAGCTCATATCAATGGAGTAGTCTTTACTTTACATTAGCTCATATCAATGGTCTAGTCATTACTGTACATTAGCTCATATCAATGGACTAGTCTTTACTTTACATTAGCTCATATCAATGGTCTAGTCATTACTGTACATTAGCTCATATCAATGGAGTAGTCTTTACTTTACATTAGCTCATATCAATGGTCTAGTCATTACTGTACATTAGCTCATATCAATGGAGTAGTCTTTACTTTACATTAGCTCATATCAATGGTCTAGTCATTACTGTACATTAGCTCATATCAATGGACTAGTCTTTACTTTACATTAGCTCATATCAATGGACTAGTCTTTACTTTACATTAGCTCATATCAATGGAGTAGTATTTACTGTACATTAGCTCTTATCAATGGACTAGTCATTACTGTACATTAGCTCATAGCAGTGGTCAAGTCATTACTGTACATTAGCTCATATCAATGGAGTAGTCTTTACTTTACATTAGCTCATATCAATGGAGTAGTCTTTACTTTACATCAGCTCATATCAATGGAGTAGTCTTTACTTTACATTAGCTCATATCAATGGTCTAGTCATTACTGTACATTAGCTCATATCAATGGACTAGTCTTTACTTTACATTAGCTCATATCAATGGTCTAGTCATTACTGTACATTAGCTCATATCAATGGACTAGCTCATATCAATGGACTAGTCATTACTGTACATTAGCTCATATCAATGGACTAGTCATTACTGTACATTAGCTCATAGCAGTGGTCTAGTCATTACTGTACATTAGCTCATATCAATGGAGTAGTCTTTACTTTACATTAGCTCATATCAATGGAGTAGTCTTTACTTTACATTAGCTCATATCAATGGAGTAGTCTTTACTTTACATTAGCTCATATCAATGGTCTAGTCATTACTGTACATTAGCTCATATCAATGGACTAGTCTTTACTTTACATTAGCTCATATCAATGGTCTAGTCATTACTGTACATTAGCTCATATCAATGGAGTAGTCTTTACTTTACATTAGCTCATATCAATGGTCTAGTCATTACTGTACATTAGCTCATATCAATGGAGTAGTCTTTACTTTACATTAGCTCATATCAATGGTCTAGTCATTACTGTACATTAGCTCATATCAATGGACTAGTCTTTACTTTACATTAGCTCATATCAATGGTCTAGTCATTACTGTACATTAGCTCATATCAATGGACTAGTCATTACTGTACATTAGCTCATATCAATGGACTAGTCATTAGTTTACATTAGCTCATATCAATGGACTAGTCTTTACTTTACATTAGCTCATATCAATGGACTAGTCTTTACTTTACATTAGCTCATATCAATGGAGTAGTATTTACTGTACATTAGCTCTTATCAATGGACTAGTCATTACTGTACATTAGCTCATAGCAGTGGTCAAGTCATTACTGTACATTAGCTCATATCAATGGAGTAGTCTTTACTTTACATTAGCTCATATCAATGGAGTAGTCTTTACTTTACATCAGCTCATATCAATGGAGTAGTCTTTACTTTACATTAGCTCATATCAATGGTCTAGTCATTACTGTACATTAGCTCATATCAATGGACTAGTCTTTACTTTACATTAGCTCATATCAATGGTCTAGTCATTACTGTACATTAGCTCATATCAATGGACTAGCTCATATCAATGGACTAGTCATTACTGCATTAGCTCATATCAATGGACTAGTCATTACTGTACATTAGCTCATAGCAGTGGTCTAGTCATTACTGTACATTAGCTCATATCAATGGAGTAGTCTTTACTTTACATTAGCTCATATCAATGGAGTAGTCTTTACTTTACATTAGCTCATATCAATGGAGTAGTCTTTACTTTACATTAGCTCATATCAATGGTCTAGTCATTACTGTACATTCGCTCATATCAATGGACTAGTCTTTACTTTACATTAGCTCATATCAATGGTGTAGTCATTACTGTACATTAGCTCACATCAGTGGTCTAGTCATTACTGTACATTAGCTCTTATCAGTGGTCTAGTCATTACTGTACATTAGCTCATATCAGTGGTCTAGTCATTACTGTACATTAGCTCATATCAATGGAGTAGTCTTTACTTTACATTAGCTCATATCAATGGACTAGTCATTACTGTACATTAGCTCATATCAATGGTCTAGTCATTACTTTACATTAGCTCATATCAATGGACTAGTCTTTACTTTACATTAGCTCTTATCAATGGACTAGTCTTTACTTTACAGTAGCTCATATCAATGGACTAGTCATTACTGTACATTAGCTCATATCAATGGACTAGTCATTACTTTACATTAGCTCATATCAATGGACTAGTCTTTACTTTACATTAGCTCATATCAATGGACTAGTCATTTACTTTACATTAGCTCTTATCAATGGACTAGTCTTTACTTTACATTAGCTCATAGCAGTGGTCTAGTCATTACTGTACATTAGCTCATATCAATGGAGTAGTCTTTACTTTACATTAGCTCATATCAATGGAGTAGTCTTTACTTTACATTAGCTCATATCAATGGAGTAGTCTTTACTTTACATTAGCTCATATCAATGGTCTAGTCATTACTGTACATTAGCTCATATCAATGGACTAGTCTTTACTTTACATTAGCTCATATCAATGGTCTAGTCATTACTGTACATTAGCTCATATCAATGGACTAGCTCATATCAATGGACTAGTCATTACTGTACATTAGCTCATATCAATGGACTAGTCATTACTGTACATTAGCTCATAGCAGTGGTCTAGTCATTACTGTACATTAGCTCATATCAATGGAGTAGTCTTTACTTTACATTAGCTCATATCAATGGTGTAGTCTTTACTTTACATTAGTCATTGGAGTAGTCTTTACTTTACATTAGCTCATATCAATGGTCTAGTCATTAGCTCATATCAATGGACTAGTCTTTACTTTACATTAGCTCATATCAATGGTGTAGTCATTACTTTACATTAGCTCACATCAATGGTCTAGTCATTACTGTACATTAGCTCTTATCAATGGTCTAGTCATTACTGTACATTAGCTCATATCAGTGGTCTAGTCATTACTGTACATTAGCTCATATCAATGGACTAGTCTTTACTTTACATTAGCTCATATCAATGGACTAGTCATTACTGTACATTAGCTCATATCAATGGTCTAGTCATTACTTTACATTAGCTCATATCAATGGACTAGTCTTTACTTTACATTAGCTCTTATCAATGGACTTCTTTACTTTACAGTAGCTCATATCCATGGACTAGTCATTACTGTACATTAGCTCATATCAATGGACTAGTCATTACTTTACATTAGCTCATATCAATGGACTAGTCTTTACTTTACATTAGCTCATAGCAGTGGTCTAGTCATTACTGTACATTAGCTCATATCAATGGAGTAGTCTTTACTTTACATTAGCTCATATCAATGGAGTAGTCTTTACTTTACATTAGCTCATATCAATGGACTAGTCTTTACTTTACATTAGCTCATATCAATGGACTAGTTCATATCAATGGACTAGTCATTACTGTACATTAGCTCATATCAATGGACTAGTCATTACTGTACATTAGCTCATATCAATGGACTAGTCATTACTGTACATTAGCTCATAGCAGTGGACTAGTCTTTACTTTACATTAGCTCATATCAATGGACTAGTCTTTACTTTACATTAGCTCATATCAATGGTCTAGTCATTACTGTACCTTAGCTCATATCAATGGACTAGCTCATTATCAATGGACTAGTCTTTGTAGCTCATATCAATGGACTAGTCATTACTTTACATTAGCTCATATCAATGGACTAGTCTTTACTTTACATTAGCTCATATCAATGGACTAGTCTTTACTTTACAATAGCTCATATCAATGGACTAGTCATTACTTTACATTAGCTCATATCAATGGACTAGTCATTACTGTACATTAGCTCATATCAATGGACTAGTCATTACTTTACATTAGCTCATATCAATGGACTAGTCTTTACTTTACATTAGCTCTTATCAATGGACTAGTCTTTACTTTACATTAGCTCATATCAATGGACTAGTCATTACTGTACATTAGCTCATATCAATGGACTAGTCATTACTGTACATTAGCTCATATCAATGGACTAGTCTTTACTTTACATTAGCTCATATCAATGGTCTAGTCATTACTGTACATTAGCTCATATCAATGGACTAGTCTTTACTTTACATTAGCTCATATCAATGGACTAGTCATTACTTTACATTAGCTCATATCAATGGACTAGTCTTTACTTTACATTAGCTCATATCAATGGAGTAGTCTTTACTTTACATTAGCTCATATCAATGGAGTAGTGGACATTAGCTCATATCAATGGTCTAGTCATTACTGTACATTAGCTCATATCAATGGTCTAGTCATTACTGTACATTAGCTCATATCAATGGAGTAGTCTTTACTTTACATTAGCTCATATCAATGGAGTAGTCTTTACTTTACATCAGCTCATATCAATGGAGTAGTCTTTACTTTACATTAGCTCATATCAATGGTCTAGTCATTACTGTACATTAGCTCATATCAATGGACTAGTCTTTACTTTACATTAGCTCATATCAATGGACTAGTCATTACTGTACATTAGCTCATATCAATGGACTAGCTCATATCAATGGACTAGTCATTACTGTACATTAGCTCATATCAATGGACTAGTCATTACTGTACATTAGCTCATAGCAGTGGTCTAGTCATTACTGTACATTAGCTCATATCAATGGAGTAGTCTTTACTTTACATTAGCTCATATCAATGGAGTAGTCTTTACTTTACATTAGCTCATATCAATGGAGTAGTCTTTACTTTACATTAGCTCATATCAATGGTCTAGTCATTACTGTACATTCGCTCATATCAATGGACTAGTCTTTACTTTACATTAGCTCATATCAATGGTGTAGTCATTACTGTACATTAGCTCACATCAGTGGTCTAGTCATTACTGTACATTAGCTCTTATCAGTGGTCTAGTCATTACTGTACATTAGCTCATATCAGTGGTCTAGTCATTACTGTACATTAGCTCATATCAATGGAGTAGTCTTTACTTTACATTAGCTCATATCAATGGACTAGTCATTACTGTACATTAGCTCATATCAATGGTCTAGTCATTACTTTACATTAGCTCATATCAATGGACTAGTCTTTACTTTACATTAGCTCTTATCAATGGACTAGTCTTTACTTTACAGTAGCTCATATCAATGGACTAGTCATTACTTTACATTAGCTCATATCAATGGACTAGTCTTTACTTTACATTAGCTCATAGCAGTGGTCTAGTCATTACTGTACATTAGCTCATATCAATGGAGTAGTCTTTACTTTACATTAGCTCATATCAATGGAGTAGTCTTTACTTTACATTAGC